>NW_022280033.1:17754558-17761794 GCF_004355925.1 Anarrhichthys ocellatus | reverse complement strand
TATATGTATATATATATATGTGTGTGTATGTATATGTATATATATATGTGTATGTATGTATATGCATGTGTGTATGTATGTATATGCATGTGTGTGTATGTGTATATGTATATATATATGTATGTGTATATGTATATGTATGTGTATATGTATGTGTATGTATATGTATATATGTATGTGTATATGTATGTGTATGTATATGTATATATATATGTGTGTATGTATATATATATGTGTATGTATATATATATGTGTATGTATATATATGTATGTGTATGTATATGTATATATTTCAGTTTTTCTTTTTTAATAAATTTGCAAACATTTCTACATTTCTGTTTTTTTTCTGTCAAGATGGGGTGCTGAGTGTACATTAATGAGAAATAAAATGAACTTTTTTGATTTTAGCAAATGGTTGCAATGAAACAAAGAGTGAAACATTTAAAGGGGTCTGAATTCTTTCCGTACCCACTGTATGTATGTGTGTATGTATATATATATTTTTTTTTTTTAGTTGCATGCTAGCTGACAAATGAAGTCGGAGCTAGCGTCAGTAGCGGTTTGTACATGCAAGCTAATGTTGACGCATCACAGAAATGGCCTGATAGCTAAACCCTGAAGCCAGCGGTTAGCTAGCTGACTCTACTTCTCTCTACATGTTTTTTGGAGTGTAGATGCGGGATAGAGGCCTTTGGTGTGTTACAGTAACTATGACAAATCTACCCCTTTAAAATGTTTGCATTTTTATTTGTGTTGGTTATTTTTCATTTGTTTTTATGGCAAAATACAAATCGTACTAAGTACGTAGCTTGGGTCTAGATGGACCCTTTAAACAAGTACACACAACTTGACAGCAAAACAGTTGCTGATCAAGACAATACACACTAGTACAATTTAAAAAGTACCATTAAAAACTGGATCATGTGCGACTAATATGTTTGATCCTTTCTTGAAAACAGTTTTCAACTTGCATGTTGTTTTCTGATGGTGAGGAGTCCCACATGTTGATTCACAGAACATTTAAAGAAATGTGTTCATGAGAAGTTTTCTGAAAGAGCACTTTAGAGGCATAGATGTCGCGTCGTCCTGTTTATCAGCCAAGTCGCCTCAACAATATCTACAGGTGGAAGGGGACAGAAAGCTGCCAGCTGTAGCTCGGCTGTTTACGTCGCTGCCCTCGTTTGTGCAAAGCCGAAGTCGAGCGTTGAGTCTGGTTTGTTCTCAAGAGGTAACAGATGCACTGCATATTGCGTATTCTTCTCCACCGACACGTGACCCAGTGACACACAATACACTACCACCTGGTCATCTGTGGAGCGCTCAAAGGGGAGGGCGAGGCCCAGGAGCCCTGTCGCAGACCTGCATGGGCCCCCTCCAAATCCTCTTTTCCTCCCACATTTCTGTGGCTGTGGTATGTTACAGGAGAGCAGACGTTGGTTTTCGCTGCCACTCTGGCCCCTGGCACAGGACCTCTGCTCACTCTCAGCGTCTCAAAGCTGTCTTTTAACTAGGGAACCAGGGGAGAGAGGGCCGGATGCTGCAATTGTACGGATAAAAAAACAAACAAAAAAAAACATCTGCGTCAGAAAAGTCCTCTGTTGTTCTTTTTTTTTTTCTGTTTTTAATTTATTATTATAATAATACAATAAGAGGAAGAAAAAGAAAATAAACCCATGACATAATTTCTTGTTATCTAAGAAAGCTGAGGCTGCATTTACATTTGCTTTTCATGCAGCGTCCGTGTGCTCTCAGGGCCGATGCACTGGAGTATAACTAAGCTAGCATGGAGGATATCCAACCATTTAAATCAAGCCTCTGGGAATTTTACATAACACATCATTGGCGAGCATCGGTTTTTACATAAAGACAAAGAGAGGCCACAAAGAGCCACCGGACGGGCGTCTTAGCCTGAGACGAGCCGCTGCGCTGAGTGTTTTTGCAGACTCCTCTAAAGCTTCACGGTCCTGTGGTCACTGTTGTGCTGCGAGAACGCCTCTGCTCATACCCAGACAGAACACAGACAGAAAGCTGCTTATTCTTTTTTTTTTTTTTTTTTCTTTTACACATCTAGCAGAGGGGGGGGGCAAAAAAAAAAAAAGAAGATTTTTCTGAACGCGACCTCAAATCTGAACCCTCTACTCTGATGGGGCGATCTTCAGAGAGGACCGCTCCGGGGCCCACGAGGAGATACTGGAGAACGCCATCGATTGTCCCCACGCCGTGGATGCCGTCATATATTATAGATGTTTCACGAGATGGCTCATGATCTAGACGATGTTACCTTCATTTAGGAAGAGTTGTGTTTGTGCTAAAGGGCGAGGAAGGACTCGCGATACAGAGAAATGAGCGCCTTCCTGATAAATTCTTCCCACAAGTGACAAAGTAATGCCACTAAGATGTAGCAGACTAATATATCTCACTATGGGACGCCGCGATAGAGCTGTATCTCACTGGGCGGCCAAGGATGCCACTCCGTCATTACAAGGCCGCGTGAGCGGGCTCGCGGACAGTGCGGGACGGGGGGGATCAAAGCGGCCCTCCGGACAGAAGCTGACTGATTACTTTTCCAGCTGACATCGCTGCTCTGACAACCGGCGTCCTCAGGGAGAGTTGACTTTGCTCAATACTGATTATTTGACATGGAAAGTTGCATCACTTTACCCCAGATGTTGACAGGTGTGCGCGCACATGTGCTTCTCTACAAACGCTCATTAAAGGCAAGTAAACAAGTCGTGCATTCAGCCAATATGTATATAAAAACTTTTCAAACTTCTTCATTCGACCGCAGTTAAAATGATATTGCTTCCATCCCCCCCAACAGCCTGTATGATCCTAATCCAATCGATTCCTTCACAAATGAGGCCACGTGTATGGGCGCAATATTAAATCAGATAATAATATAGATTGATGAACAGTCCATGACAACATTAGCAGGCTTTTCCAAAATGCACAGATGAAAAAAAAAGAAATCAATGAGCTCAAAGACCTGTCATTTGCATGGGCCTCTTCCCCTAATGGGAATACTTTTTACAGACGGGGAATTACAAGTTGAAATATTCTTTTTGATTATTGGACATCCATAGCCAAATATGATTTACATTAATGAGCGTAAGTATATTAAGGGCATTTTATCCCCCAGCATCCGAAACAATTGAATAATGGCGCTGGCAACCCGGCGGAGGCCTGCGGAGGTAATGTCACTTTAATTACTAATGGATACCTCGATTGTTCAGACTTTGATTTTTCATCTCTGGGAGCAATCGAATAAGGCAAATATTCATCATCCTCACATCCCCTTTTAAAACGATGATTTCTGCCGAGCCCGACAGCGCAGTTGTTTAGAGAAAGTGGCCGTTTAGCGTGCTGTTCTCCGAGATCAACGGTTTATTTGGAGATTGCTTTCAAAAGATTATTCTCCACGTGAAGACAGAAGGAGGTCTTTTCAGGCCCAATTGCAGACGTCTGATGTACTCAGGCCCGGGACGTTGACCTTGTTAGCGGGGACAGACATTGTAAAAATGTCCCTTCAGAACCATAATTTCCCCGCATATTGCTCTTCGCTGTTTGTCATTGGATGAATGTTACATCCTGTTTTAGTACTAGTTGTGCCCGGTGTCTTGATTAAATTGTGAATTTTGACCTGAGCTTTTATTATGAAGTTACAGAACAATCCGACCACAGCTGTGTGTCAATCTGGGCGACCTTAAAGGGCTCTGCTGGCTCTAGTCAACAGCAGTACTCTCTGGCATTGCTCTTTAATTCAGTTAAAACACAGATACGGTCCCGACGACCTCTCGAGTCATTGGAGATGTAATCTTAAGTGTCTCCGAGTTAAAATGAGGTGGCATCAGGAAACTGCATCTTGTTAAAGACGCTCCAAACTGTTATAAGCACACGGTGCAGTAGGGCTGACTGATAAGGCCAAAGTCTCAGAGTACTTCTGGTGTTCATTTATACCACGATACAGTAATTATTATGTAAATTAAATAAAACAAATAGTCAAGCCCAATCAGGGGAAACCCGGATGATATCATCTTTAGCTGCTTTTACGCTTTTGAGGCCTACAGTTGCACCTGTGTCAAGCTGCAAGAAAAACACCCTCAACACGGCTTCATTTACTCCTTTTTCACTGTGAATTTACAGACTGCCATGTAAAGGACATCTGGCCCGGCCTCCTTAAGAGGTCAACAGCAGCACCGGCCCCACAGGTGTAATCCCATTTACTTTGCTCCTCGGATTTTATGTCCTCGTTAAAAGCTGCTGAAGTAGCAACATGGTATTAGTAAATACGCAGCTGGAATATATATATATATATATATATATATATATATATATATATATATATATATATATATATGAGCATTAATCATTCTCCGTAGTGGACGGCACGCTGCTGCCTCGCTGCAAACCGGCAGAAATGATGCATTGAATAGAACGTATATTGTTGTCCTTTAATTGTGACTGGAGTTCTGCTCCCTTCCTATAAGCATTACATCAAAATGTGCCCCCACCACATTTCTGTCTTACTGCTTTATCAGAAGACATTTATTCAAACCACTCCTCTCTGAAAATGGAAACGAGGTGCTTGTTACTGTATGTATCCAACATTTTTAACAAAGTTATCAAACTCTTCCATCTGGATTATGCTGAACAAGCCAATGCTGTGGTCTAAAGCAAAAAAAAAAGCAGCTCTTTTAAAGTCTGAGTCATATCATGTATACGCGTATTCACTTTTCTTTTTCCTTTTTTTCCCTTTTCGTTGAATGTCATTGCTGTGATGGTTTTATTGCTTTAGACCCCTCTGCCGGGCAGGTTAGAGGAGCGACTGCACGACTGATGAGCATGGCAGGAAATTGGCAGATGGAAGCATCCATTTCACCGCTAATTAGGGGGTCTAGAAGCCCGCCGACTGACAGGGTTCAACTGGGCAATGTAGTGCCTGCCAGCTCCCATCCCGTGCGCTTTATAAAACGCTCTTTAATTCCCCGGCACAATATCATTAACTTTGTAAGTGGATGAACACAATGGACAAGCAATTTAATTAAGTCCTACCATTGAATGTTGGAGGGGAGACTAAATGAAATTAATGCACAATATTTCCCAGGGAGGCAGCCAACCTTGGGAGTGGGTCTGGATAGTTGGCAGGTCAGGCACTGCCGTGGCTTTGGCCAATTATGCCTTGTTTAGACCCATCCATAATATTTTCCTCAAAAGAAAATAAAATCAGTGGTTTCGAGATCAATCATGAGCGCCTGTCGCTCTGCATTCTGGGAGATTTTAGAATAATGAAGTGGAAGCCCGGAAACGCGGTCTGCAGAGCTGAGATCCAGGTATCGTAACTGATCCATACAGCAGTGGGTTCACTTGAAATACATCAATAGATGGATGGATGGAGGTGGGGTTTGGGTTTCTGGGATGGTAATGTCGGCTGGTCGGTCGCTCCACATCTGAACAACTGTTGGGTGGATTGCCATGCAACCTTTGTGCAGACTTTCGTGGTCCCCAGAGGTTGAATCCTGTTGACTTACTTTTTCTATAGCGCCGCTATGAAGTTTATATTTTATATATATAAATATATATATTATATATTTTTTTGTGAAATGTCTATCTGCAGTGATATTCTGTTCAGACATTCATGGTCCCCAGAGGCTGAATCCTATGTCAGAATTTGTACTTATTCAGTGAATTATGAAAAGGGATTGGCAGCAAGTTTGGTGCAGAAAATCATGGTTCCCAGAAGTTGAACCCATATGTCCTTGGCGATCAAGTCACCAAGTTTGGTGTCGATGGTCCCCAGATGATTTTTTTTTTTTTTTAATGCAGACATTCATAGTCTTTTGGTGATCTCTGGCTTTTAATTTTGTCCCATTCATCATCCTGTCAAAATCGTAATTTGTCTAATACTTTCGCTTTATCTTGCTAACTTAATTATCTATTTATATGTCTGTACCATGACCATTACAGCCTTTGCAGAGCTGCTAGCATTGCAGTAGACTCTTAGTCTTGTTGGTTTTGTAAGCATACATTAAAGATGCAAACGTTATCACAAAATTTTAGGATAAAGAGCCTCATCCGGCCGTATTTTAATGCTACAGGTCCGTGTGATCCGCCTTTAGCCGTAATACCAGTCAAAATGAGGCTCAGGTGGTCTGGATCTGCTGTTCCTTTTTCAATCCTACGGGATCAATACTAGTCCTGCTTTGCCATGTAAACCAATTTCCTAGCAAGGTTTGCTCACGGGGTCCCTCACGGGGACTGTGGAAGAGCATTAAGGAGAGTAAGCTCAAGTTAAATCTTAATTACTGTGAAATAAATAAGTAAATGTACGTTAACATGTTTCCTATCAGTATATCTTTGAACTGTCCAATTCCTTCCCTCCGTCCCGTCCCCCCACCTCCAAGACACACACACACACACACACACCCCAGAGACAAGGGCTCCTTCAGGACGTGACGGATGGCTCCGGCACTCGGGCCGCTTTCAAATCACAGGAAGTGACAGAGGAAGTTTTAATGAGAGTTTTGTCTGTGTATCCAGTCAGGGCTTCCAAGGCAGCCGATGAATAATAGACACTGTGGCTCAATACTCTGAATACTCAATCAATGGCAGTGGGAGAGGGCCTTGGCAAACACATATGGCAGCACCGAGGTGGGCGGTGGGCTCAGGAGGGGTAGAAAACACTAAGGCTGCTCCATCTGTATCTCCTAGCAGGGGAAAAAAAGAAGCGAGCCGTCTCTATTGACGCCGCTCACTTTTGTGCCGCGGTGTTTTCCTTTGGATGACAAACAGGCTGTTTGTGCAGTATTGGAGGCTCCCACTAAGGTGCTCTTTATAGCCCCCCAGATCCTGCATGTCAATGGATCCCTCACTAGGACAGGGAGAGCTGATCCCGAAATAAATACGTGGATTCCTACATTGGCTAGCCGTCGGAGCACGTAGTCTGCTCTCTTGTCTGCCGAACCCTTCGCGCTTTGTATTGGAGTATGTTGAGAACGCAGCCGTGTATGAATGCTGGTCCTCAGTGACTAATGAGGATATTATGTAGCTATTAGTCAGAGCTTATGTCTCTGCCTCCTCCTCTAAGCCGCTTTGACATAACATGCGTTCCTGATGTATCGCAACACCGTTCCTTCATGACAGTACATCTGATTGACCTTTCCGATAAGACCGACCACACGCGGGTGGGCGGGTGTGTGTGTGTGTGTGTGTGTGTGTGTGTGTGTGTGTGTGTGTGTG
>NW_022280033.1:17752900-17754548 GCF_004355925.1 Anarrhichthys ocellatus | reverse complement strand
GTGTGTGTGTGTGTGTGTGTGTGTGTGTGTGTGTGTGTGTGTGTGTGCTGTGGTGGTGTTTCCACATGCAGGTTTATGCGGATCACTCTGGATTTGACAGATGAGGGGACTCCAAGGATTTCTGAGCAATGAGATATAAACTGGAAAAACAGCCCATTTTGTCTCTGCTGTCCAAAGGGCGAAATGCCACGGGAACCCCCTGGGGAGGTATTTCTCTGAGGTGGCTGCGACACTGAGATAACCCTGATCACGGCACAGGTGCTGCATCACTTTAAGGGTAGTGTCGTTAATGGGTATTTCTGTTTTATTACAGACCTGTCTTGTTTTCATAGTTTTGGCCATCCTTCCTGATAATAACGAGGCCGTGTTCATTTCTGAGATCTGGAGAAATGTCAACATGGCTTAAAGGGAACACGGGCGGTGAAGCGATCAAACAGGTTGTCGACTAATGGATTCAGAAACTACTCAAATCAAAGTGGTTTAGTTAATCCAGGTTTACTTGTGTGTGATCATTTTACTACCAGTGTTCCCAGTAAAATCTTATTAGTATGGGTCGCAATGATGTCCACAGCTACAAAAACAAGACCCCGGGTTGTAGTAAACCATGATTACGCTAAAAGGCAACATGAGTAGAATTTGTCGGCCCCTCCTCCCCCGTTACTACGAGGGTTACGGTGCTCTCCAGTAGGTCAACCCCGCTTCACTCTCGTTTTGGAACGAACTTTGTCAGCTTGGCGTTTTCGCCATATTTGCATGTTTTTGGGCTCTGCGTCCGCCATTTTTGAAGCTTCGTCTTGGATGCACGCTTGCGATCCGGCACCCCCGGTCGCTGCGTTTTTATAGAGGTTAACAACCAGAAACATCTGAAAATCCTACTAATTGGGTTTTTTGAAGGTTGACAATGCAGTACCAGCACTCAAAAATGAGACAGAATGAGGTACAACATTGCCCCCCCACCAAAAAAATAAAAGCAAGTAGCATTGAACGACAGGGTTAGTATTCTTCTTCAAAAAACATTTTTTACATTTTGTTGAATTTCTCATTCTATCCTGACAGCAATTAATGAATTAAATGCTCTGAAAAAAAGAGAGAAAAAGAAATCCGGTATTGCAGGACTGAAATCATTTAATTCAACTGGAATGTAAAGATTGGAGGGCTGACCTGCCTGTCTACCTACCTGTCTGTCTACCTGCCTGTCTACCTGCCTGTCTACCTGCCTGTCTACCTGCCTGCCTACCTACCTGTCTACCTACCTGCCTACCTACCTGCCTGCATACCTACCTGTCTGCCTACCTGCCTGCCTACTTACCTGTCTACCTACCTGTCTACCTACCTGTCTACCTACCTGTCTACCTACCTGTCTACCTGCCTGCATACCTACCTGCCTACCTGCCTGTCTACCTGCCTGCCTACCTGCCTGCCGGCCTGCCTACCTGCCTGCCTACCTGCCTACCTGCCTGTCTACCTGCCTGCCTGTCTGCCTGCCTACCTGCCTGCCTACCTGCCTGTCTACCTGCCTGCCTACCTACCTGCCTGTCTACCTACCTGCCTGCCTACCTACCTGCCTACTTACCTGTCTACCTGCCTGCCTACCTGCCTGCCTACCTGCCTGCCTACCTGCCTGCCTACCTGCCTGTCTACCTGCCTG
>NW_022280033.1:17749909-17752890 GCF_004355925.1 Anarrhichthys ocellatus | reverse complement strand
ACCTGCCTGTCTACCTGCCTGCCTACCTGCCTGTCTACCTGCCTGTCCTGGTATTCTGCCCGTGCTCTCATTGCTCATCACTGAAGCTGTGAGAACTAACTCTAGCCATGTTCGTTCTTTACCTTCATAATGATCATTTTGGGGGAGTGGCTTTGGAGGGAGGTTTGAAGTTGACAACTTTCTTGCTAGCTTTAGCAACATTTGGAGCCAGTGCTGCTAGGTACTTTCATTGAAAATAAGTCAGCAACAATGGACTCGTTTTTTTTGGGTTGGTGATGACTTTTTAAATCTAGCGTACTCTTGTTAGTTACTCAAGATTACCTACCCCGCCTTTAACAATGATTATAAGTATGGATTGGGACAGCAGCACTCCAAAAACACCTCAAACCTCACTGCTGGAGCCTCGGTTAACCAAAAACAGAGTGGCATCCTTAATGAAAACAATCATGTCCGGCGCCAGTTAACATGTTTTGAGTAAGCGGCCCCTTGTTAAAGGGCTTTCTGAGCGTATCATCTATTTCCTTATTAAGAGCCTTCACGGGCACAGCAGAATATTACCCCTCGCAAGTTGCACAGCGATGACACCCGGAGCGCGTATGTGTCAGCTCTCCCGGGACTGGACCACTCTCCCTCCGCACAGATTGGAGGTGAGACCTTGGAGGAAAAATGATTACTTTTATGTTTGCTTTATGGCTCATTTTTCACATTAAACCGCAGAAAATCCATGCGGAGGTCACAGAATTCCCGCTTCCCCCCGTCGGCCGGAACTCATTTTTGCAGCCCTCGGTATCGATAAAGCATTCAGCGGAGCAAAGTATGCACGGCTATGTACTGCAGCTCTCAAGTCTCTTATCTTTTTTTTCTTTTTTCCCATGCAGCCAGTCTATTGGGACTTGTTCAGCCTGTATCTGCTGGGATTTTTGTGGAAATGTCAACTACACACACACACACACACACAGTCAGGGTGGCCTTATCTGTGAGCGGCATAGCCAACACGACTCGCGATAAGAGATGGCATTGCCAGAGTGAGTCATAAAACTCGTCTTTTTATGGCGCGGTTATTGTCTTTCTGTCTACAATTATGGTGATTACTCATTTCTCCCCCCCCCCCCCACGGCCCTCACGGTGCACTTAATAGACTGCATTTTACTAATGGAAAATTAAGTAGCCGTCGTGGCAGCGGGGGTTTATAAATATGTAAAATATACTTTTAATTATTTCAAGTGAATCTGGCAGCTAATCAATAAAGAGGGACGTGACAAACATACGTTTGACGCGGGCCATTGTAAAGCCACCGGTAACAGATAAGCACGGCCTGTCAGCGCGGTCCGGCCCTAATGAATATTTTGAGGCTGTCATGTCAGGAGACAAATGGATTAATTGCGCCCGGCTAATATAATAGCTTCTTCATGAAGAGTGCCGCAGAGGAGAGGAGAGCGCGGCCGCCGCTGCCCGGCTCTGTACCCCGGCTCTGTACCCCGGTGTCGAATAAATATTTATCAGGGTGGAGGTGGGGTTACGTAGATTTTTCGCGATTACACGGAGAGTCACTTAAGCGTCTTCGTTTGTCATTTTATTTGAGAATTGATTTGGGCCGATTAGTTTGGTGTCATATTAATTTAGTATTTTTGTTGGGGGCCTGCAGTGGGATTCGGCTTCCTCCACATGAGAGACTGTTGAAGAGGAGGGTTTCATCGTTCACTTCTAAAGGTCTCTATTGTTGTTTTTCCTGCAGATAACAGCTGTTGAAGCTTTCATTAATCAGGGTTGAGGACAGATTTTTGCGTAACTGATGATTATTTTATTATAATGTTTTTTTTTTCGTATTAATTGATAATTATGTTTTGAGGAAAAAGTCAGAAAATGAAGCCTGTCCTAATTTCCCAGAGGTCAAGGTGAAATCTCTTGCTTTGTCTTCGTTCAAAATATTCAATCTGTAATATTTAACAAATATTTCCATTAATCAGTTATGATTTTTTTTGTCAATTAATTTTCTATCCATCAACAATTAATCAGTTTATTGTGTCGGCAGCAGTACTTTGAATCCTTTTGATTTCCAATAGACTGATGAAACATTTCCTCTTTTTATCTCCATAATTCCCCGTGTGTCATATTTCAAAACAGTCATTTTCACTTGACTGCCCTCTGAAATATTTACACAAACAGCAGCACCAAGCAAGGGTGGCACCGTTTTGACAAATAGCCCCCCCCACCCACCCCACCTCCACTCCCATGCTGCCCGCTCTCCTATCCATCTCTGTCTCCAGGTCTGTTGTCGGCACTTTAAGGTGAAAGAGAACATAAAGACAAGCGAGCGCGGCGGGTAAGTGTAGGGGGGAGGGGGGGGTGGGCTTCCTGGAAGCCGTCCTCTCGCGATGGGAGGCTTGTGACCTTGAGTCCATGCCTCTCGCCCAACGCCGTCCCCACCGCCTCCCTCCGTCAGAGCAGGAGAAGGTGGGGGGGGGAGGGTCACCAGCCGCTGTTCTCATCAATTAAATGTGCGACAGTGTTCCCCCCCCCCCCGTCGGCTGGACTTATATGTGAAGGAGATGGGCAGGACCTCATGTTTGTGCTTTTGACAAATCAGCAAATGTTTAATCTCAAGATGTGCCGGCACTCATAAATAATGCAGGGGCGGGGGGGTGGACCGACGAAGAGAGGCGTCTGGCCTCAATAGAGGAAAATGCAGGAAAAACCCTTCAGACTAAATCCTCCTTGGTGCCCAGAAGAAGCTTTTCTTCTTTGAGTGTCTCCTCCTTCCTTCTGATCACACCCCTCTAAGCCCGCTCCGCCACTCCTCCTTCCTGTTACTGTACCTGAGTCTCGCCTTCCGACTTCACCGTGTTCCCTCCATCTCTGGCGCACGCTGGGTTTTTGTTGTGTTTTTAATTTGGTCTTTATAGTAAAAGTTTCTCAGCACCTTCTGCCTCTCTGCCCCTCTCTCTCTCTCTCTCTCTCTCTCTCTCTCTCTCTCTCTCTCT
>NW_022280033.1:17743632-17749809 GCF_004355925.1 Anarrhichthys ocellatus | reverse complement strand
CTCTGTCCCTCTCTCTCTCTCTCTGTCCCTCTCTCTCTCTCTCTCTGTCCCTCTCTCTCTCTCTCTGTCCCTCTCTCCTCTCTCTCTGTTCCTCTCTCTCTGTCTCTCTCTCCCTGTCTGTTTCTCTCTGTCGCTCTCTCTCTGTTTCTCTCTTCAAGGGCAGAAAGGAGGCTGATCCCGAGCCAGAGGTCCGCTATCTCAAAGACACAGGGGATTGAGCTTTGAGCTTTGCCTCCGTGTGCCCCCCCCCCTCCCCCTGAGTGTAAAGAGGGCGACAGAAAGCAGTGTAGCGGACTGTGAACCGCATCAAATCCCCCCCATCTCGCTCCTTCCCACAAACTTTGATTGGCTCGTCCACCGACTGGGAAAGTTCCCCAATTGTCCGCGGGGGGAAATTAAGATTTTAAGCCCATTGAAGTCGATGTTCATCTGAATGTGTCCCTTTTGAGAGCTCGAACTGTTGACGTGCCACATCAGAGGAGAATGGAGTCAGGGGGGTGGGGGGGTGGGGGGGGTACTGTACCGGGAGCACCTGTTGTTGTGTAGTCGACAGTGTGTAGTGTAGAGGCTCTCCCTCCTTACAGACCAGTTTATTAGTCGTGCTTCCTCCCATTAGGGCACTCCTTCGCACACCAGATATAATGGGATCAATTGGAGCTCTAGAGCGAGTTGGGGAATTTGTTGGGAAACGGTGGAACCCGTCATGTGGAGAAGTGATGATTGTTGATCCTGGATCGGCTCCAGATCTGGTAAAGAATTAAATGTGTTGGAAAAAGTGTAATTTATGTAAAAAAAAAAAGTCTCTCAATCTCACTCCTTTCCTCCTTCTCACAGGCTCTCGGAAGTTTCTACTTCATCCACGAGTCTTTGAAAAACATCCACCAGTTTGATTTCAAAGGTGAGTATCCTAACCCCCCCCCCCCACACACACACACACACACACACACACACCATAAACCATAAAATGAAATTCCCGTGCCCCCTTCATCCCACCCCTGCACCTCCAAGCACATCACACACAATCATTCGCGGGCCATTCCCGCTTCCATCAAAAACCAGCAGAGCTAAGATTGGCTTTGAGGATAATGTAAAGGGAAGGGGGGGGGGGGGGCGCGGAATGGTAATGCTTATTAATATTAGGATTTAATTCATAAGATTTCGGGCCCGGCGGTAATGGTGTGCGGCGGGTTATTGGACAGTTACGGCGGTCTCATCAGGCTGCGGTGTCAGAGGGCCCCGGGGTCCGGCGGCCACGCTAATTAAAGGAGGGGATATAGATGTGGAGGCGTCCACGCTTCCTATTTGACCCAAGTCAGCATTTGCCAGTTGCCCTGCAGTGAAGGACAGGGCGAAGGCAAGGGAGGGGGTCGTGAGGGGGGACACATACACACACACACACACACACACACACACACTTTAAAGATGTGATTTTAAGTCTGAATTACAGAAACTATTGTGTTGCTTCTTCGTTTTGTTTTGTTGTAGAGCTTTTATTTTCCCAGCAGGCATTGCGACTTGTGAGTGCAGGAAAAGCACACATGTAGTTGGCGCTGCTATTTCCAAGTGTCAGTTAACCGATAGCAGCTAAATGGAACTCAGCCATCACTCATGTCACTGAGCTTTTTGCTCCTGTGACGTGTCATTTTCTTTCTAACACAACTAGAATTAAACTTGATCATACAGTCTCCCCCCCTCCTAGAAGAGAGA
Source organism: Anarrhichthys ocellatus (assembly GCF_004355925.1). Classification (NCBI taxonomy): domain Eukaryota; kingdom Metazoa; phylum Chordata; class Actinopteri; order Perciformes; family Anarhichadidae; genus Anarrhichthys; species Anarrhichthys ocellatus. Next base: position 17,748,102 of record NW_022280033.1, on the reverse strand, counting down.
TCAAAGACATGCATATATATTTCGGGTTTTCACCTCTCACCTCTCTCGCTGAAGACCCATTCACTCCCAGTTCTGACCAGCAGGTGGTGCAGTTGTCTGAGGAAGCCAAAGTGGCTCTGGCATTCTTTGAGCTTTTAATTGAAACAGGAGATTCAGCCTCACACACACGGGGGTCTCCGGCCATGTTTTGTCAAAATAAACTGTCTGAATTTTTCCTTCCTCTTCCTCCTCCTCCCCCCTCTCTCTCTCCGTCTCCACTTGAAGCCAAGAAATTCAAGAAGGTCGTGGGGAAGGAGACCTACTCGGAGACACTAGAGAGCACACCCTCCCTGGAGAAGGAGAAGTTTCCACAGGACTACTTTCCCGAGGTGGGTGACGTGACGGGCAGCACTTGGCTGACTGATGGCGGTGTTGTCGTCCAATGGCAGCTCTCTGCCGGGACGAGGGCCGACGGACGGAGTGAACACAGAGCTCTTTTACATCGCATGCAGGTTTAATAAAGCCGCTGAGTTGAAAAAGTCATCAATCAAGGACACAAACCGATGAATGTAGATTCATTTTCCCCCCTAAACAAGATTGCAAAAGAAATCATATAAAACACCTGAAGCATTGAAGCTTGTTCTGTTATACGACTTAATAATTTAAAAGAAAAAAAGAGATTCTTTCTCCTACTTTTTCAATAATTTTACAAAAAAAGCCATTTTGTTTTCTATGTATCTCTTTTTCGTCCATTTTTTTTTTCCTGCTTCGAGGAAACCCATCTGACACATGGCTGATTTGAAGACAAATCAGTCACAAAAATTCTAATCGAGAACCAGGGGGGTCCTCGCTGTGTCCCGTGGAGCAATTCCCCTGCTCACTCCGCCGTGTTCGGGTTTTCTGGTTCCGGTGTGTGTGTGTGTGTGTGTGTGTGTGTGTGTGTGTGAGTGTGAGTGTGAGCATAGCTGTGCTGATATAGTAATAAAGAGCACGGTCGCCCGTGTGTCATCCCCGCACTCCCCACTCATCTGTCAACCATGCTCCACCGGTCGCCTCCGCAAATATATGCAAAACAGATGGATACGGCCCCTTCACACACTTCCCCCCGATTTCCGTCTCTTTCACACACTTGCCAGGACACCCCACCCTGAGCCGCCCTACACACACACACACACACACACACACACACAAACACACGCATCCAAACATCTTCAGGTTTCCCCACGTTTCCCTTCCGGAGATGATCTAAAACCAATTACACTGATTGAGGCCCAAAAAGCCATTCGAATGATTGCAGCGGACGCGTTGGTTCTTTGCGTTTTTAGCGGGACGAGCGAAAAAACGCGGCAAACAAACGCGACGCGGCGTGAGAGGGATGAGGGGATTGATGTAGAGGGAAAGGAGGTGTAGGTGGGGAGGGGAGGGCAGATGAGAAAAAGTTTTGCCCCGGTGATTTATGCCTCTTCCCCGGGCCAGGATATGAATCTGGGATGATGCTCCGGAGAGCAGCACTCCAGATAATGTTAGCCCATTTAAAAAGAGCAGATTTGTGTAGTCTATCAGGGTCGCCGAGTATTTTTTTATTTTTTTTCTTCTCCTTCCCCTCCCTCTCGCCCTCCTCCGCCGCCCCTCCGTAGTGAGAAATTGGTTGTTATCATAGATCACAGATACTGCTCAAACCTCTTATGAAAGATGAATTAATTTCACTAATGCTTTAATGCAAAGCTCTCATGAGGGAGGCAGACTGGTGATAACCCCTGCCTCGTCCCCGCTTCCTCCGCCCGTGATTTATGCCCTCTTTTAGTAGATGAAACCGCCTAGATTTGCCATCCATCTGCAGCTTTGAGGAATCCTATTACACCGGGGGTGGGTGGGAGGGGGTGGATCTTGGGCCGAACTGAACGCCACACTCGCACACACTCATAAGAGTCCCGAAACCAGGTGCTCGAGTTGCAGCTCTCAGGTTCGGGTCTCACAACAAACGTTGAATGACGACGACCCCCCCCCCCCAGCCGGAATATTTAACACGATCAGCAAAGCCGCAAAGGGCAGGTGTCGTGTTCACGTGCTCATAAAGAGAAACAAAAAAAATGTTTGAAATGTGTCCAGTATGTCACACAGAATCCTCCCAGGAAGGTTGGAGAGTGACAACAGACAGCTCAGGTAGCCGACAGAAAACGTGTGTGTGTGTGTGTGTGTGTGTGTGTGTGCTTGAGTCTTCCGTTCACGCTCCCCCTCGTTAATAAAGTGTCAGTGAGCGGGCTGCTGGTGACATCATGGTGGGAGGGCCGGGTGTATAAAAGGGGAACCAAATGTCATTTAGTGCATTGGGCGGTGGGAAGCGTGAGGAAGTCATCGCAAGGTTGGTCCTACCTGCACAGAAGGGCCGCATCTCAATTTATTTTAATTATCGATTCATCTGCAAATGTATTTCTTCTATGATCGATCGATGACATGTCCCAGGACCCGATGTGATGCCTTCAAATTGCAAATTTTGTCAATTTACACTGATGTAAAAGTACACAGAAGTGGGATTCTTAAAGTCACAGTGAAACGGACAGTCAGGCCGGTCTTTGATTGGACTGCTAAAAAGTGGGCGGGTTTAGGAAAACTCATGCTGTCGCTAAATGTTTCAGAATGTTTGATGGATGGATGGATGTCATGATGTTATCAGTTTAAATTGGCTGGTACTTCCTCACCTAAGCACACGTCATATTTTGTTTGACAGGAAGAAAAGACGATTCGATTTTAATTCTATTTTTTTTTTTTTTTCTTAATTGTTTGCAAAAAAAACTTTGAACTAGATGTAGATGAATTTTCTGTCAGTCATCCCATCTATTAATTGTTAGCGTCTATTAATAGCTGCAGTACCAAGGGTGAAACCTAATGTCAAACCAGTGTGGAAATAACATTACTTAACACTTTAGAAATGTCCATTCTCATTGAACCCGGCCCGCCCGCCATGATGGCTTTCTATTCCAGCTTTCAAACGCCTCTCAAACCCAACGTCATAAAACAAAAATATTGGGCCAAATCCCCCTTACATCCACACTTCCTGCTCGGGGCCCTCTTCTGCTCCCACGGCAGTTTGCTTCTGATTTAAGCGACAACCTCTCCGCATGCAAAACATCAGCCACCTCCATAATTTGGCCTTGAGTTACGGCTGTAAGTGAAGGAGAGAGAGAGACGCAGGGACGTTAATTGAAATGCTGAATAAGAAGGAAGTGGACAAAATCGTCGGCGCATTTCTCCTGAAAGGTCGGCGTGATGGATTCGGTGGCCTGTCGTTTCCCCGTTGTTCCGTCAATCCCCCCCCCGCCCCGGTTGGGGGTGTTAATATATTTATTTGTTTGGCTTCGGTAATACATGCCTCCAAAAGCTATTGCATCATAAGGATTTGTCATTGCCTTATATAAATAAAGTATACGACCCAGACCTTAATGTGCCCTTGCTATTGATTGTTTTACGCAGCCGGTAGGAAGAAAAAAGAAAAGAAAAGAAAGAGTGAAAGGAACAGGCTGTAGATCAACATCCATATGAGTTTGTGTTTGTTGTTTGGCACCACGAAGCGCGTCCATAAAAGCATTGACTCGTCGTACCCTTTTAGCGCCCTAAGCTCCGATACGGGGCTGCGATTACTTGAAACCCCCACCACCACCACCACCCCCCACGGGTTTTGATTTAAACACATAATCCGCGAACGCGACACCCTGGTGGCGTCAAGGAGATGAAGTCACTCAAGCTGGCATCGCTCGTAAAAACGCCCGTCGCATTTATCGCCACGCAAGACACCTGTGACACAGATGGCGGGATCCGCGGGGGGGGGGGGGGGGGATCGAGGGGGGTACGATGTGGAAATGAAAAGCTTAAGCGAAGGCTTTCCACGCTCATTTATTTATTTTTCCGTACACTGATGGATCAGAGAAATCATATTGATTTTTACGACTGAAACGTTGAATTTTAAATCCACCATTTTTTTCTCTCTCTCTTTCTTTCATCTTCTCGAAGCACTCGACATTCCTGCGTCGTGGTGAGCAGGGACAGAAACGAAGGCTGCTCTGTACATGGTGGTGCATCTTTATCCCAACACACACGCACACACACACACGCACACACACACATATGTTCGCGTGCTGTCCTGTCATATAAAACCCTATGTGAGGCCCTCTCTTTATTCCCCCCCCCTCCCCCCCTGGTTGATGGAATAAAGATAAATGTGACTGTCTGCTGGGGCTCAAATCAATCAGCGTTTGTGTGTATTACTTATTACTCACAGTGCATTTCTGTCACGGGGCTTTTGTGTAACCCCCCCCACACACACTCCGCTGCCCTGCACTCTTCTATCAGACGCCCCGTCATAATGTTATTTATGGGGGTCGGACTTTGAGCTGAAATATAAGAAAGGTCAAAGAATCGAACGGGACACGCTGGGCAGGAGGGTGTTTTGTACTGGGACTGTGTGTGTGTGTGTGTGTGTGTGTGTGTGTGTGT
>NW_022280033.1:17732156-17743622 GCF_004355925.1 Anarrhichthys ocellatus | reverse complement strand
GTGTGTGTGTGTGTGTGTGTGTGTGTGTGTGTGTGTGTGTGACACACCCCCCTGGATGTGACCCCCCGTGTCGCTGCCGTTCATCACTGCCACGGGCGGGGACACCACCGCTGACCTGCGGGAGGTCGGCCAATGTCGGCCCACGAAGCCTCGCGACCTTTTACCGTTGCCCTTTGACCCCCCCCCCTCACCGACCATCTCGTCCCCCTCTCTGTGCCGCCGACTCCTCACAGCCGCCAACCCCCGACATGTGATATGATTACGTGTCATGACTGTGACAGAGCATGGCGAAAAACTGCGTATTGGCTAAAGTCATCTTTTTTTAAGAAGATGTGGTTGTGTGTGCGTGTGTGTCGGGGAAGGAGGGGGGAGGTGATGATGATGTCTCCGCAGGAGATTAAATGGGTCGGACAGCATCTGTGTCATCATCCCCACTACCCAACATCAGCTGCGGCGACCAAATCATGATGTCATCATGTCAGCCAATAGAAAGAGAGAGAGATAGAGACACTTCTCTTCTTCTACACTTTGATTGATTGTGTGAGATAATCATCTTAACCGCACTCCCATTACAAAATAAAAGCACTTAGATCGGGTGAACGAGACGGTTCCTCCTCACTTACCGATATGTAGATGCTTGTTTTGCTCGACTCGGACGGCCGGTCCGCGTGTTTTTTACCGCACGCGCGCGCATGTGTGTGTGTGTGTGTGTGTTTATAAGCAAGCGATGAAGCAGGGGGTCAATCAGTCATACGTGGAGGAAATGGGGCAATCTGGGGCCGGGTGTCAGGGAAAGTGATGGATTTTAATGCCGCGATTGTAGTTAATGGCTCTTTAAATTAAATCGAGATTAAATGTCTCTGGCTGCAGTCAGAGCTTGTATGGGCACTGAGCAAGCCCCCCCCCCAACACCAACTCTTAAATCTCGTCCCTCCTCGTCCTCCCCACTCTTAAGACTTTATTTCCTCAACTTTACAGCAACAAACGCATCCAGTACAGTGTTTTAAAAAAAGAAGAATCTGTCTAATATATTCTGATTTAGTTTGTTTAAAACTATTTTTTTTCATCTGTTATGAATGAGTCAGTGCGACACACGCGCCTAATTCCATTTGCTCCTTTTCAAAGTCACAATGTTGGGACAGCGAGTTATAATTGGGCCCATACATCCTGCCGAGGCCGTATGGATTAATTCAAGTATGCTAATGTAATTCAATTTGATACAGTTAATCTTGCACTAATGCAGATTGAAGGATGTGAGGTGCAATCAAATACCTCTTAGCCCTTTTAATTTGCTTCAGAGTTTCTTCTTCTTTTTTTTTCTTTTTAAAATAAAATTAGTCAATTTGTAATTATGTGACCTGGCCCATAATTAGTTTATTCATCACTGCAGTTAACTCCCCATTAGGAGTATCGGAGCGAGATGGACGGGCTGAGGGAGAGAGACTTATTTATCTTCTTCAGAATGGGAACACTCGCAGCATCAATTTGTCTCCCGTTTAATAACCGGCTTCACGGTGAACCATGTGCTGTTTGAGAGAGGACTCTGGACTTGTGATTGGATAATTAACTCAAGGCTGGCGGGTTGTGATCAAACAGCTGCATGCTGGATGTCTGTTTATTCTGCGTGACTTTCGGCCCATACAGGCTGCAGCTTCTGCGTTGAAGAGCTACCTTCTGATGTGTCAACAAAGTTTATGTCAGCTGGATTTAAACCAATAAACAGATTTCCTTTTTTTTTTACATGTGATCAATGGAGGAAAGTATCTAAGTATATTTACTCAACTACTGAATATAAGTACAGTATTGGCGTACTTATACTTAAGTGTATTTCTATTCCATTTTATGCTACTTTATACTCCCTTCTCAAAACATTTCAGAGAGAAATGTACTTTTTACTGCACTACATGCATTTAAACGCTGTAGTTATTATTTTTCAGATTCTTTTTTTTAAGATGTTACTATTACTTGTTATTAAACTAGTTATTAGTGTATCTAACGTTGGCTGCACATTGACGATCGTTTTTTTACATTAGTATTCAATAATATAATGTATTATTAATTATTTAACACTGTTTGGAAGTGTTTTTGCTGTTTACTTTTATTAATTATACATGATATATAATAATAATAATATAATAATTATGTTTCGCCGATAATACTTATGTACTTTTACTTAAATGAGTATTTTTAGATTGTGTAATTTCTACTTTTGCTACAGTAAAGTATCTTGAATATCTAAGTATTTTATTATCAATGTATGTGATCATTTATGTTCTCAAGTTATAGTATAAAATGTTAATATTCTCAAATTGCTAGTTTTGTTAAACCAACTGTTTTAAACATGAAGAAATTTGATTATAACTTGACGCTTAAAACAAAGCAACAAATCCTCACAACTGAGAATCTGGAATTTGGGTTGTTTGCCATTTTTGACTGAAAATTGACTCGACTATTAAAAGAGTTCCCGATCAGTGATGAGTCCAGTCAACTGACTAACCTACGGTGGTGGAAGAAGGCACCTCCTTTACTTTGGTAAAAGTACTAAAACCAAAATGCATTCAACATTTTACTGAGCAACATATACTTAGTGTTTAAAAGTATTCACGATGGCCTATTTCTGAGTGTCTTTATCATGATAATAAACTGTACATTATTGGCTCAATACTATTGATTTATTAAGAAGTATTTTAATGTTGTGGCTGGGCACTGTCTAGCTTTTTTCTTCCTGTTTTAGAGACCGTTGGCGAGTTCAATCTGTAACAATGTATCATTTAATGTTTAAAGTAACTTGTAACTGTCAGATACTGAGAATCTAATGGAGTACAAAGTACAATAATCCTCTCTGAAATGTATTGAAGTAGAAGTATGAAGCACCATCAAATGGACCTAATTACAATAAGTGCCAAAGTGCCAAAAAAGTGACCTACTTGGTAACTTACTGCTAATTTGTTATTTGTCAATAGAATATTAAAGGTACAGTGTGTAGCATTCTGGGGGACCTGTAAGACGAAACAAAGTATAATATTCACAACTATGTTTTCATTATAATCACCTGAAGCTACGGATCGTTGTGTTTCCTTTAGCTTCTACATACTGAGCAGGTCCTCTTCACGGAGTCCACCATGTTGGACCTCCACATTTCTACGGTAGCCCAGTCATCAGTCATGTTTATCCCGATCTATCCATCTGCAACCAAAAGTTTAATTTCATTAAGACCCTCGTAATTCAATACAAGAGGGAATTTTCTTGGACGGAAAGTCAACTTGATGGTTCATGACAGTGTTAAAAAATGTGAACTCGTGCTCCCAGATGATAGACATCGATGACTGTGAATCATTTGACATGCTAGCGTTTCATTTGCCTCGTGCTGACTGAATCCCCCCTATTGTCTTGCTAAATTGAGTCTCTCCGCTCTGCAGTGCAAGTGGTCCAGAAAGGGATTCATCAGAACTCGATGGGCCCTGGCTGACTGGTGAGTCTCTCCCCGCCCCCCCCCCCCCCCCTGCAGCGAGACATCCCACCTCATCTCTGTTCCTCCCTGAATCATTGCAGCCGCACCGTTGTGATTGGAGACGTAGCCGACCGTGTCGGTCAAGCCCCCGGCGGGCTGCGCGAGGTGCGCTGGCGGTCATGGTCATGGAGAGGCAGAGAGAGACTTACAGTACACAGCTGAACCCTCTCCGGACAGCGCACCGATTAGACGTAATCGTGTTAGTCAAGCAGTTGCATATGACAGATGACCAAAAACATTACATGCAATTGAACCTGTGCGGCATGAAAAAAAAACCCTGCTGGCTTCCAGTGTGAGCAGAGCAAAGGGGGGATTGGGGGTGGGGGCGGTTGTAATCTAATAGAAGGATGACATGAGAACTAAAGAGCTGAAACGGTAGGCATTTAATAGGGGCATGACGTTTGACAAGAGCGACAGAGAGAGAGGCTGGTGAAGAATGTGGGGGGGGGGGGGGGAGAAGGGGGTAGACGGAGAACGCTAAAGACACGCATGTACTCATTTGTTCAGGATGTCGCCCGCAGAGTATAAACCCCTCGAGATAAGACCTATTCCAACAAGCAGGCCCTCAACGAACGCCACGCTAACAAAACACACCCAGGTTGATAGGATCAGCAGGGAGGTGTTCGTCACCGTACATCGAGCTGTCGTCCGTGACCGGACAGACCGGACGGTCTAAAACCATAAAGGAGAAATTGGGATAAATAATTGTGATTTCAATACTGATAACATTTTTGGCCATAATTGTGCAGCCCTAGGCCTGGCTTTGATAGCTTTTACCCTATCCCCCATACAACGACAGCTGCTTTTTTTTAGTTTTTTCTTACCATGATGAGAAATCAGATAATGTGTACCAAGTTGGTAATGATAAAATGACTTCCTCGTTACCGTCTATCATTTAATCTAAAACCTCGATTCACAAACCTCTCTCTCTCTCTGAGGATCTGGAGTTTGATTCCCAACCCCTCAATAGAAATACACACAGTGAGCTATTATCAATGCTTAAGTTGATTACCGTGTTAAAAGTCGTGATGCAGTTGATGAATTCATTAAAGAATCATTTATTTACCAACCAGCAATTGATTCGTAATTGTACATTAGCCTCTGTTTTGTCAGTGGTGCATTTATGGTGTTCTGGTTGAAGAAGGTCTCTCAGACTGTGCTCTTTTCATCCCAGTGCCTTTGATCTGGTCAACATCCACCTTTTCCACGATGCTTCCAACTTGGTGGCCTGGGAGAAAAGCCCCTCCATCTACTGTGGGACCAGGCAGAAGGCGCTGGGCTACGCTCTAGACAGGTACTGTACACGCCGAACGTCTCTTTTCATTCAGATAAGAACAAAGACGGCCCTGTGTCTGTGAAAAAAAAAAAGAGACAGTGTTTGAGAATGAGAAATGCAGAAAATGGTAGTAGATACTATCCACAATCCCCAGTCCTGTCTGGCATGGCAAAAACCTGTATTGATATTGTAATGGAGGCTTAGAGTGAGAGCGAGCAGGAGAGGTAAGCGGAGAAGATTTCAGTGGGATTCTGTCCTAGACCAGTGGGATTACATCCGTCTGTAAAAGTAGGGGGGGGGGGTAACTCACTACACGGTCTGTGAACTCTCTTTTATCTCCTCTTTTTCTGTCCCTCTCTCTAACTCCTCTTTTTTTTTTCTTTTTTAATCCTACATTTATCTTGAGTTTTTGTCCCACACTGCCGGCAGGCAAACAGATGCAAGTATTTGTTAATTGGGACACGCATCGAACCAACAGAAAATACTGGCCATGATATCTAAAGGGATCATCTTTGGTGACCCTTACCGTACCTTTTTGCCTAGCTCCACCTTCAGGTCAAAATGTCCCGAATAATATCGGTCCCCAAAGGATGAATCCTGATTTCATCGCCATGACATTTACTGAGCACATTCATGCTCCCCAGAGGAGGCACCCTTTCTTTCTTTCTTCAAATTTAGCACAAAAGTCCACTTACACTCAAGGTTGAACTGATAAGAATTTGGTGGTCATAGGTCCCAACATGTTTTTGTCCATAACTCAATAATTCATATGCAAATTATGATCATTTCACACAAATAATAGGATTATAATAATAACACAAATATTTCATTATATATACATTATGTTGCGGTTATACAATTACTTTACGGGTTGACGGAGGCATACAACCGCGAAGCAATAATTATATATTCAATAAGATCTGCTGGAAATACACAGAAGATGAACCCTAAAGATTTTGGTCCACTGCTCTTGTTGCACCGCCATCAGGCCAACATTTCCAATTCTATATAAAACGTATCATCATCATCACATTCGTGCTCCCAAGAGGATCATCCCTTATAATACATTCAGCATTTTAATTGTGCTGGCTCTCGGAGTCGCGATAGTAATGGTCAAGATGTCTTCACCCTGCATCGAGTAGAGCCAGCCTCTGTACAAACAGGCCGGGCCCTCCATGCTTAGGCCACGCTAATGTGATTTATGGGACATCCATTTGCGGGCGGAGCAGAATGAGAGAGTGCGTGGTGCGACCCCTGCTCCCCACCTGGCCACGCTAACACAGAATAAAAGCCCAGCAGCAGGTGACCTCCCATTCAAACGGCATCAGAATGCGCGACACGGCTCCCCGACGCCTCCACTTTGAATAACTACATGCATATATATATATGGGTGGCATACATTACCGCCGGGCCCTCTTGACGCCCGTGAATTACGAGGCACTTTTTTAAAGTATTCTCTACGAGGGTCATATTTTACCTGTGCTCCATTCTTGATTTGATGTAAGAATGGTCCGCTTTTAATGGACAAGGAAGCTGGGGCGTTTAAAGAATATGGCAGCTTTTGCTGTTTTATTACGCTGTAACTTACCTGGATTTACTGGCATAATGAAGTTTGAAAAGGACCTCTGTTGTTGCTTACATTTAAGTGATTTTCCTTGTATTTCCTGCGCTTTCATCATGCCTTTTCAGTTGATTTATTTCCCCTTCCCTTGTAAATACACCTAAATAGGCGAGTCTCTGCGGTTGAGCTGGGTGGCTGAGGCGGATTGAATAGAAATTGTGTTGGCTGACTGGCAGTTTCCACGCTCCCGCTTTCTAAATCCCCTTGTGTCGTGAATGGTAACCTTGTTGTTACTTCTGGGCCATATCATTTAAAGGTTCTTTTTTTGACAGGGGTGGGGATGAGGGGTAAGTGGTGCAAGGCATGGTGGTGGTGGAGGGGGGGGTCGTTATATATACCGGCTCACCCTGGTATTCCAGGGGTGGGATAGTGGTGGCATCGCGCCTCAGTCGCTCACTTTGTGGGGGGATTGGGGGGGGGTGGACCGTCGGGCGCAGATCCGGGGCACCAGAGTGAGAAAAAGCTGGCGGCGCAGAGGGAAGGGAGGAGGAGCACAAAGGGTGCTCGGGCTCTGTAAAGGGCAGTGAATAATGGGCCGGTCCTTTCACAGAGGCTGCTAACCTTTTGGCAGCCACCAGCAAACTCCATTCTCCTCCGCCGATCTGGGAGGACAATGTGCCCGGGCCCGGGCTTTGAATGAAGCGCTACCACCAACAGTGTTCCCATTCAGCGGCTGGTTGGGAACCATCTTTTTGGCCATTGTCCTAACTCTGACTCCTACCCCCAGAAAGCCGAGCAGGAAAAGGGGACAGGGGGGAATATCTAAAGCCTATCCCCCCTCCCTTGCCTCCTTCCCTCTTCTCTCCGCTGCTCTCTCCCTCCTCTCTGAGCTCTAATCTCTCATCGCGGGATGGGAGAGGAGAGGAGAGGCGAGGAGGGGGCTGCCGAACACACCACCAGCTGAGTTCCAGCCGCCGCAGGAGCCTGCTCGCACGGCAGTGCCGGGGACACGGCTCTGCTGCTGCTGCTGCAGGAGGCAGGCTATCAAACCTGAGCCTCCACCTTATCTGAGGCCCAGGCCTAATAATGCAGCTTACGGCCCATTGAGAAGACATCTGATAAGCCTTTTCCCCTCTGTGGCCCTTTTAACTGCTAAACGGTGTTTATCTCCAAAGTGCTTCAAGGCCTCAGGGGAACAATGCCGAGAAGGAACAGCGTTTAGCCGGCCAGGCCCCTCGCCATTGAGTCACATCAAAAAAGCACTGCTCTGTGCCCCGCGCTGATGTGTGGGCCCCACTTCCATGAGAGCGAGAGCAAAGCTTGGCTTGAAACGCATCCCCTGCTTGTTTTCCTGTCCTTTGAAAAACGCTCACATGAGCCCAGGGCTGCGTCGGCCATTATTTCTCTTGTTGACTCAGCTACGCCTTGATGTGCAGAATCATTGTTTTATAATTATGACAAGAGTTAATCGTTTTTGTCTGCACACAATGTGGAAGAAAATACGTTTTTGTTTTATGTTTTGAAGAATAATTCAGTTGGATGTCAATACATTTAAGGAATAATGTTTATAAAGGGAAAAGAATCTGCTTTTTGAGGAGCTGAAGTTGTGAAAGTGATGCCTCTCTAGAGGATGGAAGACGATACCATGAGATAAAATCAACAGGTTGTTTTTCTTCTCTTCCTTTAAAAAAACGAAAAAGCCTTTTGTGGTGTTGGAGTTTGTTTCTTTTTTCCACCCTCCTATTCAGAGCGGCTGGTCCGGTTCAGGGGAGAACAGTTTTACATTACAACTGTGAAATCCTGGCATAAAGGCGTCCTTTGTGGCGCGCCATTATTTTCACACAAATATAGTCCATTGTCACAGTGCTGAAGTTAATTTGATCAACATTGGGGACATTTAACTGTTTTGTCCGCTGAAAGGAACTTGTTTCATGCTCATTTTCGGGGCATTGAAAAGCAATGATTGGCAGAAAAATAATGTTGCCGTTAACAATTCAAAGCAATTAGTTTCCCATGGGGAGGCAGTGGGCCGCACTGGCCACCACACAGCGACGCTTTGTCATTTTATGGACGGTCATCAGTCAACTGTCAGAGCGTCTCAAAGAGCCCTCCAATCTAAATGTTTCCCTTTAGGCTTTTCCCAGAACAACAGGCTGAAAGAGCAGAGAAAGGCCGGCTAGTTTCCAGCCTATAGACATGTTGAGCTGCAAGAGGGAGGACTGGATAATCACAGGGAGATCCTCCAGAAAGCCCGAATGAATTTATTAAAGGGAGTGGTTTGTGTGTGTGTGTGTGTGTGTGTGTGTGCGGCCATGTCGTATGTGTCCATTTCAAATGTTTTACTTTAGCATACAGCGGCTGAATTCAAATTGCATTGTTTAACAAGGTTACTGTTTTTTTGTGTGTGTGTGTATGTATGTGTGTGTGTGTGTGTGTGTGTGTGGTGTCACTGTGTGACTCTGAACTGCCTTCTCACCCTGGGAGGCCTGCAGGAGCAGAGGTTAATCTTCCCCAGTGTCTCTCTGCTCAGAGTGGACCTGTTTATTTCTCTCACACACACACACACACACACACCGTGCTCTAGCAGTCACTCTTTTAATAGATCAACATGAGCCATTCAGAGATTTGTCGGGTACCACTTTGCCACATTTTACGACCATGCATAGAAACCAGAATGACCTGAAACCCCTGTGCAAGTAAAATTACCTGAATATCTAATATTGCGTGTACATCACTTATTAGCCTCGATTTGTATATATTAGTGTTTCTGCAATACCAGAATTTCTCTTGTCAAATGAAGTCTACAGTAATACAGCACCACGGTACACAACTAAAGCAATCAGGCAGATTGTCTCCCAAGAGTATGTGGACAGATTTTCGGCTGTCCATTATTGTCTTTACATGCATTTTATCAGCCAGTACAGACACGAACAATTGTTTCTTGTTTGTTTGGTGTTGGCCCCTATCGTGTCCATGTTCCCAAGTACTGTATGACAGTGTCAGTACAGTTTGCACAGAAACACTACCTAACCCTACTAGGTTCTCTACATGTCTGTTCATGCTAGTTCAATGAGACACTATTCCTTTTGATATGTCGGTGTGCTGTGTTGAGGAAAGAGCCCCAGGCTGGCATGATACACACTGGAACAATCCAGATGTTAGTGTATGGCTAGATTTTGGCACAGTGCAGAACCCTGTTGATGTTGCATCTTAGTGGTGCGCATTCCGCAAACAAATTTGCAAGTAATCAAGTTCCCCAAAAGCCGATTGACCCACAGTGAATCTGGGGCTTTTCGGGCCCGAGGGTGTCCGGAGCAGTCGTTGGCTTTGCCCGGTTGGTAATCCAGTTCGGAGCGCAGGTGGTCTGTCATCTCTCGGTGACCGTTACAGAAGGTTTCCCCATAAGTCGGCTCTACTCGGTGTCTTCCCCATCTCGAGTTTGCGTCGCCGTCGACTCGAGCTGACTTATTCGTTAACCTCTGCGTGACCGCGCCGACATCCTTGTACCCCCCTCTCCTCGCCGCCCAATCTTCCCTGCACGGTGTTCTTGGCTGGGTGGGTGTCGCCGAGGAGCCTGGGTGCCCACAGGGGGATGAGGGGAAGGCTGTCCTGCCGTGTCAAAGGTCCCGTCACGGCCCACCCCTGGCCCATTCAGTGAGATGTCACCCAGCACATTCGTCACAACGTTAACAGTCTCCCAAATTCTCAACATTTGCCTACAATGGTCGACCGCACTAGGCCCCATGGCCATTGTGTGCAAAGTGGAATCCGAACGGCCAACTTATGGTAAGTCATCTTGTCAATATGATCATGACACAGCCCCCCCGTTGCACCCTCATAATCTCATTCAGACTGTCTATTATGGCTCAGTTTGGCTGTCAATCACGGCGTGTAATCTGGCTAGGAGTCGCTGAGGGATTGAGGCTGGTGTGAGGGGAGAAAGATTTACAAGCAGTCAATAAGCGTATACCTGAGTGTTATCTGTGAGACCGATCTCTGGTGCAAGAGCATTTTTAGAGTCTTGGGCACAGGTGTGTTATTTTTTTGTTTGTTCGCTTTTGTAACGACATGCATTTGCGTGTTTACGGAAAAGTCCAATCTGGAAACGGAGAATGTGCCGCGGTTGCTTTGTGCTGGTGGTTTAAGGAGCCTGGGAGCAGAGTCGGGGGCCGTGTTATAAATTAGCGTCTGACCCCTGTCTTTTGTGCGGCCGCCGAAGGAAGGCTCGGCGAAGGCCCCAGCCCAAACCTCAGTGGGAACGGCGCTTGTGAAGAGCCTCTTTCAGGGGTGTCACTGCGCGATGAATTGGCCCAGAGAAGCATGTTTATAGACTGTGTAAAGGAGTGCGTCTTTGTGGGAGAATGTCACCGACACTGTTACAGTTTGCCTGAATGAACTGCGATGACGAGGCTAATGGGGGCCCCCGCCGGGGGTGAGGGTCAGCGAAGGAAGGGGAGTGGGGGGTGGGGTTTGGCCCCCCAAGCTCTGGGACCCCCCACCCTCAAGCTCCTTTCACGCCCAGTAGCTGTAGCTAATGTCGCAATTCTTCGTCCGTCCGTTCGCCCCCCTCCGTCCTCCACAAAGGCCAAGAAAAAAAGTCAACTTTCGCACCAGCGGGTCACCACGAGTGCTTTAGGAAATGATCGTGTAAACAGAGTGTTACCTTCTGACCTGTGGCTGATACCTTGGAGCAGCAGACAAAAACAGCCGGGCTGCGGGTATTAGACATGGCTGTTAGCGGGATAAAGCTGCAGGACTCAGAGGAGGAAGACATCCAGCCTCTGAAGAAACAAACTCTTCCTCCGCCTCACTTTTCACCCACTCTCTTCATCTTCCTCAGCAGCGGATGTGGTAAATTCTCTATTAGCACAAGGAGCGCAGGAGTTCCCACGCCTATAACAACCGGTTTGATGCCCGTGCTCAGCCTTTTTACTGCCCACCATTCGAGCCAGTGGGACACGCTGACCGCTAACCCTGTTTGAATAGAGCTGGGTCTCTTAGCACCAGGATGTAAGGTCACTAATGACATCAGTCCCAGTTTGCTGTCAGCGTGTGATTACTAGTACAGTTTAATGGAGCATTTAGCTCAGAATCGTGTCCGTATTGATACGGATTCCC
>NW_022280033.1:17724845-17732056 GCF_004355925.1 Anarrhichthys ocellatus | reverse complement strand
AGAAGTCTATGAGAAAATGACTCTACTTCTCATTTGATTTATTACCTCAGTAAACATTGTGAACGTGAGTTTATGGTCTCAATCTCTAGTTTCAAGTCTTCTTCAGTGCAGCATGATGCTCATTTAAACAGGGTATGCTTTAGGGCGTGGCTGCATTATGCCTGTATTATAATGACAGGTCACTTCCAGAGCCCTATACAGTGTCTCTACCACAGCGTCATGCCTCCACAGTCCAAATATGGTTATTTCCCTTCACTGGTTGCAAAAAACCAAGATGGCGATGACCAAAAAACAGGATGGCAACATCCAAAATGCCAAACTCGAGGTATCAAAACCGCAGTCCACAAACCAATTGGTAACGTCATGATGACCAAGTCCACTTGTTGTATGCAGTCTTTATATAACAGTGATTGTGAGTAGAGCTGCAACGACGAGTCAGTAAATTGATTAGTATTAAAGTGTTATTTCTATATTTTAAAGACCAAACCATTAATCATTTACTTCAGAAAGCAATCTCAATTTGTAGCCCAAATTCTAACGACAATTAAGAAAGATCCATAGGATTCAAAGAACGGATGAAGATGTTAGATCTCATTTTGAAGTCCTCATCCACTCCTGCACAAGTGCAGCAAAGAATGGAGCAGATGTCCATCATAAAGACGGAACAGTCTGGATGGACATTAATAATTGCATCAATCATAACCATGAAACATTTCAGTTATTTTGGTGATGGAACTGTAAATCCTTCCGATGACCCCTCTCGGAGACAGACGAGTTTCTGTTTAATGTAATGGGATGTCAGAGTTGCGTACTCTCTATTTAATATAATAGCTACGCTCCCCGCCTCTTCACTCCAGTCACCTTCGCCTCCCTGCTGTTCCCTCTCTCTGCTGAGAAGAAGCCGCCGTGCTTTACGACGGCCAGACCAGACCAGACCAGACCCACCGCTAAGGAGAGGCTTCCGCTCTCTTTACGGCCCCATAAATATATTGTTATCTGGGCACCGGGCGAGATTTATCCGCGCGGTTGGTGGAGATAGCGAGCCGAGCATCCTGAATCATTAATTACACAAGAGGCCGCGCCGCGTCCACCTTATAGTTCCCCGTCTCTGCTCTGTAGGAGAGACACTTTTAAGTAGCTGACGAGGCATAGGAGTTAATTATATGTCGCTTAGGTGCGTTTTTTAATATATTTATTTCTTATTTTAAAGTACCGGGATAGTGGCGCTGGGGCCACAGATTTGGAAGTGGTCCTTGACAGAGATGATCTAAACTCTATGAATCCTCTGACACTTTGCATACAGTACATTAACAACATTTGCAAGACAAGAGATGATAAAATGGGCCGTATGAAAATACCCGCGGGAGGCATCAAGAGCGCACCATCAAGAGTTTGAAGTCCTTTAAGCTCTACAAGTCTGTTCGTGGCCCAGCTAGAAATCCACAGAGTCCGTTGACGCTACCTTCTCTCTGAGGCAGCTGGGTAGAGTATCTTCAGGGGTCGGGGCTGGTTCGCTCTCTCCTTTGATCGACTTCGCAAAGTGAATTTTCTTTGCCATCAAAGGAAATGATCAGAGTGTTTTGATTTGATTGTGGTGTCAGCTGAGAGTGAACGGTGTGTTCACTTGAATCTCTGAGCTGCAAACATGTAAAACATGCTGTATCTCTAGATCTGGGTTTCCTGAAGGCAAATACTTGTTGTTTGAAGTAGATATATAATTATTTCTTCCATTTTTTTCCCCTGTTGAAGTTTTTATTTTTATATTTTTTTATTATCTGGAGTGAAGGTCTCACTCAGGTTCTATGCTGTTCAGATTGTAAAACCTGTTGAAGCAAAATGTGATATTGGGCTTTGTTAATAAAATTGACTTTACAGTAATATTAAGAAATTAAAGTGAAGACGTCCGTTTCAATTTCAGTCAGAATTTAGATTTTTTGTTTTGTTTTCAGTGTTACAAGCAGTTTACACACCTACACATCCTCCTCACACACCAACCTAGAAACCCTCATCAGAGGCCTCCCTGTGCATGTCAGACCCCCCCTTCCTTACATCCCCCCTGCATGCTCTGTGGGAACATGAACAATAGATGTTGTCAGACCACAAAGGTGAACATCTTCCACTCCAAGTGTCCGGACCAGCAGGTGGTGCTGTGGCCCTCGTGAACTAAACACCCTGAGGTTTGGGGAGTCATCGGATGTAAAGACTTTGACGACTAACGGCTTGTGTTCAGTCAAGATGGTGGTCGTCAGGCTGTTGAAAACATTCCTCGCTGACGAGTGTCTTTTCGTGTTTTATTCCAGGATCACGGACCAGCGGCACGAGAAGCTGCCATATTTCATCTTTGGGGACTTTAACTTCAGGCTGGACTCGAAGCAGGTCATTGAGGTGAGTGTTTGTGGTGTGATGGAAGGGAGATGAATGCTGATACACTGTACACATGTACACAACCTGTGTCAAACTCTGAGCAATATAAAGTTTGTGTGCATTAGAGAGACACTGCCGTGCAGTAAAAGTGGTTTTTAGGAGCCCACTGTCTCTTTAGAGTTATGACTCATTAAACGCCTCACTGTCGCTGGCCCAGCTGTGTTTGCCAACTGAGCCTCCAAGTGCATTGTTATGTTACGGTGCCATTCACTGCTCTTTCTCTCTCCCTTCCTCTCCTGCTCCCTCCCCTCTTTCTTCCTCCTCCCCTCCTTTCCTTGGTGCAAATGAGGCCGGTGAGAGCCGAAGGTATAGCGCGGTCATTCAGCACGGCGAGATGTCGGGCGGGGGGGCGGGGGTGGCATAACAAGTCATAAAGCCCCTACAGACATTGGCGTTCCGTGATAACAGAGTGGGAGAGCCACTTGTTGGCCGCTCGTCTCCCCTGCTCTCCGGCACAATGGCCCCTGGAGTCGGTGGGCCTGTTCGAGGTGTGGGCTTTGTTCGGCTCAACCATTCAGATGAGGATGGAAGAGGAGGGAATGACTTAGGAAGGACTTTCACTCTGTGTGGCACAGGAGAAGAAGCCTTCTGTAGTTCAGTCCCCCGGCCACTAGGGGGGTGGTAAGCCACCGTCGGCTGAATGGGATGAGCGACCCGACGGGGGGGGACTTGATTGACGGCCTCAAAGTTTGTGCAGCAGATTTGATTTTGGGACGAGTAATTGGGTCGCATTACTGTAACCGGCTGATCATGTGAGCCTGCGTTGCTTCGGAGCTAATAAATCCACAACAGCAGATGTGCAAACACGGAGGTTATTCAGGAGTCAGCTCTGGCAATTAGATGTCACCTGGCCCTCGTTGAGGTCGCCACGGTGATTCTAAAGCAGAGATGGGAGGTTTTATGTCTGGTCAGCACTGCTGTGTTAAAAGAGATGGTGTTCTACACGTCCAATTTATATGAAATGGTACTTGGTACTATTTTTAAAGAAGGTGTGTTTTCACTGCAGCATGGATGCCTTAAAGGGACAGTTCACCCCGAAAACAGAACTACGTATTTGTCCTCTTACCTGTAACGTCAGTCTACATTGATAGGAACTATGGTTGAAATAAAATAGTTCCGACATGAAACCGGTTGAGCACAACAAGCTGAGTGCCATACGGTGCTATTATATTAGAGAGACAAAAGAGGTAAGAGGAAGAATTTATATATTTTGATATTTGGGGTGAACTGTCTTTTTTTAAACTGACAGGAAAGCATCCAATCACACCGAGTCAGATGAGATGATTCTCAGCGTGTTTACCGTGTGCTGCTGATCTAGATAGCTCGGTGGGAGGTAGGCACTCACCCTCTCCGTGTCTCTGCCGCTCTGAAATGCTCTTTGAGTGCAGCAGGGGGTCGCGACCCCTTTTCCAGGGATGTGTTAGGCTTGCATCGCTGTGTGTCCATCTCTGCCCCCCCCCCCCGCCCCCGCACCCTCTCTCCCCTCCACACGGCTCCTTTCTTATGCACCTTGGCCCCCATTCACATCCAGAGCGAATACACACACACACACACAGACCAATTTGTTAGGCCAAATTAATCTGATTGATTCAGTCCATTTTAAAGGGGTGCGAGAGCAATGCAGGGGGGCTTTTAGACTTCCCCTCAGGAAGTTAGAGCTGTGGCTTAACCCCCTCCCCCCCCCTCCACACACACACACACTCACCTAGACATTTCCCCTCCAGCTTAATGAGGGTCCCTCAAACCTGCCGAACTGGGACAATGGAGTAGGGCTATGATGTCATCATAATGTAAACCCGTCCTGCGTTGTGGTCAACCTGGTTCTGATTTAACCGGGACCTTTGCGATGGAGAGCTTTGATGTCACCAATAAACAAACGGGTTGCAACCTCGGCACAGAATGTAACTCAGTCGGGAGGCCGTTTCAAGCCCTTTTAATGACAATTAATGTCAACAGGACAATTAGCGCACAGCCACCGAAGTGCTTAACCGTAGATGGGCCTGTGGCGGATCGATCGTCCATACTTATCCGAAGATTGATTCCGACACGGAGCTCGTTTCCCGCCGTCTGGGAGTCTCTCTCTATTTTTTTTTTTTCCATTGCTTTTCTCACTATTCTCTCCACTTTCGATCGATGTGGAAGGGCCCCCCAAAAAAGCGTTGCAGATGAATAGGCACTTTTACCTCGTTAAGTGGACGATATAATCGCACATTTAAACTTGTTTTTGATTTGTCGAACACCAGGGGCAACCCCTTGAGCACCCTCGGGGTTCGTCAGGCCCCACTTTGGGAGTCACTGGGTCAGAAAATGCTCCAGGACATTTCTCTACAGCTGCACGCTACACCACTCCTCTTCTTCTCCGGCTCTGGTCCATTGTGGGGAACTAGACTGTGGACAACCGCTAGCCACTCCCCCCGTCACCCATCCCGCCTTGTGGGTGGGTTGGATGGGACAGGGGGTATTTTGGGATGTATCCATGTGTGTACAGAGAAGGAGGTGGGTTTGAAAAAAAAAAGGGGGGGGGAGTTTGTTATTGTCACAGGGCAAATTCCAGGTGGCAAATTCCTGGCATGCTTGTGCGGCAGGATCAGTAACCAAAGGCCCGCGGACCCCCCCTTCCCGCCCGGTCCGGGCAACCCCATTAATTGTGTCCGACAGAGGGAATTGGTTTCAATTGACCCCCATTCAGCGGGGCCTTTGACTGGCAGACAAAGGACACAGCCACGTGGAGACTAATGCTAGGGCTGAGCAGCCTGGAGGTGGTCCAGTCCCCTCTCCTCTCCCATGGGTGTGATCGGGCTGCGGCTTGATCATGCTTTGCATCGGTGCTGATAAAACAGGAAACCGCAGAGGAATGGCTTTTTGAAGGTTTTGTCTGGCGAATCAGAGCTGGCAGTTTCTTTGAACCCCTTCATGGAGCACTCGTGTTCAAGCCAGTAGGGACTTCAGAGACACGACAGGTGAATAGAGTAGAAAGTATAACCAACAGGTGACACCATGAAACTTCCCAAGTTGATTACGTACATTAAGACAATTGTTTTTTGTATTACAAGTTTTTTTTGAAATTTTATGTTTGAATATGCAAATTAGCTTATCAAATATGAGTAATTTGCATACTTTTCCAGAACATAATTCTGAACATTGGATAAAGCCAGGTTCATAATTCTTGTTTCATTTTGTTGACATATTAGACTCGATGGTTTTTAGCCTTAAAAAAAACTATTTTCTTCATGATTTAGGAATAAAATGTTGTATAAATCAGGCGATGAGTGATTTATGAACAAACCCCTCTGTGGTAACCTCCAGAGTATAAATAGGAATGAAAATGGAAAGTTTTCTGAATGTAAGTGCTGCTGAAGTGATTTATAAATAATGTATAGCAAACAGCCTTAAAAATATGTAGTGTAAAATTACATACATTTTTCAGACAATGCAGGTGAATAGGGTTAAAAATACTGAATGTATATCACCATTAAACTTCCCAAGTTGATTACTTATACTAAGACAATTATTTTTTCTATTACAAGTTTTCTGAAGTGTTATGTTTAAATATGCAAATGAGGCCTTATCTAATGGTAACCTGTGGTGATATTAGGAGAAATCTACAGACGCATATAGACAAAGTAGTCGAGTAAAGACCTAAATGTGTATTTTTCGGATGTTTTCTTTCCACTACTCTGAAAGAAGACTAAAATGAACCGGTGCATGAAAAATACAGAGATTCTGCTGATAGTGTTTTCCCTTAATGGACTAAAGATGCGTCCCAGACCTGTTGCAGTGTTCAAGGAGGGCCAAAATGAGGGGGGGATGTTATTATAATGAAGATGGAAGCAGGCAGGGAGCACTCTGCGATTGATGTGGGATGAAATTTTAAGAGGTTGATATTATTGATCTCAACCATGCGTGTAAATCCATTTCCCTCCAATAAACCGTATGCCTCAATTAAGATAAATACTTTCATCTTATTCTTGATCGCTCTCTCTCTCCCCCTCTCTCTTTCTCTCTCCCCCCTCCCTCTCTCCCCACTTCCAATCTGTTTCTTTGTAAACACTGAACAGGAATCAGAGTTGACAATTAGTCATTTATTAACATTTCAATACACTTTGAGTTCCCACTGCCTCCATTTAATAAGCCTCGTTTCCAGTGTGGACTCTAACCAGGGTGATGGTTCAGACTGATTTACAGCAGACGACATTGTATATGCAGGTATAAGTGAATCACGGGGGGGCATGCAGGAGGAGAATGACAAACCTGTTGGAACAGGCCATTTAGTCACTGCCCCTGTGTACAGTTTGATGCTCGTAACAATAAGGTTACAATAGTAACACTGTCAACCCCGAACAGCCCAGCTCAGTCATGAGTTGACCCTTTCACACTGACGGCAAACAGCTTTTCCATGGCGCTTCAATCAGAGGGTGGTATAAGGTGTACAGTGGCGCGTGTGTGCGTGTGCGTGTGCGTGTGCGTGTGCGTGTGTGTGTGTGTGTGTGTTCCCTCGAGGTGGCCGGCGGCCGTGAATCAGCCGCGTCGATGACAGGCTCAGGGCTCCGTGCCTGGACTCCCAGTATATTTAAAATCCCTCCTAATTAAACTTAATAGAATGTAAATTTAATATCTGCAGAGATTGTGTGCCGCTGGCCCCGGCCCGCTCCAATTTAAGGATTGATAGAGGCCAGAGGGAAGGTTAATTGCTGACTTGATCTACTGTCCCCGTGACATGGTGTGGGGCTGTTTTAATTGGGGCTGATCCGCTGCTACACGGACAGATTTCATTAGGCTAGCTGCCC
>NW_022280033.1:17714639-17724745 GCF_004355925.1 Anarrhichthys ocellatus | reverse complement strand
CCCCCCCCCCCCCCCCCTCTCTCTCTGTCTCTCTCTCTCTCTCTGTCTGTCTCTCTCTGAATGGAGACCGGTTCGGACCAGCGCCCCCTGCCTGCGTCTGCAGGAATTGCAGGGGGGCCGGTACCAGGCATCAATCTTCCTTCCTTTTGTCCCGTGTCCTTTCTCTCGCTTGAGCAGCATGAAATTAAAGGTGGGGCCCCCGGACTGGCCCCGCTCCTAATGAATGCTGTAAAATGCTCCGTAATGACAGGCCAGCGTGATAGATCAGTCATTTTTCACATGTTGACGGAGATGGAGTCATAAGCTGAGCTGCTTTCTTTTTGGAAGACATGTGAAAGATATGAATGCCTTCTTGTCTTTTGTGTGTGTTTATTGCATATGTGTGCCAGGTTTAATACATATGAATCTGGGAGGTTTGCTTTGCTGTTTTTGTTACATTTGTGATCTTCTGTTTATAGATGCGAAATTTACATTTTGGAAGAAACCTCATTGGCTTGATCCGATGTGAAAGAACCAAAGTGACGATCTGCTTTACTTTTTTATTAATAATCTAATAGATGCCACAGTTTCAGTAATGGAAGGAAACTCTTTATGTTGTGTATGTCACCTGCAGTGTTTGTGCTGCCGAACATGAGTTCATTACATTAGCTGATGGCCGCTGCAGTCCTGGCTGCTGAACCCAGTCCGGGTAAATATACATCATTTGCTCCAGTAAAGGGTAAACAATTTCCCCCCTTTTTTTAGCCCGACTTTGACTAGCATGTGTGTATCTGGCAAAGCTATAAATCAAAAGGTGGCCAGCGTAATTAAGTGTACACTACATTAGTCAGGCTAATTAATTTTGGGGGCCATCCATCCATTAACCAGCGGGCCAGCACTGATTGGGCCTCTGTTCTCCCCCTGACACCAGGGACCGCAACCCTCCTCTGCTGCCCTCAGTTGCCCAGATACACTCGTGCATTTACACCCAGAGCCACAGATGTAGATGCACACACGCACACACACACACACACACACCGGCCCTCATGTACTCAAGCAGATTTTGACTGAAAGGAGAAGCTTATTGCTATAAATTTGGCATAATTCTTCAGGACAATGTTTTAACACTGTTCTCTTCTTCCTCTTTCCTTAATTTGTCAAATATGTAGAGCTGTTCCGATATCAGATGCTCCTCCCATACAGCCTGAAATGCTGTGGTTAAACACACATTACTCATTTCATCGTACACTTATTTTTTCCCTGATAATGCTACTTTGTCGACAACAAATCGGTGTTGAAATCGACAGGAGGAGAACTAGTCAACCGGAGCTGTTAGCAGCCGGTGGGCAGCACAGTCCTGCTTGGTTAATTAATGGAGCTAACGGCTAACGTTAGTGGAGGTGGCGTTGAGTTACATATTGATGCGTTCAAACTCTAGTCAATAAAAATTAGTATTGGGCAAAAGGCAAATTACAGTATTATCATGATGTGTTCAAATGTAATCTTGTAATCTGAGTACCGATCCGACTGGGATCGGACAAGTTCAGATATCGGAATCGGTATCGTGAAAGAAACACAAATGGCATCAGAGCACCTCTGAACAAATATTGAGTTTCAGCAGGGCTCAAGTTCCTGAGAGGAGGCATTGGACTGATTTATTGCCAGGACAAATTATATTGACAAATCCTTTACATGGCTTGTTGTAGCCCACTAAATCAATACACTTCTCTAAGACAACCCACCTGACACTGTCTCAATTGTCCTGATGCTGTAAACCCCACCCATTTATCTCTTCCCCCCCCCCCCCCTCCCGCCTGTTTATGGCCACACAGGTGAAGGGCTGTAATGGAGATGTTTCCTTACAATACAATAAAGGCATATTATCTGCCTAGAAGAGTCCCATCTATCACAATGAGGGCCCATTATATCACAGATAACCCATGTGGCTATAGAGGGAGACTATTCCCTCCAGACAACAGCGCCTGTTCTCTCTCTCCTCTCTGTTTGCCTTCAATGCTAATGAATACAGCGCTGAAGACAGGGAGGGGAGAAAAAAAAGAAAGAGTTCAGCTACGAGGGCGTAACTTGAGCGATTCAGCTATGATGGGAGCGCTGTCCATATAATTAAAAACGCTGGCAAATGAAGAACAAGCAGTGGCTTCTGTCGGTCCTGCTCATTAACAACAGGCCGTTTGAGCCCGGCGCCAGCCATGCTATTGCCATTGTGTTCTCGGAGTGGGGGTGTTGGGTGGGGGGGTGGGGGGCTGTGACTGGCAGCTGGGAACACCATGCCAACGGTGGGATGGCGCGACGAGCCAAAGCCAAGGATGAGCGCAGAGCCTGGCACCGTCAGGGCACGGGGAGGGAGCGTTGCCTCGCGGGGCCCCTGGGGTTGGCCCCGGGTCAGGGATGTAACCTGAGTTACCCCTCAATCGTCTCCCCCCCCCCTGGAGCTGATGTTCGATGCCCTACTGCTGCGCTGTCCCCCCTTCTCCCAGAATAGTTTAACAGTAGAGGAAACAGTTTGATCCACCCAGGAAATATGTCTCAGCTATGATATTAATGCATAGAGAGGAATAAACGGAGATTTCTTCCATGCTGCTTATATTTGCTTATATAGTGTTGTGATGGTTTGTCCGTCCGGTTCATTATCTTGAACTCAAAACATCAGACAATTTCTTCAAATTTGGCACCAACGTCCCAAAAGGATAAATTATTGAAGCGATGACATTTTGGACGGACATGACCGTTTGGCAGAGGCTAATCAATCCTAGTGGATTGTTGGTAGTGAGGGTTCTGCTAGACACCAAGCGTGTAATTTGCATATTACTGCCATTAAAAATATAAAAGTACTTGCACACAAACATTTTCCCCCAAAAACCCCCGTCTCTCCTCTCTCTCTTCCGTCCTGTCTGTCCAGCTATTATCCTTGTTATTCCGAAATGTCTCATTGCACTCCACAGCATATTCCAGCCAGTTAGGGCCACAACTAATAGTCATCTTCATTATCAATTATTCTGCTATTTTTTTCTCAATTAAACAATTAATCGTTTGCTCTATAAAATGGAAAAATGTCCATCACCATTTCACAATGGCCAGGCAGACGATTTTTAATTGCTTGTTTGTTTGTCATAGAAAACTAAGAAAACCAGCAAATATTCATATTTCAGAAGCTGCAACCAGTACATTTTTTTCTATATATTTTCTTATAAAACAATTAATTGACATTCAAAATGGTTGCGATGAAGTTTCTGTTTCGACAGTTGTTTCAGCTCTACAACAACTTAGTGTTTATTATATTATCAATAAAAAGCAACTTGTAAACTTGTAAATGATGCATCCTTAAATATCCCTGAGCCTTCTTTCAGTGGACGGATACCAGACACCTAAAGGTGTTCATGAGAAATGTTTTATATTTTGCAATTTAGAATATTTGCAGTTGATTAGAAATGATGGAGAGTCTCTTCGTGTCTCGCATGTATTAGTGATTTGTTATTAGTCTATGTATAACCATGATGCGGCTGTCAGGATTATGCAAACAATATAAATATTCTAAATCTAATCAGCGAATAATCCCATCACTCCGTAAATTAAAGGGGACTCGATACTCAATCTATGTCTTTTTGATTTAATCCGCCACACAATGTAGTCGCTCTATAAATCACGAATAATCAACTTCCAGTCAGTCTCAGTCTTTCTTCATCTCTGCTTTATTGATGGTTTTTCTGCTTTTAAATCACTAAGAAGCAACAGCTCACAGCGACGCCGTTATTTCGTCCAGATGAAACGTGGCATGAACCGTGAAGGATAGGGACCTCTGTGTGCCTGGCACATAGTGTCCGACTCCTATGATGTCAGTCTATTTTTGACTAATGCAGTCCGCGGCCTTTTTTGTAGAACAGAGCACAATAATTGTTATGTCTCTGTGAGTGCTGCTGAATCTCACGCGGGCAACAGGTGAGGCGCTGAGGAGAACGAGCTGGGATTATTCTAACCGCTCCAGAGCGACGCGTCTCACTGTAACTCCGCTGTAAACCCCGGTGTTTGGCACCACGGGCTTTTAAACAACTCTGCCCTTCTGACATGAATAGTGGCGCCGGGCTCCATTCACATCGGCGCAGCAACTATCCCATCATATTTAGGAGGGGGCCCATTAAGGATTCATGGGCTTCTCTCTCTCTCTCACTTACTCCCCTTCCTTGTGTGATTTATCTGCGACGGCCATATTGCCGGGCCCTTTTCAGAAGGAGTGGCTCCACTTTTTGTCTTAGAGGAGGCCCAAAACAATGCATCTCAGGGCCCATTCCTCCGACGGGGGGAGCCCTCCTCTTTTCAGAGGGGAGGGGGGCGGCAGAGAGAGCCGGGGCTGGCCTAACATCTGTTTGTGTCCGGAGCCAGGCGGGACCGGAGCACGGCGTGCCTCGGTGGCCCCCTTCTCCTCTCCCTGGGGGTCTTTGTTCCCGATTTCATGCTATCAGAGCGGCAGCATGTTTTCTTGCGCAGAGCTGTCAGGGGCATAAAAGGCCCTGAGTGGGGTCACATCAAGAGGGATGGGCATGAAAAATTGGTAAAATGTATCACAAAGCCCACCCACTAGATGGTTGCCTAGCGCCCTGCGGTGGGGTGTCAGGAAGCCCTCCTCCTCCTCTCTCTCCCCCCCCCCCCGTACCTTCCTCTTTCCCCTCTCCTCGGCTGAATTACACCTCTCTCTCACCCTGGCGGACAAGCACATCATTTAGATGAAATGGTGCAAACAAATTAAAGGGTGGTGCTTCAAATGAATCCGCGTTCTTTGTGTGGCGAGGAGGGTTTTGTGTCCTCCCAGCGCGCCCCGGGAGGACGATGGCCGGTCGTCAACCGCTTCGGTAGCTCAATGAAAATATATTGTTGCAATTAGGGCCGCAGCTCGCTGTCGATTGTTTTTCACCGATTCATCGATCAGTTGTTTGGTCTGTGAAATGTCGGAAAGACGTCAATCACAAAGTCCCAGATGACGTCTTTGTCCACATCTCAAAGTTATTCAGTCTGCTGTCATGGAGTAAAGAGTCACATGTAAGGAGGTGCAATCAGAGAATTTTGACCTTTTTTTTACCTTAAAATGACTCAAACCGATTAATCAAATAGTTGACAACTAATGGATTCATCTTCGCAGCTCTAGTTATGATACTATCGTGTCATCAGTGACCGGATCTTAGTCTGACTGTGCATGTTGGTAGTCTAGTTGATGATGCTAACCGAGCTCCAGCTGTCTTTTAAAAGAGGACAGAATTAGACTTTCATTAATTGTTAGGCCCTGATCTCTATCGGATGCCAGAGTAATGAACTCGTCGGGCTCCTATTGGACCGCCACTAATCACCGATCGCCGGTTGGGTCTTCAATACACTGCGATCGACTCGGCAGCGACAAATTACCTCGCTGCCTGTTTCCTTTAATTGATTCCCAGCTGCAGCTGCGGTGGGATGAGGTAAATGAAATGAGAGTGCGGTGTTTCCCGGGTGCTTGGTGAGTGCTTGTGCTCCGTGTCGATATCTCTCCCGTCGGCCACGTCTGGAACGTGCCGCGATGATCGCTCCGCGGCTGGATGAGAGTTTGATTCTTCATTAACGGGACAAATGCCTCTTTTTAAGCGTTAAAAAGAAACAGTGAATGGCTGCAGCGCCGCCGGCTGTCCCTTCGGATCGCACAAAGCCCCCCCTACACCCCCAGAAACACAACATCATTCAAATGAACGCCACATTAACACAATTTAAGCATGCATGGCCTTGTCGGAGAGGTTCGGGGAAGCCGGCGCGTTAAACAGTCTTGCGGACATCTGCCGCGGTTGGTTTTCAAAGTGCTGACTGAAAGTGGCAAGGGGAGGTTTCTCCAGATTAAATCTCCCGTTAGGTTTTCTTTGTACAGGTGGCAGTAATGTGTCAAGAGCTCGGCCTGAGACAATGTCCTCCTCTCAGTGGGACTAATGTGCCTCAGGAGAACCCACCCTCCTTTTACTGCCGCCGCTTTACACAGAGACCGCAGTCACAATGAAGCATCTGGTGGCCTTTTCCTGCGTAGAAGGCTGTTTTTTTTGTTGTTGTTTTTTTTCGTCACAGCCATTGTGTCTGCTGGTGTGCAGAGTGTGCGAGACAGAGATCGGGGGGCGTAGTACATTTCGGCGGCTCAACTCGTCACTTACTGTGCGTTTAGTATGAATCTTTACTTTTCTAAATGTTCTATTTCAGAACATTTGCTCCCAGTTCGGGTGGGTGGGCAAAGGGGCGTGCTCGTGCATCTCCGATTGTGTGTGTGTGTGTGTGTGTGTGTGTGTGTGCCTGTGCAACCCCCCAGTAGTGGGAGGTCGCCGGGGTCAAAGTGATGAATTTTTATAGGCCTGTTCCCTGTGTTTCAGCCCTGTCCCTTTCTCTGCGCGCTGCACTGCCTCTCAAAGACAACCATGCAGGGCAATTTGTCCTGCGGGGCCCTGCAGAATGGGCCAAGCAGAGAAGTTAAATACCAGGGGGGAACACACACACACTCACACAAAACATACACATACATTCAGTTTCTCCCACACACACAGACACACACCCCTCCGTCCTGTTGTCCTGAATGATTTGTGGCCTGTCCATTACCCATTCCGAGGGGACAAATGCCGCTTTCTGAAGGTAAAGGCCAGAATGGCGGCCCCTCAATGCGCACCATTGTTTTTAGAGAAGTTTCCCAGATGTTCTGATGCGTAAGATAAATAGGGCACATTATCGTTACCTTGCACGCCCCTCTTACCTCTCCAAGCTCGTTTTTTTTTTGTCGAAGGGCCAGTCACCGCCGCCGCCAAAACCCCATCAGCGTCGCCTCTCGCGCAGCTTGCCGAGTTCATGGGAAGGGGCGAGGCGGTCTGTGTGCGGGGTTGCTTGCTGGTTTTTTTGGGGGGTGACACAGGCCGGGTTTACCGGGGTCAACCGCTGATCAGTGGGTCACGCACAGGCTAACTTCACGGGGCGATAATGCGTCCACTCTCACCACCTCCTCCATGTTGAGAGTGTGTGTGTGTGTGTGTGTCAATGATGAATCCACGGTGTTTGGAGGCATTAAATTAGCCGGCCACAGCAAGAGAGGAGTGGATAACTCTGGCTTGCGTCCAGTCAGATCGGGGCGGGGAGGGTCACGCCTGATTTACTGGCTCCCCCCCGCCGTTAATGGCTGGCAGGAGGGCAGGCGAGCCGAGTTTGTTGTCCCCTTCTTTGGATGCCCCCACCCTTCTACCTCGAGCAATCACACATCCGGGGTCGGGGGCGTGATGTACGATCGGCGAAACGGGAGGAGAAATGATCGGAGCGGCGAGCAATCGGCGCTGAACCTGCCAACCCCCCGCTGGCACACCTCAGCTCGGCTGGCAGCGTGGCAGCGGGGAAAATAATGGCGCGATCTGACAATGCCACTGCCCCCGCTGACACAAAGGGGTGCCCCTGTCCCCTGCCTCTGGTAATGAAGAATGAATAGTTAGCTCATTGTCCACTCATCGTCTTGTCTCTCTCGCTCTCTCTGCACACAGTCTCACAGTCTCCACCTAATTGGGGTTTAATCGCCGAGTTCTAAATGCACTCATTGGATTATTATATTGGTGCGACGACAGTTCAGTGTGACTTATTGCATGGGATTGGGGTGAGGGAGGGAGGACCATAAACCCCCAGAGGAGTTGTCTATTGGCTGGCACCCTGGTGTGTCACATATTTCTGCGACTCGTTCACACTTCTTTCTGATTGCATTGAAAATACAAACGTTAGAGACATCTACTAACCAGACTGCTACTGCACCTCATCAGTCAATATGGACAGTCATAAAGCAAATACTATATATACTATATATACTATATATACTATACTATATATATATATATATATATATATATATATATATATATAGAGAGAGAGAGACACACGCGCGCACTGCAGTTTATTTTGACTCAATCCCACGCACACCGTCCTGTTGCTGGAAATACTCTCTGGACCGCCAAATGTGTATCAATCCGCGACTGAAAATAGTCCTCATTGAATGCCGATTTACTCCCGTTTGAGTAATGTTTGCTGAAGACTACAGTGCCCAGCTGTTTTAGGGAACCGGTGAACCTTTTTTTGAATACAACTTTTGTATTTGTGACCTGTTTTTAAAGTTTATATCTTAAGTTTGTTTTAAGTCTGTTGCTTTTTCGCCTTTATGCACATTTTTTTATGTTAACTTTTAGCCGTTTTGTCCGATATTTGTGCTTTCATGCTGATTTCTTGCCCTCACCTACTCCCTCTGAAAATAGATTCTAAATCTCAAAAAATGAAGGTTAAATTATTAAACAATACATTTCGTGGGATTGTTGACAATAAGAAAAATACAGAATAACGTCAGCCTTATTTTTTCGCTCCGTTTCCAAGAAACAAGAATGTTAACAAGAAAGAATCATCGGAGAGTTTTACTGCTTTTAATATATTCAATATTTCTTATCAGTGTGATTTAATGTTCTTTCCCCATGGGCCCGTCCCGTTAATCTGTTGCCATGTAAAACGCCCCTGTGTGCGATATGCTTTGTCACGAAGGCCTCGGTGTTGCGTTCCGGGTTTCTCAGTGTTTAAAGTTGGGCACAGTGGATCGCCTCCATCTGTCGGCAGGCCCAGAAACAGAAGGCCTGAATGTGTGTGTGTCTTTGCTCTTTGAAGTGGGACAGATTGCTTTAACCTCTCTTCTAAGGAGAGCAGCTGGAATAGAGAGCTCCTTTTAAACAGCCGCTTCCTCCTTCGACAGTCATGAGATTATCCTCCATTGACGCACAAAGGCAGCGCCTTCCTCGGCAACCTCTCATCCCAGCGCCCCCCCCCCCCGCGCGGCCCCCTGCTCCTCCACAAACACTCAGTGTTGACCTGTGACCCATAATGCAGAGATCTGATGCCAAGTCACTTCGCAGGATCAGTTGAAGGAGCCCAGGAGGAGTGAAGACATCCTCACTGTCCCCAGGACCACAGCTGCATCTCCCGGCTGCTCTTTCCCATCGATCGGTTGCACTGAACACTAATTGTCATTGAATAAGGAGCCGATTGCAGCCAAATAAATCATGATAATATCTTTTAGGGTGGTCAGTGAGAGCACGTCTGTGTGTAATGTGCATAGGAGGCGGGGAAAAGTGAAAAGAAATCGGCGCAGGTTTGGCACAAGCACCTGCTGGCTGTGAGGAGAGGTTGCTTCGTTGATGTGGTCCTAAGTGACGGCATGGGATTCAAATTGTTTCCACCATGTTGGTGTTTGATGTGCAGATCTTATGACAGAGGCACTGGGCTGAGAGAGGCTGCGTGTGTGTGTGTCTCAAATGGGGGGGGGGTTCTCACAAAGGACAGTAGGGGAGCTGTGATCAATCGGGTGCAATCAGCCACCACCAACCGCACTGATCGGTCAGTCAATGCGCTGATGAATGGATCAATCAGCCACATGTCGGCATCCAGCGCTATGCGACAGTCCAGGACCCCCAAAGCTCTGGTCGCACCAAGCGGCAATACGCTCGTCAACATTAGTTTGCTTGAAATATAAATGGAAGAAAAGGGCTTTGTCCTGTTCTCGTCGAGTGTATGTAAAACACGTCTCGGATAAATCAAGTGTTGGCCCCTCGCGATGGACCAAAATAAAAAACCTGCAGTTGGAGTCATTAGTGTTCCCTGGAATCCAGATTGTAATTGTTCTGGGAAAAGACACTTTTACCCCACAAGAAAAGGCAGCATTAGCTAATTGTCCTTTTCTTTTTTGTCTAATTGAGTCTTCCTTGCAGCGACTCTCTTGGCTAACATGAATACCAAATCCGTGGTTCCATTATCTCCCTGAGAATGATGTCGTCTCACTCTCCTCCAGGTAGAAACCTACATATGTATCGGTTCATATCCACGTGCATGTCAACCACTGCGAATGCAGAGGACACTTTCACGTTTAGGGATGACCGGGTTTCCGTCCGACGCAAACGGAGGGGCTGTTTTCCTCTTTTAGTTCTTGATGCTTATTGTGCCAGTAAGCGGTGTGAGCTTCTGGCCTCGGTATTAGTTGTGGAAGTGGCGAGGGAGTTCTGCTTGACTGACTTTTGGATTTGCAAAGCGGCCGACAGAAGGGGGGGGGGGGGGGG
>NW_022280033.1:17704056-17714539 GCF_004355925.1 Anarrhichthys ocellatus | reverse complement strand
GGGGGGGGCTCGCTTGGAAGCATTACAAGACCCCGACGCTCGCAGAATCCCAAAACATGAAGGTCCTTTTGAAAAAGTTTGTTTTCTTTAATATTTCAAACTCACTTCCTTCACTTCACCGTCCAGAAAGGTTGTAGTTTTTATCAATTGAAAAAAAAAAAAAATCGAATGAAATATTGTATTAAACGAAAAAAAGACCACATGACCAAATTTGGTGCAGTTGCTGCTAATCAGAGATGACAAAATCTGTCTGCGATTGTCTTTGCTGGTCGAGGCTACAATGACTTTTTGACAGTGAAAGTATCTCTTGCCCTTCTCACCAGCTCCTCCTTTGGCCTATTCATCGCACAAAGCTGCTTAAGCGCACTTAAGCGCATTAGCATTTGGCTGCCAGGGGACCATATTGACCCTGCATTTGGATGGCCTAAATGAGTGAAAGATGGAGCGATTTGTTAGGCTTTAGAAAGTTGCTTTTGGGGAGGTGGGGGGGGATGAAGGAATGGGGTTGAGGCAGTGTGTGTGTGTGTGTGTGGGGGGGGGGGGTCCACTTTCTGTCAGTGCACGGTGTTTGTTCTAATCTGGCGTGCCGTTTCTCCATGGCCGAAGCCGGACTGATTTGTGACATTTCAGTCTAAAGGGCCCTCCTTTGCTGCCCCGCTATATTGGCTTGACCCGATTATCTAATCTGTGCTTTGAATTTCAATCAGGTCACCCGATCTCCGCCGTGTGGTATGGGAACCGCTGGCTGAGGGATTACCTCATTCAACTGTCTTCAAACACAGATGGTCGAATGTTTAACTAATTGTTAAAAGAGTCCACAAAGGGGAATTTAACCATGCACACAGTCCATGTGGTCAGTACATAGAGCCGGACCAAGAGGGGGGACAGTGAGGTGGCGGTTTGTGGGATGGTTCTTTAAAAAAAAAACAAATCATTCAATGCGGAGCATTGTAGTGCATGGTACTGTACAAAGTGTGAACATGTTAACAAAGTCAAATACATTCTAACCATCTTTTTTCCTCATGAAGCCGTGTGTATTCCTAACAGGATTTGCCCTTCACCCTCTTTTCTTCTTCTTCTGATCACTCACTCTCCTCCTCTCTCCCCTCCAGAGTCTCTGCTCCACTGCCACCATGCAGACAGTCAGAGCCGCCGACACCAATGAAGTCGACAAACTAATATTCCGAGAAAGTGACAATGACCGAAAGGTGAGCTATAAGTCATTAAAGGGGAACACCACCTAAATTTTACAATTCCAGTATGTTATTTCCATGGCCTCGGAAGGGCCAATTCATATCTGTGAACATGTGCTACGTCTCTCCCGAAGTCACAAAACAGGGCGGTAAGTCTCAAACTTGTGATGTCATTGGATGTTAAGTCTGGAGACGCTCCATTGACAATGAATGTGGTGTTCTCGGTTGTGAAACAGAAAATGTACCCATATACTCATTCCCCTGGGTGCTCTTTGTCCCATATAACGTCTCTCCTAATTCATTAAATGTCCACACTTTATACTATTTTTAGTTTTCTCACTCTAGTTTTTTTTGGACTTAGGAGAAATGTGTTCATGTTTACTCATATGTTTAGACAATAGGAATAATATGTATGGATTTTGAAAATAGGCGTAGTTCCCCTTTGTGGCGATTCCATCGAACTGAATGGATTTGGCTGCAGAATTGCTGATGTGACGAGGCCCTGATAGGAATACAATGATGCATCTATGCTACATATTGAAAAGGGAAAATTGCACTTGTAATTAAACCATCGCTAACACTAATTATTTTTCTAGTTCTATATTCGTCATACATCTCAACCTGAGTTATTACAGGTTGTGTTAACATGCATTGTAAAGTGGTGTGATGCCTCAGTGAGACACGTGTAGAACTACCAGCGCCGTGCGCCACTACTGTTCATCAGCGCTCTAATTACAAAGTGCAGCTCACATTAGCATTGGTATTAATCAGAGCGCCGTTTCTCTCTCGCCGACGATTCAGGTTGTTCTTCAACTTGAAAAGAAGCTTTTTAATTATGTCAACCAGGACGTTTTCCGGGAAAACAATGGGACCTCGGTAAGTCACTTCCTAACCCTTTATATATCAATCTGCTCTCCCATTTCTCCACTTCCAGTTGTTTATTATACATTTCAAATCACTTCATCAGCTGTATAGACGTTCTTCTTCCAATGTATACTGACAACAGCTGCCATTTACTCCATTTCAAATTGATTATCTTTGAGCAGGACACAGCACAAAGGAATGAAAGTTAAAAGTATAAACGCAGCTACAGACAATTCATATTTAGATAGCAGGTACAGAAAGGGAAGTGTAAAGGTAAGTAAGCGTGGGTGCAAACCTCAGACATGGTGACGCTTCGGCATCTCTCTCTCTCTCTCTCTCTCTCTCTCTCTCTGTGTGCCCTCCCCCCCCTGTGGGGCCAAATGTCTTTGGAATAACTTTTATATGAGTGTAAATGAGCTGAGTGTTAAATGTCTGCAGAGAGAAAAACAGCCGCTACACATTTCCACTTTTATATGGCTGTATATTACATCAAGTAGTTCAAAGTTGGGCCTTGTTAAACAAAAAAAAAAAACACTAAGAACACACACACTTACACACACACACCCTTACTCGTCAACAGAATGGACTATGAAGCCGCTTGTCTGGGAGCTTTAGTGTCTATTCATGCTGTTGGCCTTAACAGTAAAATGTATTAACTTCAATTGGAATTGCATCCTGATCTTATCGTTTCACAAAATTTAGATTACAAGGAAATTGTATATTAGAGTTTGTTATGGTGGTTTATATGTGTGATATGAGCCACATCTTCCTTTTACTTTTGATCTGTTCTTATGTTTGCGTGACACTGACTTGATCAATGAGTATTTTTTGTCTGTGAAGGCCTGAACCTACCTGATGCTCTTTTCCAGCATTGCTCTGCTTCATGCCTGTGTACTGAATGCAGCCCCCTGTAGTCATACAAGTTGTGAAAAGGAAGTAGAATTTACTCCACTACTTCTCCCTCCTCCCGTTTCTTTGGATTTACAGGGAAAATTCTCCAACTTTTTACGTGGATGTCCAATCCCTGATGATGTAGTAGATTGAAGCCATAATTTCCTCAGTGCTGCTATATTGAATGAGAAAGCTGAGTTCTCACCTTGGATTTCTCATCTCTGCCTCTGGGTAGCCAGGTGGCGCCGTGCTGCTGAAAAACAGAACTTCCTGAACCTGATGCTCCATTTGGTAAATAAAGTTCAAAAACAGAACTTCCTTGTTTTCTTCGCTGGTGTTTTTCAAACAAATTCCTGTACGTTTACATGTACATGTAGGCACTGCCGGCACTGCTCTGCAAAAACTGGGGGGGGGGAGACTCAGCTTTCTCTGTCAACATAGCACGCACTGAGGGATTTATCATCATTTACCATCAACACTGATAGGACATCCACATAAAAATGTGGTGAATTTTCCCTTTTAAGATGAGGGGAAATGTGTCTGCACTGTAATACAATATCACACATTAACTGTGTTCTGTATGTGCTGAAGTTACACAAAGCTTACCCAGAATCCAGCGCGGTGCTGCGGGTTTAGTAACGCTTGGACGCACAATTTCATTTGTGTGAACAAGTCTGTCTGTTTGACCTACCAATTGAAAAACTAGGTTGTTTTTCGAGGGAGAAATCATCCTTAAAAACTTTTCCTAAATGAATGTTATCGTGTGATAATTGTTCCTGAATAAAAAGCATTTAAACAGACCTCTAGCGATGAAGGTCAGTCAGCTATTTAAGCAAAGATGGAATTTGAAAGACTCCGGCATGATGCTGGCAGATTACACGTTACCTTACACGTTATGATGTTGGACAGGGGAGAATCATTGAATCTGATCTGCAGAAATGTGCAGGAAGTGTAGCTGTAAGAGGCTGAGGCACCCCCCCCACCCCACCCCACCCGACTTCCTCCTCACCAAGCCTGACAAGATGGATGACATAATGGGGGCATCAGAGATAATCTGATGGTCATGGTCTAGTTAAACACACCATGTTATGATCCTTATAAAACAAACTACCTTTCCAAAAGGATAAATGTCCCTCCTCACACTCCTCCACTGGGGGAGAAGGGGGGAGTGGAGGGAGAAGAAGAAAAAAAAAATCCATTGCATCCTTCATCAACTGCAAGACTTGTACCGGCTTGACAGGAATTTAATTCGAGGCAGCTCTTGAAAATAATTATTGTATTTTGAGAGGAGTAATCATTGGCCGGGACATGATTGAATATGTCCATGCCTATTGACTTTTGCTATGATTAATAGGTTTGTTTAGTCGATATTCCCATCGAAATTGTATAATTAATTATCCCCGGCGCTGTCACGGCGGGACGATGGAGAGCCCTGATGAGTATTTGGGAAGATTAAATTTTCCAGGCGCTCGTGGCGTCAAGGGCCACCGCGGGGGCCCTGCTCCGGTGGAGAGATGGGAGGAGCGTGTTGTGTGTGTGTGTGTGTGTGTGTGTGTGTTGTGTGTGTGTGTGAACGCGGTGCGTCCTGTGCTGTGCGTCTGTAGATCCGCAGCGTTTCCTTGCTCTCCTGGAGCACACACCCTCCTCCGTCCCCATTGATTTTGTTTCAGTATCTCTTTATTGTGACTTTATCAGTGTGGTGTCGGCAGATGGGGGGGGGGGGGGGTTAGCAGGAGAAGGAGGGTGCGTTTGTGTACTGGCTGTAGCAAGTGATGAACCTTTCCTGTCTGGCCTGCCTCTCCTTGTCATGCTGGCGGCGTAGTCCTCAGCATTACTCAAAAGCCCCGGAGACGACATAGAAGAATAAAGAACAAATGCCGCTCCAGCATTTCTTTTTCCTGTCAGATCTCTTCCAGAAGCCATTCTGAATGAAATGGGACCTTATAGGATTCATATAAACTGATGCCGTACAGCGTCCCCTGGTTGTCTCTTTCTCTTTTTTTAGTCCGCCTCTCTTTGGAATGGTTTGGGAGAAGTGTTGACTGCTTACTTAGCTCTCTCAGAATAGATGGTCTACATGAGCCGCGGGCCTTGAGCTCTGTATATACTCGCGCTTGGCACGGTGGCGTGAGCCTCCGCAGATGGTGCGCAAGCTCCGAGCAGGCACGAAGGCGGGTTGATGCTCAACACGCTGCTCGGTATTCTCCGAAACGCCAGAGGGCGCGCAAACACGAAATGTGCTGTGAAGAATATTCATTGACGACTTTATCGCCTTCGTACAAGCCCTGTAAAGAAAGAAATAAAGTATTAAATGCGTTACAAAGAAACAAAGGTTGAATATCCTGTAAACTATTTTATTGGGCTGCAAAATGTATACTCAGAGTTCTGGCGCGCGCCCCTCATGACTGCTTCATTGCGGCGACTATAATCTACGCTTTATCTACTGTTATATATTTAAATTATGTTTTTTTTTTATAGGTATGACATAGTTATGCTAACAAAGCCTCTGAGTGGAGGAACAAGCCCAAATTGTGGCCTTATTTTGGAATAGTTTCTCAATGTCCTTCCTCTACATAACATGAACATGGAAGTTCAGATGTGCAGTGCACTGTAGTGTTTTTGTGTTTGGGTTGGTCCCTCTCCACAACAATCAGTCCCCCCCCCCCAGTGTCAGTGTCAGTTTATCGCTTTTCACACAAAATAATGAAGATCCCATAAAAAGAAGGAAAAATATGGCCTCCTGCAATGAAAGCCAAGTGCGCGGTGTAAAAATCAAATTAAATGACCTTTCACCCCAACATTTATTGATGGCTTTTAATGGCAGCAGGTGTTGTCACAGGGGATATTTGACAATGCGTAAATCAAAGCACAATTACAGGTGGTGGACAAACCGCCATCATAGTGAGAGGGAACAGTGAGAGGGGGTGCAAAGCCCTCGTATTAACTTCTTTTTTATATTTTCTTTTACCCTCAACTTCCTGCTGCTTGGCCATCACTGCCACTCTGATTTAAGAGCTCACCGATCGTCCAGGCAAAGTCAGAAATTTGAGCCCATGACAGGGTAGTTTTTATCCAGACACTTCTTCATCTTTTTCCCTCTGTGATATTGCCGAGGCTGCATCATCTCGCGCCACCTCCTCCACAACTCCCAAGGTCATTTCTGGTTGACAAACTACTCCTGGCCTTATGTCACGAGGCCTTCAACCAATAGAAGCTGTTTTTTTTGGGTTTTTTTAAACCACTGACCTGGCAGAGCATTATGCCTAATTGACCTGGGATGAAATGTGGTGTGAAATTTGTTGCTGCGGGGTTTTTATTCACCTGAATGAATTACTCGACATTCACTTAAGGCACAGTCTCTGTAGACACACACGGCCACATGTTGGTCATCCCCCGTTTAAACTGTCGCACTCGTATAAACTGAGGTGCTTTACCTCAACACTGTTCATGTGTGTGCCTATAGAAAATGGTTAATTATTGATTTGGGCACTCACCATTATACTAGTATGAGCATGTAGACTCTTATGCTGGGTTCAGACTACACAATATTAGCCCAATTATAGCCCTGCCCCACACACTGTTTATAGGAAGTGGACGTACTCACAGTGATGTCACCCATTGCTTTGTGGACTGCTGTTTTGAAGCCTAAAGTTTGGCATTTTGGCCGTCGCCATCTTGGCTTTTTGCAACCAGAAGTGACACAAGAGGGCGGAGCTAAGTACAACCGAATGCTGAATAAGACGAGCTGAAAGATTACAATTTGCTTTCATTAACTGAAAACAAGGGTGAAAGTTGTAAGACGAAAATGCGTACAACTCTCAGACC
Organism: Anarrhichthys ocellatus; assembly: GCF_004355925.1. Taxonomy (NCBI): domain Eukaryota; kingdom Metazoa; phylum Chordata; class Actinopteri; order Perciformes; family Anarhichadidae; genus Anarrhichthys; species Anarrhichthys ocellatus. The sequence goes on along the minus strand of NW_022280033.1, from coordinate 17,707,766 downwards.
AGACAATGCTGTCGTAGTAACCTGTCAATCACAAGGTAGCCACACCCTAAAACATAATCTGCTTTATGGTCTATTATACTCTAAATAGGACCATAAATTACTAAATGAACATCATGCTGTATTGAAGAAGATGTGAAACTAGAGATTGAGACCATAAACTCATGTTTACAATGTTTACTGAGGTAATAAATCAAGTGAGAAGTAGAGTCATTTTCTCATAGACATTTGTACAATTGGACTTATTTTTGCAACCAGAGGAGTCGCCCCCTGCTGGCCACTAGAGACAATGCTTTCAGCCATTTCTACATTGGCTTCACAGTTGGAGGTTGCTGGGTCGGATCCTGATGCATCCAACATTCCGACAGAAAGTCTAGAAGCCTCATGACGTTTTCCAATGAAGGTCGAGGAAAACTGGTTCTGAAAAAACACAGGACGCAATGCTTTGGACTATTCGACCGCAGCAGTCTTTTAGCAAAATACCATGTATACCTAGCCATCAAGTGTATATTTAACATGCCCTTTACAGGGTTCTGGTTTTCGAAAGGAGTCAGTTTGAAACATTAACAAATCAGCCAGAAACAGCGTTTCAACCAACTCATAATGCTTAACGTTAGCTTAGCTAGCTAGCTACAGCTAATAAATTCCGCTAGCAACAGCTGTCTTTTTAGACAACTAAATAAACGGTCACCGGCTAGAGATGAGAGGCTTGCTTTTGTCTTCCTCTGTCTGAAATCAGGAATCCATTGTTTCAAAATGACTTAAGATTTTCAAGTGGTAAATCTAGCAACAGTAACTAAGTTGGGCTGGGCCTTAGCAAACAGTTTTATGATATATATATTTTATTTAAAAGTTTTATTTTCATAATGTATTATCTCAAAATTATTGGTATTGCTATCAGCCTGTCAGGCTGCAACACACACACACACACACACACACGAGGTGTCAGCGGGTGAATGGCGAGATGGGGTGTACAGTGGAGCGTGGGGTTGCATCCCCTGCTCAGTCATCCCTCATCCACAGTGTGCGAGTCTCTCCTGTGACCCCGGCAGTGTGAGTTTGATGAATGCAGCACATCTGCCCTCCTGAACCGCCGAGACTCCGTCTGGGAGGCCCCTCTGCCTGCAAGTAATGGCCACTGTTCTACACCACTGACACGTAATCACACTCTCACACACACACACACACACACACACACACACACACACACACACACACCGGACTTTGGCTTATTTTATTTTTGTATACATGTGCACTTAACGGCACCGCGAAGACAAACAATCCATACGCGGTCATACATGCGCAACATAAATATGTCAGTGTAGATGGAAGACTGTAGTTACCTTCTGCTGATATTACATCCTTCCTCCCATGCCTCCACTTTGTGAGGACGTCCTTCCGAGCATTACCCATGTGCACCGCGTCATCCCCCCTATATGATATTTCATCATGTAGCCATCAACACATCGCTGCGTGTAGTACACCAATGTAATGTCATTAACGTCGAGCTGCCGGTACAGCCGCTGTCAGACTCACGCCGTCTAGGATGAGGTCTTCATCGGGCCGTAATTGTAGCCTGGTGTTTGAAACATGTACAATAGCCCAATTTACCACGGAACAAACGTGTCCCGGCTTCATCTCGGTGTCTTCCTGTCTGAAAGGAAATGGGGAGGGGCGGGGCTGACACGAGGTCCTCCGGGGTAGCTGGGAAACGTTGGCGTCAAGTCTCTCAGTGAGGCAGCCATGCAGATGCCCGGGCTACCTGTTCATCTCCCAGATAATTAATGTGTACAAGGAGTCGCTAATTGCACTTTTCACTAATGATTTATGGGCTTTGTGAGAGGGGGGGGATCGGGGGACGTGCGTGTGTACACTCTGGTGAGTGAGTACAGCTGGGTGAGGAGACATGATTGATGAAGAGTGTGCGGATGCACTGTTAGTGTGGAGAGATAGACCCCCCCCTCCCCCAGTAGGACAGGGCGAGTGACACACACTCACACATACAACTGGTCAATACAAAGATAACTAAACAATATCTACTCCCCTAAACTCTCATTCAGTTTATTCTCAGCCACCCCTCACTGAGACTGAGACTGTTGATAGAAGAGTACAGACTTCTAGGTCCAGTTAATATCAGAAATGGAATTAAACTGTCTGAATCGGAAGAGGCCTCGAATCGTCCTTGAATTGTCTTGGCATGTGTCTGTTTGTTGGGGAATAGTCAGTTTGAACCCTAAATAAACACCATTTGGACCATATTTGTATTTGGCAAAGCTGTAACTGCTCAGAGGCCCACAGTGGAACACTGTTAGAGGGGGGATGTGTGAACTGTGTGAATGTAAAGAAGGGCAAAGCTGGGAAAAGAGCATTCAGGCTTTGTTGACTTTCCCCTTGATCAAAAATGTTTTTGAAAAAATGTAAAGTTCTTTTTTTTCCTTTTTCTTGCTACAGCTTTTAGAGTACGACAAAGAGCTGTCGGTGTTCAAAGATCGGCTGCATGAACTGGAGATCTCCTTCCCACCCAGGTATGGAGCCAGCTTACATCACACACTCACACACTGAAGCCTAAATCATTCCTTTACTCTCTGATTTCTGCTACTGTCGGCACCTCGTGCAGTGATATCAGGTCCGTAAGTTGTCTTTAGCCACTCTAACGCGTCTAGGTACGGCAATTTCATGGTCCCCGGAGGATGAATCCTACCGAATTGGTGATCCCCTAACTTTCTTTTAGATAAATGTCACAACATCTTCATGCAGTTTGATGCAGACATTCATGATCTTTATGATTGTTGGTGATCTCCCGATCTAGTCGTGTTGTTTTCTGCTTAATGAGCGATGTGGCCCTTTCAGGGCTCTATAAGAGTGATTTTAATTTTAATAGCACAACGGCAAGTCTTGGGGCGCACAAACACATTTTCTGAAAGGAATAATGAGCTTTTTATTGGTTTATTATGCCTAAAACAATTTTCTCAAATTATGATTGAATACTTTATTTTTAACATTCCAAAATCACCAAATTCAGAGATGGTTTTTATGAGTTTTCACCCACACGGTGCCGTCACTTGTTGGTAAATGCAGCGACTACGCTGACCAGATCCTGGCCATAGGGACTCATTATTAATATGTAAAATCAGAAGCAGTTAATCACCCCCTTATTGTCCAAAATGGTTTTAAAGCTGTTGGACCTGTGTTTTGACGGGTATCAGTTGTTAAGTATGATTGGAAATGGTCCCAAACCTTCTCCCATGTGTATGTTTTTCCATATATGCGTGTGTGTGTGTGTGTGTGTGTGTGTGTGTGTGTGTGTGTGTGTGTGTGTGTGTGTGTGTGTGTGTGTGTGTGTGTGTGTGTGTGTGTACCGCTGCTCTTTGGGCGGCATTGATATTCCGTCTCAGTGGCACTTGGGGGAAACCGGAGCGGGGTGGTCTCCTCTCCTCTTCCTCAAACAAATGCATTTGCAATTAGCCCTTTCAGAGGAGAGGGAGGGCAAACACGCGGCCGGCGTGGAAATATGTTTCGGGAGCGGTGCGTTAATGGCGCTTGACCTTTGCCGCCGGTTGTGACTCAATCAGTGCAGATAATGAAACGCTGTAATCAAACAATAATTACTTGATAAACTGCTCTAGTGGCAGGCGAGGGGCGGCGGGGATTTGTGTGTGTGTGTGTGTGTGTGTGTGTGTGTGTGTGTGTGTGTGTGTGTGTGTGTGTGTGTG
>NW_022280033.1:17696681-17704046 GCF_004355925.1 Anarrhichthys ocellatus | reverse complement strand
GTGTGTGTGTGTGTGTGTGTGTGTGTGTGTGTGTGTGTGTGTGTGTGAGAATGAGAAAGTGAGATACTAGAGCTATCGGAGCGTGTGTGTGAGTGGCTTTTAGTGTAAGGTTTGTGTGTGTGTGCATACGTGTGTGAAACAGACAGTGTGTGTGTGTGTGTGTGTGTGTGTGTGTGTGTGTGTGTGTGTGTGTGAGAATGAGAAAGTGAGATACTAGAGCTATCGGAGCGTGTGTGTGAGTGGCTTTTAGTGTAAGGTTTGTGTGTGTGTGCATACGTGTGTGAAACAGACAGTGTGTGTGTGTGTGTGTGTGTGTGTGTGTGTGTGTGTGAGAGTGCATGTGTCAAGGTTCTGCCAGTCGCTGTTTTTTAAATGACTCTGTGTCTTAATCAGGGACCCCATTTACATCACTTTGCATAAGTGACAGGTGGATTTATTGTCCTTTCACACCGGCTGACTTTTGCACCTATCCATATAATACTGAATCATCCCTCCGCAGGGAGGAATGAATGCGCCACCGCCGAAGAATACAAATGATTTCCACACACTTGAGGTGATGATGAATCAAACAGATGAAAGCCCCGGGAGCAGCATATGAAATTTGATTTGATCTACTCTGTGCGCGCGACAAGCCACATCATTGTCAGGCTTGTAATGGGTAGCAGTGGCCTAGTTAAACTTAAACAACCCCCCTCCTCCCACTTCATGCATACACACACACACACACACACACACATATCCTAGTACCCCTCCCCCTGTCAGTTCTGCCTTGTGCTCCTTGAGCAATCAAGCCTCAACGATTGTTCTCCATCACATAGCCTGCTCTGGACCGGCCCCTCGCCATCTGTGAGGTTATTGCTCTTTTTTTTTTCTTCTTTTTTTTGTGAAATGCAGGCTGACCGAAACACACCCTCACTGACACACACACTCATGCGCTCACACGGCTCACTTTTGTTGAAATCTATAAATCAATACGAGTCACACACATTTCATCTGCGAGTTAATTCCGTCCGTCGTCCCGGCGGTGGATGAGAAGTTGTCACGAAATGAGACACGCTGTCAAGGTTGAACTAAGGGCTGGATAACACAAAGTGACTGATGTACACATGTAGCGATAGCCTCAGAAGATTGTATCTCCAGCTTTCTATTTTTTGTTACTACAGCTGAAGCATTCCTGGCCAGCAGCTCCCTTTCTTTTCATTTTTTGGAATAGATATGCATCTCTGTTGCCGCAAGCGCACACACAAATTCTTCCCCCTGCGTCGCTGCAAGCTGTAAAATGCACATCTCTTCCCTTTTTAAAAAGCCGTCTGTCAAAGTTGGCCATGACAAGTCCTAAGTGCTTGGGCACCGGGGTGAGGAATTTGCCCGGGCCTTGTCACAGTTGGACCTGGACCCAGTCGGCTGCTGCGGGACGACTCATGCACACTCGTACACGGGAGCCCATGTTTGGGTACTAGCTTTCTCAACATGTGTGCTGGGAGAGAATAGATGAGCCCATTGATTAGAAAGCAATCGTTTATTCAGACACAGTTTCGCCAGTGTTTCAATCCGGGGTACTGCAACCAACCATCTGGTCATTATCTTTGCATAGGCTGCCTGCTGCACGGCCGTTTGACTGAAAATAATGGCAAGTTTTATTATGCATTATGGTACTTTTGATTTCATATTTGAAATGGCATAACTAAGGTAATATCCCCTAAAACATACTAAGGCACCAGTAACTTATTCATGTATTTTGATTGATTTAAGGGAAAGCTTTTAGTACTCCTCTGATCTGATTTCTTTGCCCTTTTTTTTGCGCGAGATCGATGCAAAAATTGAATCGGGACCCCGGCTTCGGGAGGAAATGCAGTGGACAATGAGGGAACCGTGGAAGAATGCATTCTGCCTGTAACCTGGTTACTGGGAATGGGCTTTGAGGGAGATTTTGAGTGACATCAGAGCAGCGATACAACTCCATCGATGGGCAAATCATGAGTGATTTCAGAGCGGGGAGTTGGTCTGGAACGTTGTGCGACGTTCGTAGGAGGAAAGATGGGAAAAGTCCGGAGCAGAGAAGATGTCCCATGGGTCTGTTTGTAAAGGTAGGAGAGAGGAGACGAGGTACAAATACATATAGTACAAAACATGTGGGTACTGGCGAGGTACAGCATGGAAATGTAGGATTGTTGGCCAGCTGAGAAAAATATGGGCCCAGAATGGTGGTTGATGGTGTTCTTACGGCCATGGTCAGATGCCTTTTTATGATTCACGTTGTCCGCTTTATTTATGGATCTGTAAACACACACACACTAATCCAGCCGATGACACGGTAAAGTGAGAAACGTGGTCCAGATATTATACAAGACATGAGATTGATCGATAGAATCTTAACACCAAAACTACACCAGTGCAAACTTAACCAAACAAGACTGAGAGTCTGCAGCCGTGAAGGCGGCTCCGTGAGGCTTGCACACACTGGTGCTCTGAGCTACATGCTAATGTCAACATGCTATCATGCTCTCAACGTCAATGCTGTCATGCTGACGTTTAGCAGGTGTGTTTAACATATTCACCAGCATGTTAGCATGCAAACACATTTTGCATGTGCTATTACATTTTGATCTGATGTGGCAAAAGAGGAAAAGTCAGGAGATCACCAAAGCAAAAGGGATTCATCCTCTGGGGAGCATGAATGTCATCGAAATCCATCTAAACCAAAGTGGTGGACCGACCGACACAAAGCTGCAAGTATTATTAACAATGCAAAGCCACATCAATACACCTAAATGCAACAAAAACAAATGAATAGCTCAAGTGAAAGTTTATGAATAACCTTGCTGCCACCTTACTACGTACCTTAGGCTGCCAAAAACCTAAAAATGTACAGTTCTGGAATTTGCAAAGCTCAGCCGAACATCTCTTTAAGTACATATAGAGAGAACGATGGGAAGGTGCTAGAGGCAGCAGCGTGGCTCCAGCGCCTCATATCTGTGTTTGTCAAGTCTAGACACCAGGCGGAGCGTGATTCCCAGGGGTCGGGAGGTGAGGCCAGCGAGGTGGTAGAAACGGATAAACAGTTGCGTCTCCACTCGTTTGGGAAGCACCCTGCGACCAACATTGGCCCGTTGGCGTACATTTCCCAAAAACAGCTGCTGCGAAGGACAGGCCAAAACATAAAACGACCAGCCGGCTGGAAGAAAAGCTCCCAAGATTCGCAGGTTCATGGGAAGGGGGGGGGGTTGAAAGCTGCTGCCAGGCAGAATGACTTCGCCCTTCAGCTGAGAGAGAAACTCTGGTCAAGTGACACGGAGTGGCTCCCCGCCAGCTCCTCAATAACAGCTAATAAGTACATACGAGAGAATCGTCGGGGTCGGTGGAGAAGTTCCTCGAGGCACGTCTCGAGCTCATAGGAAGAGCTCACACAGATGGCCCTCCCGCACACAGGGACGCTCTTTGTTCCGTGAACAACGCTCTTCACACAACACGCCTGGCCTCTGAAGGCCCGTACGGATGATGTCACCCTGTGCATTTGTGTGTTCGACTGTGTATACGTTAGTCCTATAGCCCCACATGTTTGCATCCCACATGAACGGGCCCTCTTGTTCTCCGCTCTGCGTGGCTCCATTTAAGGAGCGCCGACGTGCTCAAACAACAACGTTTGGTCAGAGCGCCGCGTCCGAGCCTCTCTGAGTGTGTGCGGCCGCAGGACTCAGCGCTTGCGGGTCCGATCTGCTCAACGGGGGACATTGTTTTACAGCCCATCAGCGCATCCATCATTGTAACTGCTGGAGAGCCCGTGAAAATGATGAGGGGCCATTGTTGGCGGTGATCAGCCGAAGACGGTCCGCTGTCATGTGTCATCGCCTCTCGTCTTGCCACTGAAGAGGGGGGGCTTTGTTAGAAAGCGAGCTCGCGCGGTGGCGGAGAGGATGCAACGGACGCCATCTGCGTCGTCCCGTCTTGGTTTTGGAGCAGCTGAAAGGCGGAGCGCGCCGTAGCTGAACCCCAGCAGGCTCACAGCCATGAGCCGCTGGTGGCATTTCGCTCTTGTTTGTACTGCGTTGTGCCAATGTTGTGCCTGCGAGCCTCCCAGCTCGACAAACTGAGGCAAACATTCAGCTTTATTGATAGCATTTGGCTGATCTTTTTGAATCTGTGCATGTGTGTGTGTGTGTGTGTGTGTGTTGTGTTTTGCCAAGCCTCCCCTGACAACGGCAAACAAACATGGCTGTAAGAGGCGGCGAGTCACTCGAAACCCCGCAGTTTCTGGCTTTTTAGCCACTTCGATTATCCCATGATGCTCTTCGCCACCCTTGAACTAAAGCCACTGTTACTATGACTTTTATCTTTGGCTTCCCGCCCTTCCTATATTCCCAAGTTTATATTGCCCTCATTAAATACTGAGCACCAGACTAGCCCACTGTTTGGCCTGTCACTTATTTGCCATTATGTGGAACAAGTTAATAGCTTTTGATGGAGCGATAAGAGAATGTGGGACAAGGAAGTCTGGCAAGGACCGGGTGTCTGGTCTTGGGGATGCAGGTTGGTAGTCTGGTCCAACAAAATCTCTTAAGTCACATTTAATTCACAGCTTTTTATTGTTTGAATCTTTTTTTCTTTTCTTTTAAGTCTTGTTAAGATAAAGTGAGTGTACAGCTACGGTAGCTGGTATGGCACAGCAATGTGTGTGTCGCGACAGCCTCTCCTGTGTGACACACCGCAGGTAGGGCCGGTGCTCACATCGGCAGGTTTTTTTTTTTTTTTTTTTTTTTACTGTTGCAAGACAAACAAGCTGACAGCGGCCCGGAACACGTTGTGAGTAATGTGTCAGCAGCCAGGTCAAACATTAAACCCCAAACCAAGCATGAATGAATGAGCTCTCGATGGGGCCAGAGGGTCCAGACGTGCGAGCGCAAACACACACACACACACCCATCATCTCGGATGTGATCGGCAAAACACAAAAGAGTGGAGGGGCAAACGGAGGGGAGGGGGGGGGGGGGGGGGGTAGTATTCTTACGTCAACTTTACACAACAGGTGATCGCTGTAATAGAAACTGTAACTGCCAAGACAAATATTTCATCAGCAGCGTCGGTGTCATCCGACACTGATGCCGGTCAGACGTCTCAAACTTTAATCTTGTCACGTTTTCATGTTGTAGCATGTAAGTTTATTATTTGCCGTAAGCAAAACAAATAAGTATAATGTTTTAAACTCGGCCTGTTGGATGTGCGGCGTATTTATATTTGGTAGTTTTTTTCTGAGGTTTTCCTGGAGCTTATTTCCTCACCATCCACAATTAGTTTTGTTTCTTCACAAGTTGAGAGCAGCTCCTGAATTTCCCTTTGTGCAGTGCATTGTGGGAGGATAGTGTCCATCAGCAACGCCCTCAAAAATGAAAGGTTTTATAGGCTGTGTTGGAATTAGCATACCGACAAACTATTCATGCTGAGTGAGTGTGTAGTGCGTTCACACGGCATCCTATGTTGGTTCTGTGTACGCTGGGAATGCCCGGATGTATGCTACATTAGCTTACTGCACACACTCAACTGCCCCACAATGCATTGCGTCTTGAGTGCCTTGAGACCCGCTGTCAATCTTGTGGGATTTAGAGCCGGTATAAAAACGGTTAATGTGTGTCACTTTATTAAGTTTTTATATGTTTGCATGCAAGAAAGTAACTGTTTCAATTCCCAGTATGTGATCTGTTTATCCAAATTATATTACACAGCGGCCCGGCCTTCGCTCGAGTATACTTCAGTGTGAACGTTCTGCTGGTAAAATCACACCTATTGTTCATTGTATGCAGAACACACTGATTGAGTATGCAGCATGCAGTGCATTAGTAGCCTCAGTCTACATGCTGACTGTTTTGATTACACATGCTTTTGTCACTTTACGCACTCAGAATGAGCGTAGAGTTAGTGTGCATCGTGGATTTTGAGACACAACTTTGTGCAACAGTGTTTCAAAAACACTGGACTTGGTGAAGTCATTAATTACTGCGTATTGTGGCATTTTTTTTAGGTTGAAGACAAAAAAATGTACGTGACCTACTGTATAAGAACTTCATCGATTTCGTCTCCTTGGGAAATTCTTTCTCGTTTTTAAGTGCAGGAGGTGAGATGTGCTCTTCTTAAACTGTAACAGAACACAGTGGATTCAACAGCATCCAATCAGGACAAAGTGTCACACCAAATGATTCTCTCTTCAAGGCACAGAACTCGTCTTTTAATGAACCTGTGTTCTTACTGCCACATCTGAGTCGTAGTTGCATCTTGTCTTATTTTATTTATTCATTTCCTTTTATTGCACAACTCCCAGTCACTTGTTTCACTGTCTGCATGTCTATTTCTTCTGCATGTACGTGTGTGGATACCTTTAAGTGCAGCTCCCCCTCCTACACAGCCACACAATTGTTGGGATTTATCAGCTTGGCTGATTAGTGTAATTAGTCTTACTGCGGGCAATAAGGGCCTGATATGAGCTGACGGGCTCCAGCCCACACGCCCTCTCGGACCGTTTACCTTTCGCCGATAAGTTTGTGCGCTCGCTAATCGGACACATTAATCACTTTGGCCCCAGCGCGCCATTCCACTGTTTGCCGTCGCATTAAGACTTGTTATCTCCATCGGAGCCAGAGGAGGGTGCGGTGAAGACAGAAAGGGAGGAAACAAACCTGTATACCTGCACTCACGGGGACGCAGAATGGCCCTTTAATGGCCTCCGTTGAGTATTTTTAATCAGCTTTTACAATGGCGGCTGTCATCGAAAATGACTGAACGGTTGCAAAGTTTTGTGCTCGAGGGGGGGGGCGAGAGTTTGCTATCAGGCCTGGGAGTTCATTGTTTGAAGGAGGTGAGAGGGGGAGAACTTGATTTTCTCTCAATCTCTTTAACACCAAAATGACCCCAGGCTTGTTAGTCAATAAAGCCGTAACAGAGTGCCTGATAGGGGGATTGTTCACAGGCCGTTTGAGGCCCGGGACCGTCCCTCAGGAAGCGAAGAGCGTTCAGGCCACCCTGAAGTGGAGCAGCTCCGAGAGCCCTTTGAAGACTTTGCTCTTTTCCCACTACTCACTCTGCCTCTTTCTGTCTGAGCCGTCTTTATCCCCTCTCCTCTGCCTCCTCGTCTATCTCTGTTTCACTCATCCTATTCTTCGGGCTCTCTTTTATCCCGGGATCACTCCTTTAGCCCTTTTGATTAGCATACCAAAAACCCTCATGCATTTCCCCCATGGTTTAAGTGCTATTAATGCTAATTGGAGGCAGGGGACTTCTCTAAGTAGCTCTCAGCAGGTCTGTTTGTGCACCTGGTGGGGGGGCGGGCTCCGTGTGTGTGTGTGTGTGTGTGTGTGTGTGTGTGTGTGTGTGTGTGTG
>NW_022280033.1:17693328-17696671 GCF_004355925.1 Anarrhichthys ocellatus | reverse complement strand
GTGTGTGTGTGTGTGTGTGTGTGTGTGTGTGTGTGTGTGTGTGTGTGTGGTGGCACACACACACACACACATGTGCCTATATGTACTGTAACAACTGTAAAAACTGAACAGATACATAGGTTTTTGTAGTTTTTCATCGCATCAGTGGGACAGCGCTCATTAATCAACAGAAAGAAAAAGAAACTGTAAATGTGCCAGAGCTAATCTAAAGGGCTCATTTTCATTTATTGTCCCTTGCCTGAAGTTGAAGCCACCCAAAAAGTAAAATGGATAATAAAATCTGTAAACACTCCTTTACAAGTATGCACGACAAGACATGGGCCTCCTTTTGAGCTGAGTTATCAGTGTGACGTGGAGCTTCAGAGGACAGAAGTGTGTAATGGAGACAAACAAAGGTCCCCACGTTGCATGCAAACTGGGGACATTGCGGTTCACGGTTTTTAAATTAACCCCTGAGCCGCTGGGGCGCCCCTAAACCTTTTATCATTTCTGTTAAGATGAAACATTGAAGTCTGGACGCATTGTTGGATTTGTGCCATTTGTTGGGTAGTTTGTCTCAAACAACCTCGACTAAAGTTTTTATTTTTAATCTTATTTCTATTTTATTTTCCATCTTATTTTCACTGCTTTAATTCTTTTAAAATATAATCAAATGTTATACATATTAGTGGGTTTTTCTGGCTGTACCTCAGATGCCAAGGTACCAAATATTGATTGTGCACAAGATGTCAAATTTTTGGAGTTTAATAAGTTTCAAATGACCACCACTGAAGTCTATTTTTCTTCATGTTCATTCAAAATCTATCTTCCTTTATTGTAAAGCACTCAAAGCTATACAAATAAAGTTCATTATTATTAGCATTACTCCACCAGAAGAGTGTGTGTTATCTGTGAGCACATTCTGCTCGTATCTATAGACCAGCAGCTGTAGTGAAGTGAACGCACACATATCCATACAAAGCAAATGCATTCTGCACAAAGTCCAATTAAGCCAGCGGAGCTTGGCGAGAGTGATGAATCGAAGGCCCCGATGTGTGTGTGTTTATTTAATCATTAGGACATCGCCGTCCTCGGAGAAGTGCCGCTCTTGCCGCGTTATGCTATGGTTGGCGCGCGCGTGGCACTGGAGGAGCAAATTGGATCGGCATTACAGTACGTAAGCCGGGCCTCGCGTCCTGATGAGCGACCGCAAACAAATTGGATTGGTGGCGTGTAAATCTCAGGCACTTTGATGAGCCCGAAGGCGCAAATTGAATCCTTCGACAATGCAAATCTGCTGCTCCCGGCGCGCTTAAATCATGCGATTGTTCCCTGCTGTTCCGAGATACAATCTCTCACGGCCATTTGCCGCCGCGCCCTAATCCGTTTTTGATGACCGTGTAGGGATGGAGCTACACATATGGGCAACTGAATCTCCCTCTGGCCCGCTCCGACTGAATCGCTCTCTCTCTCTCTCGCTCACAACCTGTACAGTTGGCAGAGAGAGAGATGGCTTTGATTGAGCCATCCATGTGTGTTGATACAAGAGATGACTCAGGTGATTGGTCATACTTATGGGAGCTGCTGTTCTCTCTGGGAAACATTTCGATGTGTGATAAGGCGGATGACGTGACGGCTCATCTTTATCGCTCCTCATACGAGTCATAGTTATTGCTTCCTCGTGGCCTTCCCCTCTCGTCTCCTTCCTCCTGCAGCACTTTACTAGAAAATAAAGTTGTTACTTGGACTACAAACTATTTACTGATTGTGTTTTTCTTTTGCCTTTTCAGTTATCCGTACAGTGAAGACAGCAGTCAGGGGAAGCAGTACATGAACACCAGATGCCCCGCCTGGTGCGACCGAATCCTCTTGTCTCCCTCTGCCAGAGACCTGGTCTTAAAGGTGAGCCCAAACCTGACACTTCTCTGACCCAACTCGTGGGTCTTTGGTTGCGTTTTAAAAAGTCTGATTCCTTCATATTTCAAGCCTCTCCTCATATACATATATTTTATTTCTACAACTCTATCGTCCTTGATCCACATCAGCCCTCCCCGCCCCCCTCTGTCTCTTCACAGATGGAAGGATGAGGTGTCTGCGAATATTAATTTGGAGCGCTAAGCCCCGGGTCCACCCTGACAGTACATACATCCCATCACTTATAGAGTTCCAGCGAACCCCGTCGTCGTCTTCATAAAGCCACAGATCCGTCTCCTTCCTCGGAGAGTCGCGCTCGGCTTCAAATCCGTCCCGGCGCGACGTAAACTCCAGCCAATCTGCCACCTCGGTGCTGTGTGCTGGATTACTCAGAGATCCGCCATGCGGCTCGGCAAAGTCTTCCCACATTTTACTGTCACCTGTTTTACATAAGAAATAAGAAGGGAAGCGGTTGTGACTGCCATTTATCTTATTTGTTTTGCATATTAAATACTGGTAATAAGTGTGAAAGTCATGCAGCAGCGTATTGTGAATCACTCTTTACTGACCGAAGCCAGAACGCTGACCACTTTATTACAGTTGTGAAAAACAAAGACTGTAAAAACACATCCAGCTTATTGCCCACTTAATGTGTCAGAATTATGTAAAAAGGTGATTCTCTCACACACACACACACAGACACACACACACACAGCTGGGCCGTTGTTTGCTTTTCCTCCCCCTCAAGCGTCAGCTAATTGCTTGTAATGCAGCGACAGAGTGGAACAGTTAGTGTGTTTCACAGATTGGCCGATGATTCACTGAACACACACACACACACACTTACACTCTCTCCGGCTCCGAGCGCCGCAGATTGTTGAGACATAGGGCCCCCCCCCGTAAACAGCCCGACGTTTGTGGGCGTCATCTATCATGGCACGGTCGGTTAACTCGCCATCATGTTATTTTCTGCTTGCCGAGCCCTAACACGCCAAAGGTTGCCCGCTGGCTGCGCGGCGCGGCACCAGCTCCAGGAGCGCCGGTAATGAATGTTTAGCCGAGCGAGCGCTCCCTCTCCGCTGGAGGGGCCCCTGGGTAATTTGTTTATCTGTCTAAAGATTACGCAGCCCTGAAAAAACAAAATCCACAATTTTATGCTGCCTTTGTAAATTATCAAGTGTGCGTTTGATGAATGTATCCGCGGCTTTTGGGAGGCGGAGGCGGCGGCTCGGGGGGGCCGGGGCGGCAAAGGTAGAGTGAGGTGGAGGCACACAGTGTGCTGACCCGCTTCCACCGCCGGATTGGTCTGAAGTTAATTTGGGTTTCGCTTTATGGTTCATTCTCGAGCTCTCTGTCTCTTTCTTCTGCAGCTCACCGAGTCACAACCGGTAGCGCCAGCCTGCGTGTGTGTGTGTGTGTGTGTGTGTGTGTGTGTGTGTGTGTGTGTGTG
>NW_022280033.1:17689224-17693318 GCF_004355925.1 Anarrhichthys ocellatus | reverse complement strand
GTGTGTGTGTGTGTGTGTGTGTGTGTGTGTGTGTGTGTGTGTGTGTGCTGTTTAAAAAGTCTTTAGTTCAACCAGACAAGTGTGATTTATACTCCAGTCTGCAGATCCATGTGCGAGTGGGGCAACGGCGTCTTTTGTGTGCAGGGAGTGATATTGAAACACGATTCCCTCAGATAGGCACTTATATTACAGCGAGGGGACTATTTGGTCCAGAGGCAAATGTCCACTTTGTAGATTACTCCTGCTTTTCTTCCCCCCCCCCTCACCACGCCATGCACAAACTGCTCCTAAAGGTGCATTCAACTCAATGCACACTTGTGTTTCTTCATAAATCAGCCGCCCTGCGCCGCCGCTGCTCGGTGAGAATCCTGGTGTTTGTGATGTTTCCTGAGTTATTCATGAATGATAAACCCATCAATAAAGTTCCCTTAAACAATCGTACAACCTAATTGAGACAAATCCACTTCCTGTTGGTCACTGGCCTGTAAATTGGCTTTATTGTACTAATGGCTGTCCCTTACAATTCTCTGAACTAAGTGTCTGAGTGCATAATAAACCCATAATTACTTAACAGTTGCACTGGTGCTCATTTTACATGTGTCCCCCAACTCTTTGTACTACTCTGCAAACTGAAGTCGGAGTCAGAAAGAATATATATCAACCAGAAATTATGTGAAAATGGAAGATTCACAGTTTGACATAATGAGGATTTTATTGGTACCTCAACAAATGATCATTGTTCTGGCAGATTTTTGCAAATTAATTTGAATGTCCAATTTGTGGACACAAAAAAGTAAAGAAAAAGACTGAAGGCACGAGCCACTGTTGATATGGACATGGTGCGGTTCCAGGGGACTTTTATTTTGAAAAGCGCAGTATAATACCGCTAATTGCGCTTGATGAAGCCGGTGCATCGATTTCTCACCCGTGAACGTGTCATAAAACATGACAAGTGTGATGTAATGATACGTACTGTGTAAACACCCAACACCGTGCTGCTGACTCTGCATCCTGTGTGTGTGTGTGTGTGTGTGTGTTCCCTGCAGCGCGGTGCGTGCACAGCCCTCTTTGCATGTAACAAACATCCATGTCGCCCAGCTCGTTTTCATCCCCAAACCTTTTTTTGATTTTGTGTGTCTGCAGCCTGAAAACGAGGAGAAGTCTATAGTGTATGATAACATCGGGCCCAACGTCTGCATGGGGGACCACAAGGTAACAACAACAACATCCTCACTGTGTGGTGATCAAACTGTTCATTGTCATTTGATTCTGTGAGTCTGATTCCTAGAAATGGGCAAGGACGGATTTCTCTCAACACGTGTGCATCTAAACAGCTGTTTGTGTCACAGACTGTACATCTGGAATGTGTCGCAACTGTTTGAGGCTCGTATTGTTAGTGAAGGATGCACCTGCATTGATTTTATTTAACTTTAGCATTGAATTTGGCTCCTTTATCAACAAACGTCTCCTTATGTAACGTGTAAGCGCCATTATTTTCATTAGTTTAACTTTACTTTCCAGCAATAGTTGCAGAAGAACTCCATTTTCCACAAAGTAGAAATACCGCGTTCTGAAAATAAATAAATAAAGTCCTAGATTCAAAATATTACTTAAATAAAAGTACAGAAGTATCAGCAGAATGTACTCAAAGTATCAGAAGTAAAAGTACTCAGAATGGCTTCTTTCACAGTTCTAGAATATTCCATTTTATCACTAAAAAACACGTGTGAGAGCATTTTAATGTTGTAGTTCATCAACTTGGAGCCAATATTTAGATACTTTGAATACTACTGGATATATAAGTAGTATAGTACCGCATCACATCGTCTAAGCAGAACATGTGTTTTCATGTCAAAAGTAACCGGTAACTACAGATGTCAGATAAATGTAGTAGAGTAACAAGTATAATGTTTGTAGTATGTGTAGTATAAATGTTAAGTGGCATGAAATGAAAAAATAGAAAATACCCAAATAAAGTGCAAGTATGTCAAAATTGTACTTCAGTAAAATACACAAGGAAACACCACTGGTTTCCAATAGAGCGCTGCAGGAATGAGTCCTAAAGCCCGCTGAGCTTTGTTTATAGCCTCGCGTTAGCGCTCAACTTCTGCCAATTTCAGTCACGCTTCACAGATCCTATAAGTGGTGTTCATGTGTGAAGATCATGTCGTTGATCACAAAGTATCAAAAACTTGTGTTTGAGTTAATTTTCTGCAATAATCCAAAATCCAACCCCGTCGTCGAGGGAACCAGTGCGATGCTAACTTCCTGGTTGGCCAACAAAACGACATCATCCCTGCAGCGCTCTATCGTGTTCTACAACCAGGGAAAGGAAGAACATTTGTGACATCATCCGTGTGATCAACAATTACAATTACAAAATTAATACATTTCAGAGTACAAATGTATCCTGCAGCTACACCCCCCCCCCCACCCCCCCCCCCCCCCCCCCACCCCCCATCCCCCCCAAGCAGTCGGCCCTGATTTAAAGGTGCGTATTTAAAGCACGATCCAAAGAAGTGGAAGAGAAGTCAGAGCAGCTCGGAGACTTTTCTTTTAAAGCTGACTGTATAGAAAGTGTTTAACACCGTCGCTCCAGTCTCTGGCGTGTCAGAGAGGCGCCTCAAGTCGGGCCTTTCATCAATCCTTAGTGTGACGCAGACAGTAGCGTGTGTGTGCGAGGTGACCTGATACCCGGGCAGGCCATGACCTCCCGGCCGCGCACCGCCGCTAAAATCACAGCCGGCTATGTTTAAGAAAATGTCCGATGTCGTTAGCACGCGGGCCCAAAAATGCACCGCACTGGTGTGAGAGTTAACCCGCGTGACATCGGTGCTCAGAGAGAGGAGAGGGGCGGAGCTGCCACTTGTCCCGGAGAGCATTAATAACAAAGTTTGTTTTTTTAACTGCGTTTCTGTCTCTGTCTCCCTCCCATACCAGCCCGTCTTCCTGTCCTTCCGAATAACAGCGGGGGCAGGTAAACCTAATGCAAATAAGCACAAGTGTTGTGTGGTGCAGTGATGTCGTGGTAAATATGACATTTATTTTTTTCCTTTACTATAATTCCTCCACCATTGTTGCCGCTGTTTGCTTTGAGTTGCTTGATCTTATCCGACTTTGCACAAACTAAAATAAGACATCATGAGTGGAAAAATGATTAAAATGCTTCAGTCATTTTAAGACATTTACTTCCAAACTTCATCTTGTGCTTTAATAACAAAATAATAAAAAAAAGTTTGCATCAGGTTATGTTTCTATGATTGAAATGACTACTTGGTATTTATGAATAAAAATGTCTCCATATTTGTTCCTCAACAGGGAAGTGTTGCCAAAGGGGGGAGAAGATATTCCGTGAAGCGCCTCTGTGAGAGACAGGACACCAACACACACCAACACACACACACACCCATGCACACACACACACACACACCCATGCACAAGCGTACACTGAAGAACCTAGGCAAAGTTTTTCGGTAGTGCTGACCAGTTGCAGTTGTCCTGACACCTCATCCGTAAGAAGACCCCAGCCGGCTTCTCTCTCCATAAAACACTTGTTGAGATGTGGACGAGCACCCGAGGGCCCCGGCTCCAGACAAGACACACATCGCTGACCTCACTGTTGCCATGCAACCCCATTCCCCAGAGGAGAAGAAGAAGAAGAAGAAAGAAAGGAGAGAAAAAAAGGACTCTTCTCCATGCCACAGCCTCATTGCCAAAACTCTAATTGAAATCAGTCCTACTACATGCTTTTAGACACCGTACTTGCCATTTTAAGGTATGCCTCTGTGTATAGAAGCTACTTTCCACACAGTGTGTAAGGTGTTTTAAGAAAAGAAAAGTGCAATGCAAAAAAAAAATATATATATATATATAAAAAAACATTGTATATCTATATGGTTAGGTTTATTTGTACATCGGACAGTATAACATAGAGTTGTTGATGGTTTTAGTGCCGTTCTCTTTTTCTGACCAAACGTTGTGGTCCCTTTGTCGGAACAGACAGAACTCCTTCTGTTTATTCCAACAATTTATATATATACAGACACATATATATATATATGTATATGTATATATGTATGTATATATGTATATAT
>NW_022280033.1:17658472-17674224 GCF_004355925.1 Anarrhichthys ocellatus | reverse complement strand
TATATATATATATATATATATATATCTTCTTATGGGCTAATTTGGAAATAGCCACGCTGACAGCCGTTGCTCAATCTCCGTTGTTTTTTGTAAAATGTGAGTGAGTTGAATAAAGCAGCCGTGCTGGCTGACCCGGTGTGAGATCAATGGCAGAACGATTGGCACTTTTTCCAGTTCATCTACAGCCAAAGACGAGAGCTGCCAAACAGCCCGTCACCGTGAAACACTAATCGCAATTTAACCTAATGAATGATTTGGATTTTTATCTCCTGAATTCACGAGTCATTTAAATTTGAATCTCTCAAACTCCGATCTATTAGAGAAAATAGACGTGGCGCTGACTTAAACGAATGGAGGGTAAACAATCTTGACAGATAATTACTGGGAAAATTATTAAACCAATAAAATAGCATTTATTTCTAGGATTTAACACCAAAGTATTGACTGACGCTTGCATTATTGTTTTTTAAAGATGATAAAAAAAGAAATATTAACAACATCAAACACAATAAATCAAATATAATAATGATAATAATAATAATAATAATAATAATAATAATAACAGCAATAACAACAACATCAATAATAATAATAACAACAACAACAACAATATAATAATAGCAACATAATAATAATAGTCTAACTACAACAACAACAAATACAAATAAAAGCGTTGGCCTTTACAATATATTCTTCATAGAAAATATACATTTTCTTATCATCTATTTAAATCTTTGTAAAATGTGAACCTGTTGCTCAGAGCACAGTCCAGATGAATATAAGGCTGATTTATGCGCTAAACTCTATTGTGATTTTTAATAATGGCTTGTTGGCCTGCTGATGGCGCGCACCGCGGGCCTTTTTGTCCCACCATTGAAGGGGAATTGGTTAATAAACAGCGTAAAGATAATCTTATCGGAGGCCTAACCTCGACACGAAGGGGAATTGACAGAGCAGTGCCGGGGAAGATAAGCAGATGTTTGGACAAAAAGACGCTTGTTGCAGTCAGTAGATCTGCTGCGAGTCACCGAAGCGTTCAGCTGCTTCATCGCCACTCACTGCCTCTCTGTCCCTCTGTCCTGTAAGCACCGAACACAATGATCGCACACATTAAACAAATACACACAAGTCTATTCTAAATGAAAGAAAATTGAATAATAATAAAACTAATAATAATAACTAAAATATATTTTTTAAAGCAATCATAGAATTTCACAAGTTTGATCAGCTAGTATGTAAAACATGTATTTACTGTCATCAGTACATATACAGCCTTTCACTGTAAACACCCACTGGGAAGTCAAATGACAGATAAAGGCCTGGGGCTCCTTGTGATTACATGAAGTCTAGTCAGTGCAGGACGTCAACGTTTAACTCTGTATAATTTAACCAGGAGCGCCCTCTGGTGGTGCAAAGTGAAACCACCTTAAGAAGTTGAGATGTGCGCAACAACCTTCTCTGGATGAAAGAAAAACGCTCATTTTCAAACATGCTGATACTTGAGTTAAGACTCTCTATTGATTTGATTTAGAAGCTGTAAGAAAACGATGTAGATACTCATGAAAAGCCACTGCTCATAAAAAACACTTGTCATATGAAGAATTCTGCCCAAATGAAGTGTGTAATGTGGAATGAATAAAAATATCTGCAAGTTACAACAAAATGAAGCCATGAACCATGCGAGGGTTGATTAGGTTTAGTATAAAAACTGTTGCACTTCAGCTGGTTTCTCATCAAGAATGATGAACACTGATTTTCAAATTAAAATCAGGACAAAAATTAACAAAACGTGTCGATTGAACTCAAAACAAAACAAACGACTGGTCTGTAAGTCCACGAGCTGCAAACATTGTATCGTCTAATGACAATTATGTTTTAAAAAGTCACTTGTGAAAGTCACAAAGGCCGATAGAATTGGTTTCTCCGAGCACATTAAAATCATTTCATTAACAATGGAATCACTGAATTTCCGTCATTTACCAGTAAAATCCCTTCCAACAGAAATACTTAATTCTTTAAATTCCCTCTATAAGGCCCTGCCTCCTAATTCAGACTATTCAAAAGAGTTTTTCAATCTTACATTGAATATTTATCATGTGTGTATTCACAAACAAGTTTCTGTTGAATCCAAGATGCCTTATTTTTTACTTCCTTGCGCTGGTCAACCACATGTCATTAATTACAACACATTTAGGAGAATCTATTGGCAGAAATGTTTCTACAGTATACGGATACCACCAGATCCTGTTGTATTGGGGATTGTAGTAGCCTGATAATAAATAGCTAAGTGTGTGTGTGTGTGTGTGTGTGTGTGTGTGTGTTCATCACTGGAAACACGTCAACACACCATTGAGAGTGCCCTCATCCAGCTGTTTCAAAATAAATGTATTTTTCATCATTGTTTTCAAATAAACTTTGTCTCTTCAGTCCCTCAGATAATTGGTCCTTTAGTTGCAGTTTAATTACATAGCATCATTTATGAATTAATATGGAGTTGGTTCTATGTTACCCTCAATGTGTTCAGAAAGTCCAGGAAGGCTTTTATATTCAATACAAAATGGAATATGTTTCATCTATGCATCAACGTATTTCAAATACAACATCGTCCACCAATGTATAGTATCAAAACACATTCTGAATGAGCCTTTAATTACTCATATATCACAGAGGCCTGCTGGTGATCTCAAGCTCAATTGAATCGGAGTCAAAATCTCAGTCAGTGAATTCAAGCTTAAAAAGATGTTTAAACATGGTTTCCTGGTTCTAGACCCTTGAACAAGCTCGTAGATCATGAAGGGACCACAGGGGGTTGAGTGAACATATTGTCATATAACATTTGCCAACTGATGTAAGGGACATAAGAGGGCCAATAGAACATCGGTATACTTCGCCGTCAATTAATGCTGTAAAAATAATCAGTAACATTTTTACATCAACATAGTAAATAACTGGCAGCCAGCGTAAGTGTTCGTATCTCTTACTTAATTCTGGCTTCAGGATTCTGCACCAGTTGGAGTCGGTGAAGCGAGCTCTCGATGACACCAACATGAAGTGTATTACAGTAGGTGAGAGAAAATAAAACCATGTATAATAAATCAAAAGGAGACAAAAGGAGAGGTTTTTTTTAGCTGAAAGAAGCAGACTGAGATCTACATCAAATATTGAGATTTCTATCAGCCTGCCTCATATTCTTTGTGAGGGAACCAAGTTGGATGTGAATCAGGGTGGTAGCGGTTGATTATCTCAATTTTGTTATCATTACATTTAAAAATATGTGTGTCATTCAGCATTTAACATCATTGAGGCAGGCAAGGAGGTAATCTAACATATTAGACTGGAGGGGATTTATAGCTGAGTGTCAATGGTGGGAGACACTGTGGTCCTGAATGATCTAGCTGATAGAAAGCATATATACGGAAACAACAGTGGGCCAAGAATGAAGCCTCGAGGAACCCCACAATTAAAATGAGCAACAGAGGATTTGTCCATAAGACAAAGAGACAAAGAGACAAAGAAAAATGTCTTTTCGCTTTTGACCCACCCAGGTTTCTAGACAGTGCAGGAGAACGGAGTGGTCAAGTCTCAAATGCAGCACTGAAATCTAAAAAGCAGTAAGACTGAGCACTCACCTCAGTCAGCTGTTCTAAGTAAGTGGAGCAATTAGATGAAGAATGGAAAGACAGACTGCTAAAATAGGTAATAAATTCATCCAGATTTAGTAGAGGACAATTATACATTTTAAATCCTACACAACACGTTTCTTTAAAGACTTTTGACTTACTACCTTGTGATTTGCAAGTGCCTTCATCATTTCAAGTGTTCATTGTGAAAAAACATGTTATTAAACATGTTAAATCTAATGTGCACTTTCGTCAAACATTTATATGATCCTTCGTACAGCTGGATGTCGCTTTTATGGTTCTAAACTTTCTGTGTTTTACTGATATGATATTTTTATCCTTCAGGGGTAATAAAAAGCATTATTTCCTCTCTAAAGGCAGAAGTTCTGGTGATGATATTCTTCTGGCAGCTCGGATGACATCTTCAGTGTTGTTCAGTGTAGGGATAAAGCAATTATTCAATTTTGCTGCATTGTCAGCAGTAAAGTTGTGAGGCTGAGTACTGTGATGTTTCAAAAGAGAAGAAGAAGAGAGTAAAGGAGCTTTAAAAAAAACACAACTTTGTTGTCCGATATAAAGACATCTAACTGTAGATTTTCTGGTCAGAAACCAAAAGAAAGTACCAAGTCGAGGACACAACCTTTGGGATGTGTATCTCTTTTAACTGATTGTACAAGAATAAATGATCAAGGAACTCACCAGCTGTGATGTATGATGGGCAGCAAACATGGAGATCTGTTTAAAATCTCCCAGAATAAGCCCTCTGTCACAGATAAAACAATGGTTACAAATATTTAAATTCTGCATTCAAATTCCCATCCACAGCGACGTTGCACTGAGTGACGTTTGAGGTTGCAGGTATCTCCCCACTGAGGCCTTTGGGGGCCGTAGGGCCAGTTGGAGATTACTGGCATTGAAGAAACTGGAGGTGACCGCCAGGAGGAGCACTGTGCAGGTCTAAGAGGGGATGTTGTCCGAATGAGCTGGCAAGGGTTGCAGCAGGACCGGGTTGTACTCATGTTGCAAGAGGCGTTCAAAAGTCCAAAGCAAATTTTTAAACTATTGTAACTAGCAATGTCAGGAATTCGAGAATTGCTCCACGTGAGCAGTGGAAGAAACGCATATGAAAGCTGACGCTTGGACCCCGGGGACGTCAATAGTACTAGTCGGACTGGTAATGGACGTCGCGGAAATGTTTTGGCGGGGTGATGTTCTCCTTACGTCCATGTGCGTGATTAAGAAACACTTGAGTTGGTGGCACAATGTGAAATGTTTTCGGACAGAAGTGGATGGATGCCATTACTTTAAAATTACTGCCCGCTTTCCCAAAAGAGCTTCAATTTGTCGATGAATCAAACACCCTGGCAAGGCATGCTAATTAGAGCCAGGTGTGAAGGCTAGCCAAGGCTAACAAAGGTATGTCTTTGTGAAACTTAAACCTCGTTACTGAATGATCACAATTGTGGCCAAACAAGTGTTAATATTTATTTGGTATGTCAATTATCCTTGTTTATATTTGGAAATTAGACTGTAATTAACATGATTTACGGATGAGAATTGCATCCGTCAAATGACAGGATTTCTTTAATGTATTTTTGTGTGTATATCTGTCCTCCAGAAATGCTGGAGGATCAGCTGGAGAACCACAGCAAGGCTCACCAGAAGCAGCTCAGCTGCCTCCGAGCCGAAATCAATGGTGAACTCATAGAGTATAAGGAAACACAAGTAAAGCCAAAATATTTGCTCAATATGATTGTTGATGTGAGGGTCCTCCTGGTGGAGCTGGAAAACATTGCTCGGGAGAGGGGCGTCTTGAATATCAAACATCTCCTTCAAACAACTGTATTTCTTCAACTGTTTCTCACCAAAAACTAAATTGTACAACATTGTATCTGAAAACATCACAATAGCATTATAATTTATCTTCGTCCAATAGTCATTTTTCGCTGAACACAGCCTGAACGCATCAATCGCCGTTAGCGATGCTGCCACCATTACGAAGTCTTTGTTATTCACAATGTAGCATTATTAGGGATTGTCGAATAGAAAGCAAAAATGCCGATGCCCTGATTGCATATTCTCACTGAATATCAATAATAATCGTCAGTAAACCTTTTTTTACACACTATGATGGTTAAACTTTGTAATTAATCGGTGGTTCACATGCACACCATACCGGGAAGGGGGATCCGTACGGATTACAGATCGACAACGGTCCGTTACACCACTATGTTATAGTATGCAATAACAATGTTATAATACTGTCGGCCATAAAAAGTCATATGTCAACAAATAGTATATTACAGTTTGCCATAAAGTGGAATACCATAGATGTTATTAAAAAACATATAAAATGTTATGGTAAAATATGCCATAAAATGTCATCGTCACTACATCACTACAACCTTTTTGCGCATTATGCTTTGACTTTGTCATGACTCTTTTCAACAATCTATACTATGACTTTTAATTTACAGGTCTACCTCTCTTTACCTTGATGATCTTGTCTCCATCCAGTCTCCTGCTTCTCTCTTTTCTCTGAAAACCAACAAAGAAGACAAATGAGCTCCTTAAATTGGCTGTAATGTCAACTTCAGGTATTCTGAAGTTCAGGACCTTACAATGATGAAATTAGGTATCACACTGAATGATGTCCTTGTCTCTTACAAGCCATATACTATCATTTCATGAATTTTCAAGATCTTCATAACAAAGCTAAAGAGGCCACTGAATGCCACTGAATTTACGCTGTATGCTTTTAACATTTACACATTTAACATTGACCACCACTGAACAATCCAGTTGCTGAGACACTTCCGTGAGTGGAAGGGTATTATGTGAGCGAGGACAGCTCTCAAGAAATTGAAAAGGCCCACGGGGACATTTAAAAATGTAGTTCCTCGTTATACCCTTTTCACACCTGTGTAGATGGTCAAGAGATGAAAGAGAGACAGACATCACAACCTGTGGTAACGATGTCAGTGTGTGGGTTTGTGTTAGAAACAAAATTGTCAGTAATTGTAAGGATTACAGATACTAGAACCCAAAAGCACAACTCGGAGACAAGATTCAGGTATAGATTTCTTTACTTGGTAAAGGCAGGGTCAACACCGGGAGGTCAGTCCAAAAGGCAAACAAATCCAACAAGGGGCAGGCAAAAATCCAAGGTCAAGAAAACAGGCAGACAGGGTCGGAACATGCAGATCAGAATAGTACGATATATATAACACTGGAGATCTTGGTAGAGACACACAAGACAATCTGGCAGGGAACAAGTGCAAGTGAGGGGACCTAAATAGTGAGGGCTAATGAGGGAATGGGCTGCAGGTGAGATGGGTGTGGAGGACCAGGTGAGGGGAATGATAGATGATTGGGTGTGAATGGTAGGATCTGAAATGACAGGAGAAAATAAGCAGACAGGATGAAAACAAACTAATATGAAGGGGAATTCGTGACAGAACCTCCCCCTCTAGGGACGGCTCTTGACGCCCCACTGGTTGGTCCGGATGGGCCTGGTGGAAGTCCGTGATCAGGGAGGGATCAAATATTCGGCGAGCGGGGACCCATCCCATATATATATCTATATATGTATATTCAAGAAGCCTAGTAGTAGTAACGTCTCTGTGTAGTCAACAACTGTCAAATCAAATAAAGAAAGTACACCAATTATATTTTAACAATTATTATTCTCA
This sequence comes from Anarrhichthys ocellatus, assembly GCF_004355925.1. Taxonomy (NCBI): domain Eukaryota; kingdom Metazoa; phylum Chordata; class Actinopteri; order Perciformes; family Anarhichadidae; genus Anarrhichthys; species Anarrhichthys ocellatus. The sequence continues at coordinate 17,666,912 of NW_022280033.1, read as the reverse complement.
GTTTTCAAATTTAACTGAATGGATTATAAATAATACATAGAAATACATAAATAAATGTTCTTCTCATTTCGGGTAAAATAAGAGCTGCATTAAAGAATAACTAACATAACAGAAAGCTTTTCAAAAATGTGCATCTTTAAAATGAAGTAATTCATTTTAGAAAAATTAATTTCACTGAATTGTCCTGCAGCTTTAAATTCAGTTCATTCAGGTGTGAAGTGATGTCAATCAAAAAAGCCACAATATTATATTTTTCTCATCTTCTAACGAGAGAAATGTTTGTGCATGGACTTTATCTGTGGTTATTAAACCACTTGTTTCAGCTCTAATCTCTCTGTTAACATCATTGTTGGTCAGTGAATTCATGCGTTAGGATTCTGATCATATTGGGCTCTTAGGTTTATTTTCTGTGTCTTCATTTAGATGCCAGTGGGTACGTTTGCTCAAAAGAGTTGTGCTTTGCCTGTAGTGGCGCTTCATTTGCCGCTTTTAATAATCGTCACGGTCTCTAAACATATGAGACACACTGGTTATAAACTGTCCGTGTGAATAATTAACCTATAAGAGTCTGTTCATTCTTGGTTAAAGACTCTGGTCTCTTTGACCACTTTATTCTTTTTGGAGAACGTCATGTGAAATAACTTCTCTGACTCACGTATTATTCTCCTGCTCTTCCTTCTCTTTCCTCGTCTCTCCCCCGGTGTGTGTACATATCACTTGATTCAGGAAACTTGTCAGAATACCCATATTTGATTGGCTGAGCTGCGTCACGTGATGTGATTTACAATGCATTGGTCGGCGTGTTTCCTGCACCGCTGAACAAGTGCCGTAAAGGCTGAAAAAGTGCCGTAAAGGCTGAAAAAGCTGCGCCGGTTAAAATAGAAGCGCTATGTCAAAATAAAATCGATTTTAGGTCCTGGGTCCGGATACAACGGCGTCTGGGTCCGGATCCGGACCGCGGTCCGCCAATTGGCGACCCCTGCTCTACCCCATCGCCGAGACTTGAGAAGGCAACGGACCGTGTAGGCAGGTGCCCCATCGATGAGCCGGGGGGGCGCAGGGGGGGGGGGGCTGAAGGGGGCTTTCCTTGACGGGTTTAATCCTGGAGACATAAAAGGTGGGATGAATTTTCATGGACGATGGCAGACGAAGACGGACAGCAGCAGGATTGATGATTCGAGAAACAGGGAAAGGGCCCACGAAGCGAAGAGCCAATTTCTTGGATTCCACTCTGAGGGGAAGGTCCCGCGTAGATAGCCAGACATGTTGTCCCGGGGAATAACGGGGTGCAGGAACACGGCGTCTGTTGGCAGACCTTTGGTACCGGTCGGACGAGCGCAAGAGTGTGGAGCGGGCCTGCCTCCAAGTGCGTCGGCACCGCTGGATGAATGCCTGGACTGAGGGGACACTGGCCTCTTGTTCCTGCTCTGGGAAGAGTGGTGGCTGATATCCACGGGCACACTGGAATGGTGAGAACCCAGTAGCTGAACTGGGAAGGGTGTTGCGGGCATACTCGACCCACAAGAGCTGCTCAGACCAGGAGGAGGGGTTGCGGGAGGAGAGACAGCGTAAGTCTGTCTCCATCTCTTGATTCATCCGCTCAGCCTGCCCATTAGACTGTGGATGGAACCCGGACGAAAGACTGACTGTGGCTCCCAGCAGCCTGCAAAACTCTGACTAGAAGCGAGAGGTGAATTGTGGTCTCCGACCGGGGACCACAATTCACCTCTCGCCACATCAATGGGCAGACCATGCAGCCGGAAAACATTTTGCAGTAATATTTTAGCAGTCTCTTTGGCAGTAGGTAACTTGGGTAGTGGAATGAGCAGAGCAGACTTGGAAAATCGATTAATGACCGTGAGAATAACTGTGTTACCGTCAGAAGGGGGTAGGCCGGTTACAAAGTCCAAAGCGATGTGAGACCAGGGACGACTAGGAACTGGCAGAGGATGAAGAAGCCCAGAGGGAGGTTGGCGAGTGCTCTTATGCTGAGAACAAACCTGGCAAGCACCAATGAACCCCTTGGTGTCTTCCTCCATGGAAGACCACCAGAAACGCTGTCTGAGCAGTGCTAGTGTGCGTCTGATCCCAGGATGGCAAGTGAGGCGGGAAGAGTGGCCCCACTGGAGGACCTGAGGACAGAGATTGACAGGAACAAACAACCGGTTATCAGGACAAGCACTGGGGGCAAGGTGTTCGGCATGGGAGCGCTTTACCTTGTCCTCCACCTCCCAGGTTACCACACCAATAACGCACTCAGGGTGGAGGATACTTTCAGGATGGGAAGGAGAGCTCTCTCGCTGGAACTGACGAGACAAGGCGTCGGGCTTGATATTCTTTGAACCTGGTCTGTATGAGAGTGAAAACTCAAAACGGTTAAAAAAAAGAGCCCACCTAGCTTGACGAGAGTTCAGTCGCTTGGCCGAACGGATGTATTCTAGATTTTTGTGGTCTGTCCAGACCACAAATGGCTGCTCCGCCCCCTCTAACCAGTGTCTCCACTCCTCCAATGCCAGTTTGACCGCCAACAGCTCCCGGTTCCCAATGTCATAATTCCTCTCCGCGGGGGACAGCTTCCGGGAGAAGAAGGCACATGGGTGAACCTTTTGGTACTCAGCTGACCGCTGAGAGAGGACCGCTCCTACACCAGTGTCCGAGGCGTCCACCCCAACAATAAACTGCGGGCAGGATCTGGGAATATGAGGATGGGAGCAGAGGTAAAACGTGATTTTAACTCACCAAAGGCCCCTGCTGCCGCAGAGGACCACCAGAAGGGCACATGCGGGGAGGTGAGAGCGGTTAGGGGGGCAGCCACGGAATTGTAGTTACGGATGAACCGCCAATAGAAGTTTGCAAAGCCCAAAAAGCGTTGAAGTTCCTTGTGTGTGGACAGGGAGGGCCAGTCAGCAACTGCTTTGGTCTTGGCAGAGTCCATCTGGATATTACCAGCATTGAGGACAAAACCCAGGAACGATACCTCTGTGGTGTGGAACTCGCACTTCTCCGCCTTTACGAAGAGCTGGTTCACCAAAAGCCTTTGGAGGACTTGGCGTACATGGACCACATGTTCCTGTTGAGACTTTGAGAAGATAAGAATGTCATCCAAATACACAAAAACAGAAACATTGAGCATATCCCGGAGAACATCATTGACCAACCCCTGAAATACTGCAGGGGCATTGGTGAGACCAAATGGCATAACTAAATACTCATAATGTCCACTAGGAGTATTAAAGGCAGTCTTCCACTCTTCCCCCTCTCGGATTCTCACCAAATGGTAAGCATTGCGGAGATCGAGTTTTGAAAAAATGGTAGCACCTTGTAGCAGCTCAAAAGCAGAGGCAATAAGTGGAAGAGGGTACCTATTTTTTACAGTAATGTTATTGAGTCCTCTGTAGTCAATGCAAGGGCGCAGGGATTTGTCCTTTTTTCCGACAAAGAAAAACCCCGCTCCCGCTGGAGATGAAGATGGTCGAATGATTCCTGTAGCCAATGAGTCATTAATATATCTCTCCATAGTCTTCGTCTCAGGAGCAGATAGGGAAAAAAGTCTACCTCTGGGAGGAGATGTACCCGGGAGGAGGTCAATGGCACAGTCATACGGGCGATGAGGCGGCAACGAGGTGGCCCGGGCTTTGTTAAAAACCTCCTTAAGGTCAAGATACTCCTTAGGAACCCCGGAGAGATCTGGGAACTCAGAAGAGACGGGCAGACTAGGGACAGATGATGAGGCAGATTTTAAACAGACAGCATGACAATGAACACTCCACTGTAATACAGTTCCTGACGCCCAGTCAATGTGTGGATTGTGTCTCCTAAGCCAATGATTCTTAACCATGGGGCCCACGATGGGGCCGCGAACGCCACCTTGAGGGCCGCAAAAAACTTTCAGTTTTGCACCTGTGGGCCGCGAGGGCCGCGGGACCGCATAGGTTATCAATTGAAGACACCAGAGATATTACTGTTCTCCATGAGACGCTCAGTTACAATATATCTTTCCACCACCTGGTGGCGGTAATGCGTCAGTCAGTTGTTTAACAAGCTACAATAAGCAGAAGAAGACACTCAGCTAGCCGCTAGCGCTCGCAGAGCTCGAGTCTACAGTCGTGCAATGTCTACAGTGACTGTAGACATTTACGCGTCCTCATTGGTCAGTTTGACTGTAGACTACCAATTGGATCGGAGGAACCGACTGCAGACCACCAATCACAAGTTGACCTGCACATCTTGAATACATCAAGTTAGAGTTGCGAATCTACCCACAGCGTTGACCTTGCAGTAATTCTGGTAAGACTGAAATATTTTTGTCTTTATAATTATTTATACAGAACACTGTTTATACTGCCCAATTGTCTTTTGGTCGTTTGGAAAAAACTGGACGTAGTGTTAACGTTAGCTAGCTAGCTAAGACTTCGCCGCTAGTTCACGGTTAGCAGCTCTCGATAACATCTCTTCGAAATTGTATTACTGTCAACATCCATTTTATCTTGTGTTAACCTTTAAATACTGTTCAAATCCGAACACAACACAACAGCAAGTGTTCGGAGTGTCCGGCCGGGTCAGGTAACGTTACGTGTTCAGCTAAGGCTTTACAGTCGACATCTCTCAGCTGGACTTCTTTGAAACTATAACGCATTTGTTATAACGTTACTGAAAATGTTTTATCTTGTGCTAACCCGTTAACCCTTGCATACGGTTCAAATCCTGATGCTCGAGTACGGGCCGGGTCCGGTAAGATAACGTTAACGTTATCTAGCGTCTCTAAATATAACCTCTTGAATCAGTATTACGAATGCCAAATATTCTTTGCGTCCAAAAACAGTCCCTCATTAATCAATAGATAACCAACTATTAGCCAGTGTTCCAGAGACAGTATTTTTGAGGGTTTAAATTCGTTCTTTTAATAATTTACGTGCTGTCATAAACACCTGCTTGCTCGGGTGTTTATTATCCATCTAACGTTATATTATTAAAGACAAGAGAATGTATGAACTACAAAGAATTCTGTCAGCGTGTTTTTTTGTCTCCATTGCTGTGGTTATGACGGGAATATGGAATAATAGAAGATCCATATTTCTGATGTCTTACTCTTAGTTTTGCCATAAGTAAGAACATGAAACTTATCCAAAGGGAAGCTGAACAGTTGATCAAATATCAGAGGAATCAGTCAGTGTTGTAGGCTCAGGAGTTATGAGATATGATATATGAGTTAACGTTATAAGAACTCTCCCTCAGAGATCTCTAATCTAATCTGTAATCAGGGTTGTAATCAGCAGTTGTCATCCTGCTCTGACTCTTCCTCCTCCTCTTCCTCCCTGGGTGCTAAAAGGATATCAATGGCCTGTTGTATGTTCATTGTTATATTAGTAATGTATTATAATATAACAATATCTAATATTATAATAATAATATTTTGTTGTTGTGGTTTTACTCTACAAGTGTATTTCAGCTACATTTGAACTTACCGCCTTTATATGTCAACTTTTCAACAGGAGGGAGCCTGCAGTCCAAACCCCCTTCCTGGCTTCGAAAGGTTGGAAAAGTTCGGCTCTGCTCTGCTGGAGGTTAGCCTGACAGAGGACAAGCTGACTCTCACCACTGAGCAGAGGAACAAGGTCCTTGAAGCCTGGAATGCAGTGGAGGAGCACGACAAGCAGCCGCAGCAGTTCAACCAGCTGTACAGAACACACTGGGGCATCACCCTCTACTGCCACACACAGAGGGACCATCTTGTTGATGCTGCTGTGATCCAGAGGCTGAAGATGGCTAAGCGATACGCACCAGCTCAACAAGACATCAGTGCTCATGTACACGCTGGTGAAACTGCTGTGGTCTCACCTCAAGGGTCTCGCAGCAGTCCTGAGAAGAGCACCATCTAGAAGGCCTACGAGAGAATCCAGCACCGGATTCTGGTGGAGGATCCAATCCTCTGCAAAGCAGGCATTCCTCTCCCTAAAATAAACATTAAGACAGTACGGGACTTCATACATCGTCAAGAGCGCCTTCTTAACCTGCATGTCACTAAACAGTCCTTCACTGTCACAAAAAACACCTCCATCTCATCTGCTGACCTCCCTCCAGCACCACACCAGCCGTCAGTCCTCCCTCCACCACTCTACTCTCTGATGGAGTATGTGCCCACACCCAGCACGGCAGGGACTAAAGTGTTGAAGAGAAGGACGGACATAATCATGCCACTCTCCGGGCCTCAACCACCACTGCCACTTGTGCTACCGGCAGTTAGAAACACCTCTGCCACCTCTACCATCAGCAGACCTGTGCCCTCCCTCTCTGCATCCACAGCAACCGCTGAGACTGCTGGCCCCTCCACACGGCCATACTGCCTGCTCCTCCTCCTACATCAGTCCCTACTACTCTGCCCACAATGTCTGCTCCTCATGAGTTAAGCCCACCGTCCTGGGCCAGAGCTACGCAGTACAAGCGAAAGAGTCTGGAACAGCCCTCTGCAGTAGGAGTGAAGGTGTCACGAGTGCAGAATCTCCCTGTCTGTACATGCTGTGGCCAACCGACCCAGGGACAAAGAGTACAACAGAAAGGCTTTCTGGCCTGTAAAAATGATGTCAACATCAAAAGGTCTGGACAACACAGTGTACGACAGCTACGAACACTTCACTTCTGTTGTGGACAAGGTGGAGCGATGAGCTGTAGACACCCTGTATATATCTGTAAATACTCATGCATTGTAAATAGTTTAGATCTTCATGTACATATTGTAGTCTTCTATTTTATGACTGCACTGTTTTTTCTGATTGTTCTCCATTTCATGCACTGTATTCAATAAAGTGTTAAGTGTTACAGTAACATTGAGTTGTGGTATATCAATTAATGAATGCAACAACAGGGTTGTGTTTGTTTTCATCAACAACAGGGACACGGATATATAGAGTTCCAGATTACTTGCATGTCAGTGCACATGCCTATATTACAATGATATCATTTTGCAATAGAAACATTAAACAGCCTCAGAAAATATAAAACTACTTCTAATTAGCCTCCCAGGTGTCATAAGGGAATTTAAAAAGACAGTGACAAACGGCATTCTCTCACTTATATAATTTTGATTTGGAATAAGATGCATTTTATTGAAAAAAGACCTGAATAAATGACATGAATTATGTAGACACAAATGTACTTGAGATTCTCTATTTATAGCGTCATTCTATTATAGCTTCAACAGGTATCACAATAAATAGCTAATTACAATCTGAAATGGACAATTTTACACACATGGAATCAATCCAGATGATGACAACAGTGTCTGCAACATCTACTTTGAAAGGAGGTGAGGCGTGTGCCAAACTCCTCCTGTGGACTCCTTCATATTCCACACGTGGGAATCTTGTGTGCATATTTTTCTCTCCTGTAAACACAAAGAAAGTCTTAAAGATCTTTACGTATGAAGGGACACGTCTAGCAGCTGGTGGACCAATGTGCAGATTTCTATTTCCAGATCTTGTGTATTGTGGTACATGTATGACAATAATCATGAAAGAAGTCATTGTGATACACAAACTAACATGTGCTTGGAGTAAATAGTGGTCCATGATTCTGCTGCTGATACCACAGTTTGACAACATCAGGGAGCAAATATCCATTCTACATTTATTGATGCCACCAATATAAATTGACCACTTGATGGCGACATTACACATTCTTCAATTAACGCAGACTTTACGCAGGCTTTGACCGCTGGGGGCGCAAATGTTTCACTTTCGCACAGTAGACTGTCAGCCAATAAACTTTCGGGAGATTGCACTACGGTACAGCTCATCCCCCCAGGCATGTGCAAACTACGGCCGTTGGGCTTTTTAATCCGGCCCGTCAAATATTGGCACAAAATTGTCCAAACTATAATAAAGACGAGAACTGGGCAGTATACCAGTTTTAATTTCCCGTATGATATGAATTCTTCACACACCATTATATCGGTGCATAGCCAAAACAACTGCTGTCCGCTTTCAACAGGCAGCTAAATGTATTCTTTGATGCTAATGCATAGCTGTCAGCGCTAGTTGTCTTATATGTATTGAGAGGGAACCCTAGTCATGGTCATAACTTTATAACACAACAATTAACAACCCACAACTAATGCTCTCAGAGAAAAACACAACAGCACACAACAGTCTGTGACACATAAACAATTTGTAACACTAATAATTGTACATTTATAACATTTCACCGCCGAACTGCATGCTGGGTATAGCTCGCTCGCGAGCCTGCTTGCTAGCACAACAGTCTGCAGCTGGGAGAGGCTCCGTCGCTCCAGTAACGTTACATTAAAGAACAGAACAGAGCGATGCAGGATGAACAAAGACAGACCGGATCAGTGTTACATCAGTGTTACATCATTGAATGAATCATAAACATTACATGATTTAACCACTAGAGGGCAGCAGTGTTAAATCATTTAATGAATCAT
>NW_022280033.1:17562293-17658462 GCF_004355925.1 Anarrhichthys ocellatus | reverse complement strand
TGTTAAATCATTTAATGAATCATAAACATTACACGATTTAACCACTACACTGTAGTGGTAGAAAAAATGAAGACGACAGTGGTGCCATACCCCCCCCCCCCAAAAAGTCTAAATGTGTGCGCAAGTACAATCCTGACTTTCTTAACACTTTCAGTGTGTGGAATGTGGGCTAATGCTATCAAACGAAGCACTGAAGCCTTCAAACATAAAGTGACACCTAGCGACGAAACATCCAACGCTCGTGGGAAAGCCTGTTGGACTTCTTGTTGTGTATGCAGGTTTACATACACATGATAAATAAATGTTTGTGATCATCACATTGTATCATCTCATTTATTTGACAAGGGTTTTGCCTGTTCAACTCCGCGAGGACGCCGGTGTCCTCGATCCCCTCCCCTTCCGTTCCGTTCCGTTCCTACGGCTTGCTTGCGCAAACTACGTCACAAAACATGGCTGTTTGTTATCCCAGCATGCCCAAAATCCTCATCTTTGCAAAGAAATCATCGATTTTATTTCATTTCTTATGGATTTTTCACAAAAGGAGCCCAAACTCACACTGTCCAAAGTCGCCATAACCGCTGCAAGTCGGATCTTGCAGCATTTCGACGGAAAAAGACACATTACAGACCCAACAATGTGCTAGCGGATGTTACCATGGAGCTAGTAGCTTCAGAAAACGCTAGTAGTTAAACTACAAACATTATCTTCCTCTTCTATAAGCCGTCAACCAACGTATAACCTTGCGTAACTAAGCTACCATCATACTCGATCTTGCGCTCAGTCGCAGCCATTACGCTCAGTAAGTCCGCTACTTACATACCACGTCTTCGATCATATATACATAGTTTTTTCAATTTGCAAAGGCTAAAAATAAAAGGAAAATAATATAATATCAAAATATAAAGGGAGAAACACCTTTAGTGTGTCACAATATCATTTGGTTACCATGTGTCCATTTGGGTCTCCAAATATCCTTTGAGAGCTCCGCCTGGATCTCTTCATGGAAGAAACACTGTAGAATCGTCATACTTTGTCCAATCTTCTTCAAATTTGATGCAGTTGTTCACTGATAGTGTAGTTACATCCCTATACTGTCATTTATCTGTACAGATACAGCCACAGGCAGTTATTTATACTGAAAGATACTTTTTTATTTTATGCGGACAAAAATCTTCAATTTTTACTGACTCCAAAGGCCCACTGCTCTGTTTCTATATGACCTACAGGTTTTCTGACACTTTTGATGCATATAGTCACAGTGGTTCAGAAGCTACAGCCATTTTAATTTGGGTATGTCATTTTAGGCGGTTTTGCTCCAAAATAGGGGTGGAGTTGAACAGGTAACAATATAGTTATTGAATACAAATCAAACCAAGAGTGAGATCAATTAGTTAAACTAATAGTGTTAATATTTGAATGGGCCCCGGGACACTTTGTACTTGAAAAGTTGGGCCCCGAGGTCAGAAAGGTTAAGAATCCCTGTCCTAAGCCACGGATAGCCCAAAATGACTGGTTGCTGTGGTGCATGGATGAGATGGAAGGTGAGCATTTCATTGTGATTATCTGACATTGTCATTTGCAGAGGAGTGGATTGATGGGTGTGGAGGACCAGGTGAGGGGAATGAGAGATGATCGGGTGTGAATGGTAGGATCTGAAATGACAGGAGAGTTAGTAAAATAAGCAGACAGGATGAAAACAAACTAATATGAAGGGGAATTCGTGACAGTAATGCTCACATTACCGCCTACAATTTAAAATTGTCTAATACTCAGTGTCGTCGCCAAAGGACAGGATGAACAACAGACTAAAAAAGATTTCGGGGAGGCACAAAAAAAAAGTTATGACAAGGAGGTGAACATTGTATTGATAAATTAGCACCCTCGTTCTCAAAATCAATCCCCATTTATTGATTGTATTTATATCTGGTTGGCAAGACAAAACTTGTAGGTTTAATAGTAATGTTCTATTTTGTAAATTATAGAGGTGGAATGTTTAAAAAGGTATAGAAAGTACACAGGTATACATTTATTGAAAGCAAGTATTTAAATAGAAACACAACCATCTATTTCCTATTAATTGAATTGTGTGTTTTTTGCAAATAACCACACATATGTGACATGACAAACATTGACTGTATGTTAAACTTATTGATTATTTATGTTAAATTGACATACATAAATGTAAACAAAGAAAAGTGATAAAACTATCAAAATGTACGGTGAACTCATCATTTCAGTTGCTGTTTGGGCAGCAACCAAAATAATGAGTAGAATATTGAGTGTAATAAATAATGTGTAGATTATCCCTTGCACACTTGATTAATATTCTAAGACATGCGCCCAGGGTGTACTGAGCAGTGCATGGATGAACATACTTCAAAAATCTTTATGAAATTGTTTAAAGTGGTAAGTAAAGCTTGGAGTGTCCAGTTTAAACACTGCAAGAGTAAATATGTTTGGAAATCTTGAGCTCCATAGGTTTCAAATGAGGTAAAATTAAATTTTTTATATATCTACAAAAGTATAAAAGCAATAAAAATAATTACACATTTAGCTTTACTGCATCACTTTCATTGTTTTTCTTACAGAGTTTCTTCACCAGTGTGATGGCGTAAACTGTGCTACAAGGAAAAAATCACATATAACCTGAAGTAAAAGTAATTTTCTTTAAAAAGGTGTCTGTGTGAAATTTCCGCCTCTGACAACTTTGTATTCAAAAGTCCCTAGACTACTGGTTTATAACAGATTCATATGTTGACTACTGCTTTGAAGAGTAGGGCAGATATCAAGGCACTAGTAGTGTAAATATGAACGACATCCAAGCAATAGGTGAACAATAACATGAGATCAAGACAAAGAATCTTGATAGTCTTGTTATCGTCATTCTAAAGTTGTAATCTGTGTTGTGAAACCTCTCTCACAGGTGGCATTCAACACAGCGGAGGAAGGGTGTGGCCCAGTGGAACCACCAGAGGGCAATCTGCACCAAGAAGGAGAACAAGAAACAGCAAGAGCCTCTTGGTTGAGTGTCCAGGATGTGAGAGGATGGCACCCTGAGGTTATGCACCCGTCGGACATTCATCAGTGGTGTATGTATGTAATACTTTATTTGGATACTCTAGATTACTCTAAAATACTATAAAGTGACAAGTATATGTGTGTATGTATATATATATATATATATATATATATATATATATATAGTACAATAAAGGAGTAGTTTATAGAGTCTATGGGATGTAACACATACATATGTTGTGGATTAACAATTATAATAACATTTTAAATTAAAGCCACAATGTGTATGGTTTGAAGATATGACTTTAGCGCCCCTCAGTGGTTGTATCAAATAAAGAACGTATGGCTGAAAGAAACACAAACATTTTTTTGCACACATTTTCATTGGGAGTGCCTTGTTAGTTGAACTTCTAAAATAAAGTGTTATTTATACTTGTAGGCCTTCTAGATGCCATGACAGTTCAGTGTTTGTTGCAAACAGGTTCACCCCAGACCCAGAACCAGCAGGTCGGTCCTGTCCTGTCCTCTATCCAGTTTCTTGCAGGTGCTCTTGTTGCAACCTTCCCACAGTACTTACCTGCCTTCTGCTCAGGTGTATGCTGGATAAATGAACGTTTTTCATTTCATGAAAATAAACAACTGTCTGACATTAGCTTGGTAAACTTTGTGGTATGATGAGTGACATTTATTCATTTCTGTCAAGACAAAAGTTTCTTATTCAATGTCATTGTTTCTGTGTTATGTTGCCGTGTGGAAATCCGAGAGTGAGAGCTGCATTACAGCACCGACCAGAGAGCAATAACTCAGGGGACTTGGGGGAAATTAAAGTGGTGGGTGGTGCATCTTCACTTTGATTGACTATTGCTTTGAAAAACATTGTTCTTGGCAAAACTCTCTGGCAGCCTTTTTGTTGAGCCTGGGCGGGGCTGGACAGCAGAGAACCAGAGCTTTACGGATACTTGGCAATTTTGGAATATAATCCCTTTAAATTTGTCATGACTACCTCATGAATGCTGGTTTAACAAAGGCTACGTGGTCAGTTTATTGCTTTGTGTTTGCAGCACAAACAACAAGGACGAAAATAACTATGAAACTTGCGATGCACGATGCAAACGTGATCATATTATATAGAACATATTAATTGACCACGCTCAATCCTTCAGCATTACTGTTTATGACTTTGTTTGCCACTTCTTCACAGACTGCATGTCAATTGTCTGTGTTGTAATGGGTGATTTAGAGTCAACAATAACCAAAGCTGCATGTCTTTGGACTGTGAGAGGAAGCTGGAGAAGCCGGAGAAAACCAAAAGAGCATTCAGCTTCATGATATCTTAATAGTGCTGAATTGTATTTGCAGGCAGCATTGCAAATAACTAATGGAGATAGTGCGGCTGATCTTACAGATCTGTGTCTGATTAAACTGGGCAGTCAGATGAAGGAACAGCCGGCCACCTCGAGGTAACACGGAGAAGCAGAGATCCAATCAGGTGGGGATTCATGGACACATGCAAACCGTGTGGTCATAAAACACTTGAAGTTGGAGTTGAAAAAGAATGTCAAGGAATTTGTGATGACAAATTGCCCCTTTTAACCTCCTCATTAATCTAACAACGATGTCATTTGGGCATTGCTGTCCTACACATGGGAATAAAACAGTTGTCAGAATGAAAAGTGAAGGTATTAAAGCATCACGGTTTAATAATTCTCTCTCTGCCACCAAGCCGTGTTTTAACAAACTTGAATTGAGGTTTAAATTCACATTTATGTTTCATACACATTTAGGGGCGTCGTCCTTTCCCCTGTTTGGCAGTTTGTGTGCACTCCAGTGGTGTGTACTGACTAACAGCCTGTGGAAAATCTTTATTTGGCTCATCAAGTTTGTTTGACTTCTTTGTAAAATTAAAGATGTATTAAAAATTGCAGACACGTTTTCGGGAATAAATTGTGAAGCGTGCTGTGAAAGATGGCTGAAACAATAAAGACACAAATGATGGTCTACTAAGAGTCGCTGCTGTTACTGTTTAGACATGCAGTTCCTCTCTGGATGTCTGTATGAAGAAAAGTAATACATCATACAGTTCTGGAAAGTCTGAAGTCCTGATTATTGTTGATTATTTGAAACGTAATTAGTTAATGGTTTGAAGGCGTTTCTCTATTGTAGGATTTGGCTCAAAATATTATAAAAAAACAAAATATTTGGTCCGCGGTTTTCGGTCTTTGGTCTTCGAGCGATGTGCAACTGATCAAGGGCAACCATTCAGAAAGAATAAAAAGACCGGAAAACAATGACTGATTTGCAGCTTGTGATGGTAAAAACAGACCAAACTGTCTTCAACTGAATCTAAAATAATATTTGCTTCACTTGAAAAGCATGCTTATGACAAATTCAAGAATGTTCCTACTGTTTGGTTTACTCTGGCTTGGGAGCCAGTGTACTGTGTACTGGCATGGTCAGCCAGTAGAAAACCTTGGAAGGAACCTAAAGCCTGCAGGTGTTTTCACTTAGGTTGACGGACTAGGCCTTTTCTTGGGATGGTGTGCAGACAGGAAATGATTTCATATTAGCTGTTAGTGCTGTTAGCACCTGTTAAAGCAAGACGGTTCACACCATTATCAATTTCTGTATTGTGCGCACATGAATATACAGGCAGATAGCTTACACCATTATCTTTATCATTACTTCATAGAGTTTGGTGACGTCACATAATTCCCATCGTGGCTCCACCCAATCTTAACCTGTTTAAACGTCTAATTAGCTGGTGTGATTGAAAACACTGTTGTGGGTGTGCAGTGCACCTTAAAGCAGAAACAAAAATAAAAGAAAAAGAAGACTTATAGAGCGACGGATTGCCTCAATAGAGAATAGACAATAGAGAAAGTAACAGCGACAATGAGTTAAAACACATTGGACACGAGTTTGACAAGTGCTATAATCTGTTTTCATCTGCAGGGGGAGCCACTGCAACAAAGATCCCACATCCAATCTCTCTCTCTCTCTCTCTCTCTCTCTCTCTCTCTCTCTCTCTCTCTGACTCACGCTCGCACAAACACAGTTGTGTTTGTGACTTTTGGGGACATTACATTGACTTACATTCATTTGACCCTAACCATAACCACTACCAGCCTAATCCTAACCCTCACAGGGAACAGACACAGACTGGCAATCAATAGACATCAAAGGGAGACAAATTAGAGATATTTTTGTTGTGTGTTGTCTCAGAAATACTTGTGTTTTGCAGTGTAGATTAATGTGGTCACTATATTTATGTCAACTAATATAACATGAAGATGACAAATTAAAATGGGCCAGACACCAAACCTTAACCTTTGAATGTTCAGATATCCACACAGTGCATTTTATAGGACAGGTGGGAAATGAGCCAAGAATGTGCTGCGACACAAAGTCCAGCCTGTTTTCCTAAATGTTCAGGAGCACCGTGTGGTCAGCTGCATTGAGAGGGACACAATGGAATAGCACCTGAATTGGGTGAGTAATTGAAGGAGAGGAGGTTCTTAACTACTTTTGTGATGGCAATTTTACAAAGTTAGTCAGACCAACTGTGGAAAGACCTGAAGCCAGATTAAAGTGAATCGACTAATATAGACAAATGCGTCCAATGCAGTCTCGGACATAGTTTGTTTAGGCTAATGTCTTTGATAACAGCTTCCTTTTTTGCACATTCAGCAGTCACAGAGCAACATTAGCATTCATTTGGAGTTATGTTTTTGTTCACTTGATAAATGTAAACTCAAGATTCTCTCTCTTTTTAGCTCAAGCTTGGTCTCCACCGATTTCTGAGGGAAATAGTGCTTTTTATCTGGTAAATGCTCCGCTATGTTCACCAGCTATAGTCGCTAACTGTGCCATTCGGTGCTGGGTGATGTAGCTACAGTGGTTTCATCCAAACCTTTTGGCAGGAAACCTTTTGGCTGCTTAAAACATGGTTAGTGAGAGTGGGGCCAGAAAACCAGAACAGTGAATTACATGGAATTACAAAGACCACCGAGATTGGTCACTTGTTCGAAAGGGTACATCCGGCATTTTTAAAGAGCCAAGCTACCACCGAGGGGACACAATGTTTTTATTCACTCTACCCAGATTTAAAAAAAGGTCAGTCTGGAAAACTACAAAACTACCGCCTACACTACTCGGTACGGTGCACCTTTCCATTGAAGCAGTACAGACACTCCTCTGTTTAGTTGCCGTGTGTAGCGTTAAATGTGATGTAGATGCTGCCAGTAATTGAACATCAGCTACTGTGATTAACACCAGCTCTTATTTAAATGTTCATACAGCTATGAGGCAACAATGATCACAACACAGGCTGTTTTGATTTAGTTTTGAAATATCTGTCAATCATGAAACATTAACCTTTTACTAAAATGTTAATGCTTTGGAGAAAAAAAAATGGTTCAGAGTATTCTGAAAGTTCATTTGTCAACGATTTACCACGAATGATGTCTGTGTCCTTTTGGTGAGTCACAGTGTTTCAATAAGCCCAGTTGGAGAGAAAAACATTTCTTTACTATGATGAGTTTTTGATTCTGAAGAAGTGATTTCACGAGCATTAACATCCAAGGAAGTAGTTCAACAACCACAGCAGGGAGGATGGATATGACGAGGGCTTGTGAGGCTAAAAAAAGTTCTTGGGTTTTAAGAGGATGAACTGACGGGTGATTTGAGGTAAGATGTTGGAAGGTGGAGCTGGAGCATCCAGGAAGTCCCACGCAGTGTCTGGTGCCCTCGTAACCAGTGCCAGCAGCAGTGAGATTAATCTAATGCCTCCTGTTAGGCAGGTATCAAGGGTACAGACCGGGCTGTTTAGGAGAGGGTCGGGCTGATTGATCGCTCCGACACCCAAAGGTCAGCACCGCTAGGGTTGTCTGGCCTCTGATGGAGGCCAGACGCCTCAGCGACCACTGCTGTTTGAATTTCCTCCACTTCCCTGAAAACATACCCGCATTCTTCGGTCTTGAGGGCATTTGTCAGAAACGGAGCGTTAATGTCTGCTCTCCTTGGCAGCTGGCCGACCCGCTTTGGTTGTTGCCGGTATTGATGACAGAGCAAATGAGAAGTGAGAGAATTACAGGAGATGAAGGATAAGGAGTCTATCTGGATTAAGACAAATGAGTGGCCGGGCCTGGCAGCATCGCCTGTTCTCTAAACTTTTGTTTCTGGGTCAGAACAACAGGGATATTTCATGCGCAATGCCCACTGCTATTACCCAAGTCATCCCTAATGAGGAATTTTGCGGAACTAAATTTTTAATCAATGTTTTTAAGTGGCTTTTAAAGGCCTACCTTTTCTTTTAAAGAAGCAATTAGTGTCTAGGTTATTGATCGATCAGTAGCCTCGTTCTGGGGAGTGGGAGGTAGATGTCCACTGGGGTAACAGAAGCCTCTCCAGAGCACTGAGTCCCATTCTTCGTTCGTCTGAGCACTTCTGTGAGCAGCTCGACAGCTCATTTGTTCCCTAATAGAGATGAACTGGTCGGGATAGTCCACGGGAGAGGGAGATGCTGCTTTCTCCAGGCAGGAGGGGGGTACAGAGGAGCGGTGATATGGCCGCAGGTTCCCTACCATAACCACTGTAATTGATTACACTCATCACAGCATGTCATAGCACCTTACTTTACAGTAAAAAACTGCTGCCTGGCTAGCGTACACATGTCAGCCTTCAAATGAAGACATATTAGCCGGCAGGAATTTAAAAAAAACTGTCCAAACTCTTCCATCTCCATCCATGTCCAATATGTGCGTTGTTAAAGGTCATGTTGCCGTGTAAACATGTATTAGGCAGCTTTGCAAAAAACACAGTTCAGTATCCTGTAAGAGCCCCATTAGAGATAATTGTTTTCCTTTGTAACTAATGAGCTTTCACACACTACTGTCATGGCTAATTTCTGAAGCAGGCCTGAAAGAGGTCTGTGTGGTCCAGGATAAAGGCTTACAGATGTGGGGACGGTCACAAGGGGGGCTCTTTTTCCATGCTCTCATTACCATTGAGCGGAGACGGACACCTCATTGTATAATCCGACTGCAAAGGAAGAGAAAAGCAGGAGATTGGCTTGAGTGTGTAAACGGGGACTGTAATTAGACCATATCAGACAGGTAAACATCCAGCCACACAGAGGCAGGAACAAATGATGGTATCATACGGCCATTCGGACTAATTAATAGCCTCGGGTCATAGATTCAGAGCTGATTTTAAGGGTAAATCAGGATTATATTGTAACCACACAGTGACCTGGCTTCCTTTCAGTCTCTGGTGCAGCAGTGAAGCTAACTATTATTTTGTTCATTGAGTTTTGCTGTGAATGACTTGCTTTGTCAGTATGTGCCTGCATGAAAACCATCCAGACCTCAGTTGAAATTTACACTGACTGAAATAATCCCTTCAGCTGCAATATTTTAATAACATCCTGCTTGACATTACCGATGGAAGTAGCGCTGCTGATGCATTGAGAATACACAGAGGCTAATAAAGTGATGAAAATGATAATGGAAATATGTTTCTATGCTGAGTTTCCTTCACAGATCCAAAGCATATTGTGTCGTTGTTCAAAGCTCTGATAATTATTTTATTGTGCTGAACCTCAAAAGCAGAAAATAGATTCACCCAATGACTTATGCCAGTCAGCATATTAGACATGTTGTTTCTAGGTTTTTGTTAGTTCCAGAATCATCTGCCCTTGTCTGGGAGAGTCTGCTTGTAGTATCCACGTGGTGATATTGGGGTACAAACGAATAGACCATATGCACCGACAATTATGTGTGAACAGGGCCCCCTTACAGACACCCAATATGTCATAAACAGAACTGCATGCACGTCTGTTTTAAGACAATATATATATATATCTATATCTTAGCAGAAATGTCCCAGTTACTCAGGGGGATAATCCACAGACCTCACTGTGAACTTGTTTTTCTGTGCTCCTGTGGCTTTGTTAAGTAATCACTGCAATGACCACAGTGTGACACCAATGAGAACTGATCCATAATATTGCCTTTGCTCCCTGCTGCGCTGTCGGCTTCATAATCTGCAAGGTCAATTTCTTAATGGACACAGAGGCTTTAGGTTGATGAGTGTGTTACAGATTCAGTGGGCCACTCAGCTGTGTCAAAGAGCCAAATCAATCAAGTTGAGGAAGCTTTTTCCTTCTTTTAAGCTTGTTTCTTTATTATTTGATCAATCAGACTAAAATAGTATTTCTCTCAGAAAGAAGGGGAAAATATATATATATATATATATATATATGGAAAATGTCTCATTACCTTCAGGGAACGTTCCCTGGAGGTTATTTCAATTTAAAACAAAAAGAAGAAAAAAACGATCAGAGAACCTTAAGGGAAAGTTCTAAAGGATCTTTGAATGTTTTTAGAAGACCTTCAGAGAACCTTCAGGGTACGTTCCCTTCAGAGAAACCTAATAAAACCATCAAGGAACGTTCCATGAACGTTTCTCAGATAGTTTAAAAAAACTTTTAGAGAACCTCAAAGGAAGGTTCCCTGGAGGTTTTCATAAGGTGTCTTTGAAGTTTGTTATAAAAACAACCTACAGAGAACTTTCAGTTAACGTTCTCTAGGAATGCTCCTTGAAGGTTCTCTAAAGGTTATTTCAATTTAACAAACAAAACAAAAATAATAATCAAAGAACCTTTAAGGGAACATTCTCGAAACATTCTCAATTTTATCTTGAAAACCCTTCCTAGAACCATAAGTTAATGTTCTCTGAAGGTTCTCCAAAGATTCTGACCTGTGAGTCAAGTTGTGCAGGCACATGACGATCATACACAGTGGGGCTCACGTGCAGTACTGAGTACAAAACATGATTCACTATCGTGAAAATATATTTGCTCATAGAGAGTACAAATAATAACCAGAGGAATAACCAGAGACTAAAGAGCAGCAACTGAGACAACTTTCTTGCACTGTCACTGATAAGTGTAAAGACACAGTTTGTACGGGTGCATTGTGCAAGGACAAGAGGACCTGCAGTGCAGGAACAGCAACAACATGTACTGTCTACGATATTACCTGACAACTTGATGGATGGCATGCAGCGTGACTGCAGCTGTGGGTGACGTTAACTTAAAATAACACACCATATTTTCACGTAATACATACAATGACAGTATAGACAGCCATACTTTGACCACCCCATGTAATCAGCACACTTGAGACCACAGACCCTCATTGAGTTCAACCACTGACTCTACGGCACCACAGTGCTCCTGTCTCTCCCTTGTGTTCCCCACTTGTCTGTGTGTGCGTGCATGTGTGACTCTCGTTCCTGCGCTGCAGTTAACCTGGGCTGCGGTCAAAAGGAAAACACCTTGATGGGAAACATCTTGAGGTCGAGGACAGATGAATAACAGATCATTTCTAAGGACCTAGGAAAAGAAAACCGCTGTGCAACCTCATTACCCCAACCGGAACCAGTGAGTGGAAGAGTAGAGGCGTGCTTCAACGCTCATCATCCTTCAAAGCTCTGGAAGTGGATCACCTTTGCCCCTAATGTCGTCGCAGTGTGTGCAGTGCTCTGAAACATCAGCATTAGTGCTGGGGACTTGTTGGAGACGGCTGAGGAAGAAGATTTAGTGCCACCATCCACCACCTGTGCAAGGGGATGAACATGGAAGACAGCATTACAAGGAAAGACTGGCAACAAGTGTCAGCCCCAAACCTTTGTCCCTTCTTTCCTGTTACATTTTTTAAATTTCTTTTTTATTGGTGAAGCAATGTGACAAAAAAAAACTACGTATAGTGACATAAACATGGAAGACAGACGTAAAGAAAGTAATACAGACAATAACATAAAGCAGTTACGATGACGTGGGTAATGAAATGATAAGAATCAGGGAGTATAGATTACAACAGTCAATAACTCAAGATATTTTCTTCTACTCTTTTGTTTGCACATTGGTCAATCCAGAACCTGCCTTTTCTTTCACCCAATGTTTATAGTTCAGTGGATCTTTCTGTGAGTCACACCCTGTTCCTACTCCTCCCCTCTGGTAGGCGCTACAGAGCACTGCACGCCAAACCCACCAGACACAGGAACAGCTTCTTTCCACTGGCCGTCACTCTGATGAACAATTAATCAGACATACTACACCACCATTCTGCACTATTTGCACTATTACCACCATTCTGCACTAATATCCCGAATCCATTGTCATTGTTGTTGTTCTCTATGCTCATATATATTCTTCGATATATATTTATATTGTACATAGCAGTTCAATGTTAAATGTTTATGCTTAGTTTCTCTGTTCTACTTTGTTGTCTTTAATGTCCTTGTTTCTATATTTCTCTTGTTTATTTGTATATTATATGTAAGTACGTTGAGAGCAATGTGAAAACCGGAGTCAAATTCCATGTATGCGTACGCATACATAGCCAATAAAGCTGATTCTGATTCTGAGATGCAAAGATCATGGGCAACGAGGGTGGGAGGCTGAACGCACGGCCTGTCCAAGTGCCTCATGCATGGCATCAAACGACAGCAGTCTAACTGTTTGCCATTCAGCTTTGTGGCTACCCATAATTGCTTTCGATTTCTATGTGGAATACTACCTCAAATAAGTAGATAACATATGAATAGTTGCCATATTTGGAATGCGGAGGAGTGACGTAGAGATGCCGTATACGACTCTGGTAGCGGACCTGTGTTTAATATGTTAAAAAGCTGAAATAATTGATAATTTTGACAATAAAGGTTTGAAATTCAGAGCATATCTATTGCCTCCACACAGCTCTCAACATTGTGAAGACTGAGCTGGCGGCTAGCAGCTAACAGTACTAACTGTGCAAACAACAGCAATGGTGCTGACAGAGCTATAGCTGTGTTTACCGGAGGGGGAACCGGAGCGTAGGCGCTACGCTGAGAGCAGATGCTGTGGGCCGGGACAGCTTTCTCAGCTGTAACGGCAGACAGGAGTTGGTGGAGACCGAAACAGAGCTAAAAGGAGAGTAAATATCTGCGTTACATTCATTAGATGACCCGAAATGTGATTCCAAATGAGTGCTAATGTTTTGCTTGGTGTCCGTTTACACCGTTTACAGCTTGTTCTGCTGCCCCTCAAAATGTCAATTACAGTGACAGTCCACACCAGAGAACGTGAGTATAAAGCATTAAAAGTACCCGATGCAGAACCTCTTTTAGTCCCGGCCATTTTCTCTCTCCCACAAATCCCTTGGGGTTTTTCTTTACTATCTCAGATGCAGAGCTATACTGCCTGTTATCCCTGCTTTACTATAAAACAATGTCAGGACTTAGATTGAATTTCCTCGTGCAGGTGACCCTGTGTTGGGAGCCGTGGATGTGTTTTACACCGTGAGTTCTCTCCCAGGGGGCTGCTGCTCGTGGCCCATTTAGTGATTCACTCCATGAGAGCTGTCACCATGAGGGGAAAGTCACTCCCACTCCTCTGCCCTCATGAATTCACATGAGGCTGTTGTGCCCGACACTGCTTAAGGAGCGCTGCCTATATTCATCAGACACACAGCAGTCTGAGTAGTTTGCCTCGACGGCGGTGCTCCGACTCCTCGAAAATTCTCACTGACTCTGCAAAGGACTGAATTTGTTATTCAACAGACTGGCAATAAACAGGGAAGTCATGATGCCCGTCGTAATTTCAATCATGGCTAGTTAGCAATAAATCCAATAATGATAAATTGCTGTTGCTCTCTTGGTGGATGACCTGAGATCCCTTTTTATAGCAATTCCAGGTTAGGGACAAAATCCAGTCCTTGCAAAACGGTACTCAAAATCCAGCTAAAGGTAATGAGGTATTCAGAATCAAATCAAGTATGTGTATTCCAAAGTTACAGTTTTACGAAAGTTAGAAGTAAATACTGTGTGTTGTAACACAAAAAGGGACTATGGAACAGAAAACACAGACTGTAGCTTTGGAAGATATTGACTTTATTTATCTAACTCAGATTGCTGTAGTCTCATTTCAACTGTAGAAATGCATTTTGTACAGGCCAAGGCTTTTGTGGATTTTGTACCCCCCTCACATCGACTGGATTCGTGTGAGGAAGGGAACTCTTCAGGGAGTGTGAACAAGCAACCCTGTCTCCTATAAATTACATTTATGTACCACGAATTGGCAACAGCAAATACATTTTTGGAGGAAAACAATACTACCCAGAATACGTTTTCTTTTTTATCAACATAAAGAGGAACCGTTTTTGATTAGCGTACCTGGCAACTCTGCAGTTAGCCCTAATGGATGCCCCAGACTGTTGTTGTTTTTAACAAACAGTCGCCTCACAGAGCCACAATAGCCACACACGGCAGGATGGAACAAACCGCAGTTATCCTTTAAGCTTAAGGAAATATCTTGGTCTTTCTTAAATACAGAAAGTCTCCAGGGACTTAAAGCTTGATCAGCATGTTCACTTTATTAATATTTAATCAAAACAACAACCTTACCTTAACCAAAGTGCTTTTGTTGCCTAAAGCAGGTTTTTTTTGTGGGCCTCCCCTCAGACAAAGCTTGGTAACTGGTATACTTCCTGTTGTCTTCTCAAGAGCAGGTTATAACTCCTGCTGAGTGCACAAATGACTGACAGACAGAACTATTTACATCTTTACAGTTCATTTATCTGAAACACATTTCATTTGAATCTGTGGAAGATGTAACGTGAAACTGTAATTCAGTGATAAATGACCAAGCATTGCTTGTTTTTAATTCACTTCATTGTTTTGTATTGAAATTTACACGCTGATTAAAAATCCATCGATTAAAATGCTCAACAAGCAGTGGAGCCACACGGCTTCCAATCTGTTTGTGTAACAGTGAATGACAAGCAGAAAAACAAGTGAAGCGGAATGTGCTCTACTTTGCCTTTTGTATAAATTCCTGCACGCCTGGCCGCTCCTTCTTCTATGTCTTTGCAGGAGTTTTCCTCGGTTTGATCGACGCTGGCCGTAGTGATGCGGTATGTCTCACATGTTGTCCAACAGGTTAATAGGTTTATTCTGCTTCGTTAGTCTAAAGGAAGGTCTGTGTGTCTTATGAGGAATTAAGCTGTAGTTCAGTTGATCACATCGCCGTGATGAGAGCAGCTCCTGACATATTTTTTCGAGAGGATATCCACTTGACTGGCTCATTAGCCTTCAAGCTGTTCTCTTCAACTCCTAACTTGGACACTACCAATCTGTTAGACTGCTGATGTGTCTTTATTTCCCTACAGTGGTTCGCGGTAGAATGACTAATGTAACATTTTTTCCCCCCTAAAATCTACCCGATGTGTCCTGGTGGATAGCGGATGACATCTTTTTCTGAATATGGCCTTGTTCCATGGGATATGATCTGCAGACTGAATGTGGGGATGTGCACATGTCTACAGTATGGAAAAAAGGAATCACATTTAGGAAAACATTAACCCTCTGTGTGTGTATTTGCAACCATTTAGTAGAGCACATTTTGTGATGTGTATTTAAAGGAATAGTCCATCCAAAAACACTATAACTTGTATACAGTACTCACTTCCTTCGGCTTTCTACAGTCCCAGAAAGAGCTTTCTATCGTAAAGTGTTATGGCAAGCAGAACGCTTCAAAAATTAGAGCATATCAGTGCAAACAGACTTCGATGGAGATGGAACGGAAAATAGCAAATAAAGATTCAAAACCTCTGAAAAACTATTATCTTTTGTGTTTTGTATTCATTCATGACAATCCAAACACAACTATTTTCTGATTATCTTTCCATAAGCGAATTTTCTGAAAATCGTCAAAAAATGTAATAACTTATTTGAATTTCTTTTCAATGGAAGTTATCTACTGTTTGATGTTTTGCCTTTAGAAAATACGTCCAGCAAGTTGAAGTTCTTTATTTTCTCATATCACGTACACATCTAAATATGTATCGAAACGCAATCATGCAGGTAAAAAACTAAACACTGAACACTGAATCTAACTCTGAGTCTAAACATTAAGTGCTGCAACCTAAAATAAGGGATACAATATATTTAAAAAATAATATATACACACACACACACACACACACACACACACACACACACACACACACACAGGTCACACTGAGAACAAGGTTCTCAGTGTGACCTTATCTTATCTGGACAACCAGAACAAAGTGGGTCATGTTGTGTAATACAGAGGAAGGAAGTGAGGAACATCATGTCTGCCCATGTGGCCACAGTGGGATGAAGGGGGAGGAGGAGGAGGGATGTGTTTTTGAGGTGACACATTTTTTTCTGAGTGCAGACAGATCAACATCTCCCCGGCCTTCTCGAGTCTCCGGGCAAACAGCTGAGACTGTCCTCATTTCTGGAGCTCGGTCCTCGTCTGCCTCGTCCCTTCCCGCTGCCTTCTCGACGTGATCTGTATCTGAACTCCAATTTGAAGCCCGCCTCATTAGAGGAACGGAGAAACTTGTGACCTTCGAATTATCACGCTCCAACTACGTCCCAGGTGCATTTTGAGGAGTATCAAGGAACTGATAACTCTTAAAGATAATTTCTATTAATCTAAGGGGTTTTACTGAAAGTTTCTTTTTTTTAATCACTTGATGTTTCGGCTACTTTTCCCCTTATTGGACCATAGAAACCAGTGAGCAAACATTCGGGTAGAAAGAGAGATGGAAACAATGTGGCACTAAGCTCATGTTAGATTTACCCCAGTAATGGTCCGTGGAATTCTGATATTTTTATAAAGGCAAAAGTAAAAAATGTCCCATACTGGAAATCCACACAAATTGTGTTATTAGGAAATTTAGAAGGAAAATACTCATATGGTGCTTTGTTCATTTTCTGCATTTTGTTCTGCAAAAGTAATTACATTTGTTTTTAAAACATACATAAAGCAATATCATAATTACAATACATACATTGATTTGCTCGTATACATGGCGAGAATAAGAAAAAGTGGCCAAAAGAGGCTAAAATTCAATAAATTGTTTTTCTGCACATTTCAGTCAGCTTCAAACCTAGATGCCAGTCTAAACACAGAGTACACCATATGCTTACACAGGGAGCATATGCTTACACAAAAAAAATACATCCATGTACTCACGCATGAACAAGCACATACATGGACACGCGCACACACAAACATGCGCACAGCAGGGGAGGGGAATATATCTTGATCCACTTTCTTGGAAGTGTCTGTGGCCTGAGATGGGCATCAGGGGCATCCAGTCTGGATTTCCAGCGGCGCCGAAGGTCCCAACAGACAGCCAGCTGCTCCATCACACTCTTCACCTAAGGCCACACTCATTTAGTGACGCTGAGATACTCCAAACAGCCACATGGGGAGCTAACGTCGCTCGAATCAGTGTTTTCACTGCCCGGCTCTGACCTGACCATAGACTTATCTGATTGTTTGGAGGAGAAAGTTAAGATGTGGAAGTCTTTACTTTACTTAAACCTCACTGAACCCACCTGTGGGCCAATCATTACAAAGAAATGCACACTTTCATCAAACCCATAGATCATTATTGTAATGGTGTTGTAGTGGAGATCCTGAAGTTTCTTAAAATACCAAATATGTCAGTTTGGCTTGTGAGGAAATGTGTGTAAAATGATATACAAAGTGGTGAGGAACAGAGCTGGGGGATAGAATATTTTACTATTAGCTCCACTGAATAGTTGCAATAACACTATCCTTGGACAGATTGTGAGATGGCCCTTGGGTGCAGGCAAAGACTTTCAAAGGCCGCCCCTTTGCTGCAGTAGTTCATTTTGCGCCACTTTCAGTGACATTCAATGAATTAACCCCAACTGTAAAGTGCTGCTGTTGGTTGAAAACTGCACCGAAACTTATTATTATACTCATATATAATATTAGTATTAAAGGACTTGGATAAGGATCAGGGAAAAGATCTGGATATCACTCCTTTGTACCGGCTCTTGGGAATCCCTTTATCACTTCAAACAGAGGTTCAGGCTAGGGGCCCCAGGTCTCCTTGGTTCCCCAGGGCCTGTGCCCAGTATGTCCATCCAGTAACCCATCCATGATACTGCCAGACAATGTGTAATAAGTTGATTTTTCTAATCCTAAATCTTCTTTTGGGAAATGCTTGTTCCCTATCTTGCTAAGAGATCACCGCTCCCATATCTGTTCTGTATGAAGCTAAAGCCGGTTAGATGGATGCTAAATGGACTTCTACTTGTATAGCGCTTTTCTAGTCTTCCGACCACTCAAAGCGCTTTAACACTACACGTCATCATTCACTTATTCCAGTGGTGGGCCGTCAGGGCCAGCAAGGCCTTCTCTGCTGGCCTAGACAGAATCACAAAGTTATAGCTATTTTATAATTTAATAATTTTTCATGAATACACTACATGTATTGTAATTTTTTTTCCCATTATCTTATTTTCTCATTGCACAGCTACTGTGTTCCTCAGTTGCTCTGCTTCC
This sequence comes from Anarrhichthys ocellatus, assembly GCF_004355925.1. Taxonomy (NCBI): domain Eukaryota; kingdom Metazoa; phylum Chordata; class Actinopteri; order Perciformes; family Anarhichadidae; genus Anarrhichthys; species Anarrhichthys ocellatus. The sequence continues at coordinate 17,640,047 of NW_022280033.1, read as the reverse complement.
AGTGCAGCTTGTTTTAAGGAGAGCTTTTATCCAATCAGATTTCACCTCTGTGTCTCTAGGTGAGAAGAGAGGCCCGAGGCCTGCAGAGTCTCAGGTGCATCCATGTGCATTTTAAGTGAATGCGGAAGATATTGTTGATTGTCATATTGTTCAACCAATCAGATCTTTAGTTTGATATGTTGGGCGTATTCTTTGACATGTCAGAGCCTGCTAGCTGGCCTACAAGTACGTGATTGGTCAGTAGGCTAGCATGACATGTTGGGCAGTAACAATCCCAATATCTGCTGCCTCTGCCGAGCGGACATTTTCAGCCTCAAACGCATTAAAACCTATTCAAGAAATACAACTGGGGAGGCTCAACTGTCTTCACTGGCGTCCATGAAGGCGTCTGAGAAGGACTTCTTACTGGAACTAAAACTCACGGATGTACTGAACAACCGTGGGATTAAACTCTTTGTTAACAAAGAAAGGAGGATGAACTTTGTCTTTAAATAGTGAACAGCAGCTCTGGTAAGTCAACTCCTTTTGTTTTTACATCTGCAGTAGCTTTAATATGCTTGTTTATATATTATTATTTGTGCAACTTGTTTTTAAGAAGATGGATTTTTGTTTGGTTTTATATGTGATAGGAACTATTGTTATGTCCAATGTTTTGCTGGGGACACAGTTAGTCGGTGCCAGACTTTCTCGCTAAATCTGGCGACTTTCCAAACCCTCATGGCGACTTTTTTTGTCAAAAGCTTCTAGTGACAAATCTAGCGACTTTTTCTGGTGTTTTGGAGACTTTTCTGGTGTTTTGACTCTGACGTGAAAGCACGCACAATTCTGCACTGTTGTGAACGAGCAGCGGGTGCTGCTGTGAGCCCCTCCGCCGCCCCAAAGCACTCACAGGCGGTCACTCTCACAGCAGCCTCGCGCAGCAGTTCCAGCTGCAGTCAGAGAAGAGAGGAGACGCACTCTCGGCGTATTCATGTATCTGCACTCTGCAGTTAGTGTATTTAGGTGCTGAGCTTCATTTTTACACGTAACAAATAATAACCATAGCTGTGGCATCATAATGAGGTGTTTCAGCTGCAGGACAGCAGTGAAGGCCCAGGTATAAAATGCAGGGTCCGCCACTGACTTATTCACACCCATTCATAGAGCGATGACAGGAGCTACAATGCAAGGTGCCACCTGCCGATCAGAACTATCTACAATTTGGGGTTAAGACATGGACTAGCGGAGCCGGGGATCAAACCGCCAAATCCTCTGATTGAAAGACGACCCTGCTCTACTACTGAGCCACAGTCACCCTTAGCTGTTCAAAATCCACCTTCAAGCTCTGCTAAAGCTGAAGTCCCTTTCCCACATGCAGTCCATTTCTAAAATGTTCAGGAAAAGGCCCTGCATGGGGTCTGTTGTATTGAAAAACACTTGAAACTAGGGATCAGGAACATAAACTCATGTTTAAAATGTTTACTAAGGCAATAAATCAAGTGAGATGTAGGGTCATTTTCTCATAGACTTGTTTCTGCAACCAGAGGAGTCGCCCCCTGATGGCCATTAGAAAGAATCTCAAACTTTGCATTGCATGTAACATATGCCTGCTCTATACAAAAGTGTAATACCAAGAAGTAAGACACAAGTTACTTTTTTCCTCATAATAGGAAGTGATCCGACATTTGCAGACATGCCCCCGGAGAGTATTTTGTAAAGGTCAAGCCACTGCAGCACCAGTGGAGACCCGCCTGCGTGAGTGTCACATTACACCAAATGAACAGCATAATGCCGTGCTCTCTGATTCAGCATAGTGCTAAAAGGTTACAAATAACAAATGAACAGTTTAACACCAAAGCCGTTTATCGGTGCGATCGCAAAGGTTGCGGCAGCCCCATGGGACGGCTGCATATGATTAGCATGTGCAGGGAACGTCTGGCATTGTGTACAATTACAAAAGAGCAATTAGCATTTATATGGTTGGGATGTGTGGTAGGGGGAACATGACCAAGATAACCATAGGAGGGGCACAGGCTGAGGTCTGATTACCATGTGTGACACGTGTGACTTAATGAGAGCGTTCAGTTAACGTCACACTTTGCCGGTATGCCACTTCCCCCCACAGACCAATCGGTGAACATGACAGCTAATAGCTTAGGATGAAAATGAGATGAAGGAGAGAATTTGAACTTCTACAGCTTTTCATTTCTTACTAATGAAATAAATGTAGAGGTTGTGATTTACACTCCGTTCTGCTAGAGAGGCACAATCTGATTGTTTGCAGCTTCCCACCTCCTCGATTACGTTGTCTCTGGCTTGACCAATACACTAATGGGGGGATAAATGCCAGCCCATTTCCCTTACCGCCGTCTTCCTGTAAAGGTGCTGACAATTATCATTCGCCTCCTGATGGGGGGTGGTCTGGGCCTCTCATGTTGCAGATAAGAGCATAGGCAAATTAACTGGGAGAGAGATGTGTAATGCCATACGGCCGACTGGCATATGAAGAAAGGTCCCAGTACGAGTGTCATCAAAACAAGTCGCCAAAATCATATTCCTTCACCTCCCCTACCCCACCTCTGAGACCAGACTCACACACAGTCAGGGCCACGGCTGTTTGATCTCTGAAAGGTCCACAGTGTGGTGAGAAATTAGCTGAGTCTGAAGGTGCAGAAATTATATTGACACTCCGCGTAGGTCATCTATGCTTCGCATAGGCCTGCAAAGTCAATAGGTTTCAAAAGGAGAGAAATCAGAGTGAGGAGTACAAAGCAAATTTGATTTGAACTACTCTCCTTGGTCGATTTGCAGGGGCTGACGTTGAAGTTATCTCGAAGTCTGCTGAAAGTTTCAGACAAATATTGAGGCGCACTGCAACAAAATTAGAGAAATGTATTTGTTTTCAGGGTTTTTCTGTGTCAGTTTTTGACAACCTGTGAGTGTGCTCCCACACTGACAATCTGCATCTCATGAGCTCACTTGGACTTGAAATGAATCGTCATGAAATACTGAGGTCATGAGTCAAATTTCCCTGTATGCACTGCCACACCAAGACTTTGTTGGGAGATTTTCCCCAAGATACTAGCATCGAGCTTTTCTCTAGAAAAAGTGAAAAATTAAAGTGTTCCATTACAGCAAAAGGTAAAAAAAAAACACCTTCGTAATGCTTTTTGTTGGTAAAAGTCATTTTTCTTCACACTGTATTTTTGAGCTCCTTTTCATGATAGTGGCAACTCTCGGCGGCTTGACTTGATCCCTGATCACTCCGCTGTCAGTAATCAGCAGAAACCTTTGACTCAGTTTCACACAAGAATGACTTTATAGGGCTCGGTATAAAACTCATTCTGAACATCTGTAGCAATCAAATGCTCGATCAGATTCTTCATCTTCTGATCAGATCTTTTCTGATTTAAATCAAGAAACATTTCCAACTTTAAACTACATCTTATTTAGTAAACTATTTAAATTCGATATTTTTATTCGTGACTGTATGTTTTCGTTGTGTGTGACACATCTAATTTTCAAACCCTTAGAGGACCCCAAGGCATACGCAGGTTTTATATTTGCAGACTTAAGTTCAGCTTTTAATACACACCAACCACACTTGCTTGTTCAGTTACCTCACCTGTTAAGTGAAATGACATGCACGTTAATCCCTTTATTATCAAATGGTGTTATTCTGTCTTAACAAACAGGTCCCAAAAGGTAAAGGTCAGTGGCTCCCTTGAGAAGGTCAAACCCTGCGGTACAGGGGAACCACAAGGCTCCGTGAGCTCACCCATCCTATTCACATTGTACACAAAAGAACGCAGAAGCAAATAGACAAATAATGACATCGGCAAATTTGCAGATGATACAGCTGTATTAAGTGTGCTGCGTTGTGACAAACACAATCAGATTGATACCTTTAAAGACCTGGTGTGACAGCCACCATCTTTTTTTAACATCAATAAAACAAAAGGAATTTATATTTGACCCTAGCGAAGGGCCCATGACCCTGTAATAACCGGTGACAGTGCAATTGAGCAGGTGCGCTCCTTTAAGTACTTGGAAATACAAATGGACAATAGGTTCAATTGGAGTGCCCACGTCGATTATCTGTGTGCTCGGCTGGCTGAGAGACTTCACTCAGACTGTTTGGTGTGTAGGTCATATTAACCTTCTATGATGCTGTGCTGGAAAGCATGATTAGATTTGTGGCATCATGGCACGGCACCCTCACTATTGAGGATCAACAACACGGTGAAAGCAACAATGACAGTGGTAGGAAAAAATAAACATCCTTCCCTACAGCTATGATGTAGGTTATACCTGGTTATACTGTTGTCAGACGTGCACACAGGACCCGAAGGACCCGTACACCTTCTGTGCTGTGAATACGACTTATTACTTTCAGGCGGGCGTAACAGAGCTAGTGAATGTAAAAGCAAACGCTTCAAACTTTCTTTCATCCCAATGTCCAACACTGCCCAATAAGAAACCAGAGTAATCCCTGTCTTTGTAATTCACAGGAAGGCAGTACTGTTGTATTTATGTTGCATGGATTCTGTCTCTATGACCTTTATGATTCTCTCCTGTTTCATAATGCTTATGTATACCCTTGGCCAAAAGTTTTGAGAATGAGACAAATATTTGTTTTCACAAAGTTTGCTGCTTCAGTGTTTTTAGATCTTTTTGTCCGATGTTACTTTGGTATACTGAGGTATAATTACAAGCATTTCACAAGGCTTTTATTGACAATTACATTAAGTTTATGCAAAGAATCAATATTTGTAGTGTTGATGAGAAGTTGCTCTCAGAGGATGTTTTGGTACCATTCTTTATTCATGTGTGTGTTCTTTGGCAAAATTGTGAGTGAGCCCACTCGCCTGGCTGAGAAGCAACCCCACACATGAATGGTCTCAGTATGCTTTACTGTTGGCATGACACAGGACTGATGGTAGCGCTCACCTTTCCTTCTCAGGACAAGCTTTTTTTCCGGATGCCCCAAACAATCGGAAAGAGGATTCATCAGAGAAAATGACTTTACCCCCGTCCTCAGCAGTCTAATCGTTGTACCTTTTGCAGAATATCAGTCTGTCCCTAAAGTTTTTCCTGGAGAGAAGTGGCTTCTTTGCTGCCCTTCTTGACACCAGGCCATCCTCCAAAAGTCTTTGCCTCACAGTGCAGATGCACTCACACCTGCCTGCTGCCATTCCCCAGCAGCTCTGCACTGGTGGTGCCCCGATCCCGCTGCTGAATCAACTTTGGGAGACGGTCCTGGCACTTGCTGGACTTGTTGGGTGCCCAGAAGCCTTCTTCACAACAACTGAACCTCTCTCATTGAAGTTCTTGATGATCCGATAAATAAACTCTTCATAACATTCTGGAGTTTATGCAAATTGCCATCATAAAAACTGAGGCAGCAGACTTTGTAAAAATGTATATTTGTGTCATTCTCAAAACTTTTGGGCACGGGTGTATTTATGTGTTTTTGTATCATGTTTTTCTACCTCATCTTTTGTATGTAACTGTGATGTCTGTTGGTATGTTTTCAGTGGATTGCAGCTATGTGAAGCACTATTTTATATATTTTATTTAAAATTTTATTTTTATTGTATTGATTGGTTTTATAGTTTCATACTGTTTTATCAGGGTTTACCTCTTAACTTAGTTTGTTTTGCTTTGTTGGGCCTCACTGTTGAGCTTTCTATTGTTTTATTGCCTTGCTTTTGCTGCTTTGTCTGTCAAAGCACTTTGTAACTATATATATGAAGCTATTATTATTGCCCAAGCTAAATTCTCCCTTTGGGACAATAAAGTATATCTTATCTTATCTCATCCTTACCTCATCTTATCTTTTCTTTTCTATTCTTTTATTTTTTCTTATATCCACTGGTTTGCTGAAACAAACAATGCAAACAGTTTTTTTCAGGGGGCTTGGTTTAAAATACCTACAATATGAATTCCCTGAAGGTTGCTAAAACCTTTTCCAGAAAAAAAGGACATGACCTCAGTGTCCTCACTGTTAGCTATAGCCCGGATGATGAGGTAAATACACAAAGAGGAACACACACATCATTAATCACTGCTATTTTATTTTGTATTGCTTGAGCCTTTAAGATGTGCTATCTTCTTTTTGTAAAAATGTTCAGTATTCAAAACAGAAGGGCAGAGATGAGATACATAAATCCATAGCAGTGATGCTTGGACTCTTTCGTTTTTTTCACGCTTGCCAAAAAATGTCCCAGTCTGAAATACGCTGCTGTTGAAGTTTTTGGAGTCGTGTTTGAGATTTAATGGAAAAGAAGTTGCGATTTGGGTTGAAGAATCCCGACAAGATTGTTTCTGATTCCTGGTTATTTCCTGTATTTCCCAGTGTATGAAATGTCAACACTCACCCCTCTGTTTCCAACGTGGCTGGAGAGTATTGCCTTCTCAACGACTTTTTCGACACATGTTCTCAAAGGACACATTTAACTCACAGCCGCTGATTATCAGGTTATTCCTCTCCCATGTCAAACCAGTAAGACCTAATCTAAAAATCAATACCTGTAGGAGACCTGTGATTTAAAATCCATTCCCCACCTTACATCGTGGGCCTGGAATTGATTTTTATTATTGCATTAATCACCTCTAGGTAAACACATATCCAACATGGTTAGATGCTTGAACAGTTACACCCAAACATGGGGATGTGATGTCTGTAGCGTGCATCGTCTCTCTTCCAAACAGCAGCGCTTAATGACATGAACTTGGGGGGGGCGACTGTTAGTCCCCAAGTTTGGAGGTTGTCTGGGGGGGGGGGGTGTAGGTAGGGTTGGTTGTATGGGTAGCAGTCCGGCCTCTCAGCAGGACACTGAGGCCTGTGGCGGCTACTAGGGTAAGCTGGAGGCTGAAAAGAAACGGCCTTGGGGGGCCAAAGTGGGACCCCTAGGTCTGCGGGGTGCAGGCATGTCCCTGCGAAGACCAGAGAACTGCTGCCTGGTCCAGCTAGCTTCAACAGTTCGCTGAAGCACCTGTATAGCAGCTGACCCGAACAGCTCACCAGGTTCCACTGGGACAGTACAGAGGGTCCTCCTACATGTCTCAGATAGGGGATAGTGGGAGGCTAGCTAGACAAAACTGATACTGGGGCTGTGTCCATCGACTTTGTAGCATTACAACCATCGAGTTAGCCTGAGTGGGGACGCTCTGTTAACTGTGACAGCCGTAAGGTTACAAAGTCGATGGATACAGTCCCAGTATCAGCTTCGTTCTAGCTAGCATCTTACCAAGTTAGAGTGAGGACACTGCTAACTGTGAAATATGTCAGATGTAAAAATGAAATCTCAATGGACACAATGCCAATGTCGATCTAGTCTCTCACCAAGTTTGCCTGAGCGTGAACACTCTGCTAACTGTGATAGCCGTAATGTTACAACATCAGTGGACATAATGCTAATGTCGAACTAGCATCTCATCAAGTTTGCCTGAGTGGGAACACTCTGCTAACTATGATAGCGTAATGTTGCAAAACCAGAGGACATAATGCTAATGTCGATCTAGTCGAACTAGCATCTCATCAAGTTAGCCTGAGCAGGACTCTCCGCTCACTGTGAAGGGCGGGCCGACAGCGTAATTCTACGCTCTCGTTAGCATGCCACTCGATTAGCTAGAGCGGAAGCGCTCTGCCAACCGTGGAAAACGAACAACGGTTATAGAAAACAATGTTAATCGATCTCACCGATTGCTGTCTTCACGACTTAGGTGGCCTTTATCAGACTGGTGACGACCAATGATAGGGGCGTCCACCAGTCCGGGGCTCGATGTCTGAACAGCGAACACACCGCTCCCTCCGAAGAGGGACAGCTTGTCGCAGCCTTTGGAGGGCAAGAAACCGCAACTCCGACCGGTGGTCACAAGGCTACAGCGACAAGCTCTAATATGTCTTGATCGTAGACACATCTTTGTTTATGCTACCATGGTAGCTAACCTGCGTAGCGAGAAGATGAAAAAGGACTGAACTCAGGATGACACCGGAACTTATAGACGACGGGGGTTCTGAGGTCACAGGTGACTTTGTTGATATAAATATTTGACCTGCGCATGCGCGAGACAGAATATATCCAGTGTTAAGCACTGCCTTTGGCGGTCAGTAAGGATGAAATAGAATCACAAATTCTAAAATAACCAGCAAATTGCAACAAAATAAATGTTCATTCAGTGTCAGGAAAAGTAGTGCTCAAATCTCAATCTGGTTTTTAAAATCTTGCATGCTTAAGTAATCTAGTTTAAAAAGTCTCTGCAGCTCACACCAAGATAAGGATCCAAAACCTTTAAAAGCACTTTTAGGATCGGAAATGGCAGCTACTGGTTTGATTTTCTGATGATGGTGTCAAAAGACATTGTTGCTATAGGTGTAAAAAAAAGTCCTTGCTCCAGTCTGTTAAGGCAGATTGGCAAAGTGGGGACTGAGTTTAGTGCGAAGGCTGAACTGTTTGTTCTGCAGTAACCGCATATAACCCTATGCTTCGAACTGCAGATGGCAGACGCTAAACGGGATGCAATGAAGTGCAATTCCGCACCGTCAATGTATACGTCACCTAAAAGCGCTTGCTTTTGCCACTGACAGAGTGAGATTGTTATTGTAACTTAAGCGTGAGAGGGAGGAGCTGTTGTCAGTGTTTGTTGTGTTGGAGTACAGCTTAGTGTTATCGGAAAGATTTTCAATGTCACAGCTTTTAGCTGATTTCAACAATGTGGATGCGACGCAAGTTTTCAGAATGAAACTTTTCAGAGAGAGACACACAATAACCAACAGACCAGATGAAGCGATGGATAAAGAAAGACGTTTTACTTCTGGTTCTTTTCGTAATGTATTCAAACACTTATAATAACACTTTGAGCCTGTCAGTGGCAAAAACAAGCACTTTTAGTGGACGTACATTGACGATGAGGAGGTGCCCTGAGTGACTATACATTGCAGCCCGTTTAGCGGTTGCCATCAGCACTTCTCCCTCAATATTGGACCAAATCCAAAACCCAAGTCCCCATTGGTCACCTAGATAAAAACATGACAAAACAGGGTCCAGGGTGAAAAATACCAAAATGACCCTTTAAAGTTTGGATCAAAACAAAATAGTAACCGCTCTTTTGACTCTTCTTGAGCAAAGCGGAAGGTTGAACTTGCTTGGCAATGGCACTTTAAAACACCTGCCAAACAAAGAGCAGTCATGCAGGGGTCTGGACAGACAGCGCTGCCGATAAATCCTCATTTACGTGATGGTCACTGAGTTGTGACAAGCTGGCTTCCACAAGAGGGAACTAGATCAAAGACTGGGCAGAGATGGAGACAGCGGCAAAGGTGATTCACCTCTGAGGAAAACTTCCATGCAGAGTTGGACTTGACCTTCAATTTTTGGCTCTAAATTAGGGTTTGGGGTTTGACGATAACCGTGATATTCAAAAAGTGTAATATTGATACCATGTTAATCATACACATATGACCATATTGCGGAAGTAATCCAGCCTCTCTTAGTGATTTTATAACAGTTAACTTTGAGATTGTATTGATAGCAAATGTTATCAGTTCATCTGGTTGCCTTTTCACTATCTATTAGTGTAATTGTTCTTTTTGTACACTTTTGAACAGTTATTGTTACAGACTCTGTCCACCTCCCTACACTTTCAGTGTAATTCATTTAAACGAGACAAAACACCCAATAACCGAAGTTAAGGATTCATTTGACTGATAGCATTTTTTTATTTTTCTGTAGACATTGATAAAATATCGTTCCCAAATTCTTTTGGCCACCATAATCTTGAAATAAAAAACCTAATATCATGACAGACCTAAGTGCAAAGTGCAATTATTGAGTTATTGTCGAAACCAGTTTAATGTCAGTATAGCAGCTGGACCATGCACCATTCCTGCAGTATGATCACCCCAACACTATTAAATTCAGCCAGGAACCATTTCTTCCAACCTTTGAGCTAGTAAAAAAGCTCTCAGGGCCACAACCTCTTTTACAGGTCACTGGAGTTATTGACAATACGTCTCCTCAGTAAGATACGCACTTTTCCAGTAGCACTATATTTTCCTTTCTCGGGAAAAAGATGTTTGGACAGCTGTACCTGACAAGTGCAAGGCTTGGAAATTCCCCTAAACAACTAAAAAACTTACTGCAGATGCTCTGGAGTGACCCAGTGAGCACTAACCCGGATTTCAAATGTTGATTTCTGGTTTAAAACAGGTTGAAATGGGGTCTGAACTATTTTCACCGTATTTTCAACCGGCTAAATTACGGTTACAATATCAACGTGTCACAAAACAGCAATTTGTTTTAAAATATTGATGGTTTGTTCAGTTGTAGGTTGAAAGAGACACGATTTTGTTTACTTGAATGTATTTCTCCAAAATCATATTACGCTGGCCGGTGAAAAATAGTTTACATGAAGACGTGATTTCAACGCATTTAATGTTTTCTATAAAATGTCATCAATATGGAACTATAGACTGTGTGCTGTCAACAAGAAGCTCCCAGGACATCGTAATGAGAGCAGAGTACATTCTGTCTGTAGTTCATGTAAAATACGTGTGTGTGTGTTTACTGCTGGAACACGTGTGAGAAATTTAAGTTTTAAAGCTCCTAATTATGAATATTATGTGATACAGTGTATTTACTTGTAGGAGTTTGAACCAAGTAGTGTGTTTGAGTATCTGTGTGATCAGGGTTGAGGAATGTGCTGGAGGGGGGGTTGTGTGAAAGTGGCTAGGTGAGGTGTGAAGATCAAAACAATGGATCAACGGCCCAGGAGGGGCTTGTTGGGCTTCAGCCAATCATTGAGCTGATCGATATGTAATGTGAGACTTTTCAGGGACTTTGGGGGAAAAAGGAGATGTGAATCCAGGAGAGATTCAGACCTCCTCGGTACCATGGGGCAGATACACCAATATGTCGTGTGGTGCGGACAGGGCCTCCATTTCATGGAATTTATATGTTTGTTTTGTTATTAATAGTGTGATTCGGTTTGTAACTGTTTTTATGTTTGTATGGATAATACATCCATTTGATTATGACTTAAACCTGCTGTTGTGTTTTGGAGTTGATTGAGAGCACATGGCTGCAGTAAGGGGGCAATTTCTCCCTGTGTTCAAAAGTTATGGACCTAACACACGCATGCGCTGGGACTTAGAATCAGAGGTAGATCACCTGGTAGATCACATGTACTTGGTGTACATGTGATCTACCAGTTGAGCCATGACATTCTTTTCCATGACATTCTGATCTCATAGCCTGTGAGTTGATCCCCTGAATTAGTTTTCTCCGGGTTCTTCGGTTTCCCTCAAAAAATAAATAGGTTATGTTAATTGGTCTATCACTGAAAGGGGAAGTGAATTCCTTCTTCAGATGTTAAGACTAATTTACATTCTTTCATAAAAATACATACACTTTTGGGGTTTCCGCTAGTTTTTCCGGTTTTGTCCCACAGTAAGTTGTCTGTGTCAGCTTTGAGAAAATAGTGATGTGGCCTAATAAAAAAAATATATATATATTTATCGTGATTTATGATTAATTATTGTAATTTAGAATTTAGGAAAAATTCAAAGTGTTTTATGATGCAAGGCATCTCAAAGTGCTTTGCTTCTAAAGGTCAACAGAGAACAAAAGTTATGATGAACTCATTTGTAACTTTAGTACAGTAGTACGGTGTAACATGCTCCCAAAGCAAGAGAAGGTAAATAATGGCTAAAGCCTTATGGTGGTTTTAGACCAGGAGTATTCAATTAAAGTTCAGCGAGGTCCAGTCAGAGAAAATTTTCCCGTGCAAAGGTCCGGAACATCACAATAAGGTCTAAGTTGCGCTATGATTTAGTGCCATATACTGTATATTGAAGTAGCCAACAGTTGTATTAACATCTGTATGTAGTCAACAACTGACTGTCAAATCAAATAAAGAACGTTCAATTGAATAATATCTCAACAATATTTATTGTCAGATTTGAAATTGAACTGGATGAATTATAAATAATACATCATCTAATAATAAATAAATGTTCTCTCGTTTCAAGTAAAATAATGGCGGATTAAAGAATAAATTACGTAACCGAAAGCTTTTGAACAATGTGACTCTTAAAATAAAGTACTTCATTTTAGAAAAATGTATTTCACTGAATTGCCCTGCAGCTTTATCTTCAGTTCATTCAGGTGTGACGTGATGTCAATAAAAAAAACATATTGTATTATATTTTATCATCTTCTAATAAGAGACATTTGTGTGCAGGGATTATATCTGTGGTTTTTAAACCACTTGTTTCTGCTCTATTCCTCTCTGTTAATTAATGTGTTAGGATTCTGATCATGTTGGGCTCTTAGGTTTATTTTCTGTGACTTCATTTTGGATGTGAGTGGGTACGTTTGCTCAAAAGAGTTATGCTTTGTCTCGTAGTGATTATTCACATTGCCGCTTTTGATAATCGCCACGGTCTCTGAACATACAGTATGAGACATACTGCTTATGAACTGCCTGTGTGAAGATTTAACATATACCAGTCTGTCCATTCATGGTTAAAGGCTCTGGTCTCACTGATCACTTTTCTCTTCTTGGAGAATGCCATGTGAAATAACTTCTCTGACTCACGTAAAACTCCTACTCTTGTGTGCGTTTGTTTGCATGTGCGTCTGTGTATTGTTGTCATCCCGCAGCGTTTCCATCTCTCAGTTGTCATCTGCGCCACGGAGAGCACACAATCTGCAGTCATGGAGAGGAACTCATCTTTACATGGAGGCTCTCATCGGCATGCTGAGCAAACGTCAAAGTGTTGAGACCTTATAGTGTCAGATAAAGGTGGCTAAAAAAAAAGAAATAAAGAAAAAACTCTCCCTTCCTACAGTTTTGTCAGTTTTCAAGTTATTTAGTAATTATTTTTATTTAAACTAATTCCAATATAAGTTGGTTCATTTGACATTTACAGTGACATTTAATGCACATGTACAGTACCCCTAGGAATGTACATGTGCATCTTTTTCCTAGCATATATAACTGTTAGCACCAAACTGTTTCCCAGGATGACCGCGATGCCCTGGATTGGGAATGCTGGGCGCACCGCTAGCTTAGCTTCACCCTGGAACAAATCACAATGGAGCATTACTTTGTGCTAATGTCCATGCTTCCTGCACACAAAGAGGCATGGATGAAGGACTTTACATCGGACAGCAGTGAAGCGGTGAATTTGCGTGGTGAAAGATGCGAGGGCCGAGTGAATTCATAGTGTTTCCCATAACCTTTTGCCGACCAATTAGGCTTCAGATGCCCAAACCTCCGATCTCAAAGTGCAATTGCCCTAAAAGTAACTGCTAACCGTTTAGCAGACGCCCTGGTGTCTCCACGTGCGTGTCTCGTCTTTTCATGCAGTTTTGAAAAGATCTCCAAATGTTTTCCGTCTTTGTTTTAGACTGTGACCTCATTGCACAAACTTGCATTGCGCAGCAGCACGGTGTGCAGAGCCAAGCAGTATACACTCAGCCAGCCACCCTGCATCCTTAAAAAAAACAAGTGCAATGGATCATCTGTTCAGCGCATGAATGTCATGCATTCGTTTCACTGTCAGAGTGTGCTCAGTGATGACTCTGACTTTTGCTCTCAATCTGCTTGGAGCACATTATTATCATTATTTAAAATGATGAGTTTTTGCCCTGTGAAGTGTCCCTTTTAAAGCGAATTAATTGATTAGTGAGCAGGTGGTTGTGGTGGCACTGTGTGTCATTGTGGTGGGGGGGTCGACTAACACAATCAAAGCTCAGCTGGTGTGTTGACCGCTTGATGGCACATGTAGCTGCTGCAAGAGTGCTATTGATTGTAATTATTATGTAGCAGGCAGACAAGGCGTTTTAAGACCTGCATAACCGCACCGACAAAAAACAGCGCAGAAGTTGATTAGATGGCTTAATTTCATCGATCCATGTTGACTGACCACAGGTGTTTTACATGCCTTTAGCTGAACACGTGTACTTAATTTAGATTAATACAAAACAATAATGTCCACTGTGACAAATCGGCCTGCTGGGCTGCATAATTATGTGGCAAAGCCATCAGATCTCAATGTGTCAGACCCTTCCTCAACACTGACTAAAAAAAACCAAAAACACAGAGACTCAATAGGTGTCTAAATCATAAAAGGGCAGAGCGGAATTGATCGTTGCTATAAGCTGCCGCCTTCGGACCGCGCGTGCGTGCACGCTTGGAGACTTTGTTGTCCTGCAGCGCGCAACACAAGTGCACATGAAGAGGACGCGTGGCGTCCCGTCGCCTCTCCTGGGGGGCAGCGCTGATGCCGCAGCCGCCTATATAAGAGCCTCCAAGATGCCACCGATCGGTCAGTCGTGCGCTCGCTGCCAGCGCTTTTTCAAGACTTCGCCTCTACCCGCACCTCGCACCGTGCGCTCCGCCGCTACTCCGCTCCCACACGTAGAGCCACGCTTTCAAACGGCTCAACTCAACAAACATTTTCCGGCGGATTTCTCTCTCCAGCGTGCCAATATGCGCGTCGGCGAACGCGAATCTCAACACAAAAACTTTGTCTTGTCTTGAGCAGAGTGCCAGGGCGCACGGGATGCTCCGCGGCGTGTTTAACGTGAGCGCGGCTGTCCGGGAGTGACTCTGCGTGAAGTTGTGAGTGTGAGGGGGAGGAAAAGAAAATCGGTTCGTCAAGTAACCGACACTCTGGGCATGGACAATGGATACTTTAAGTCTGTCAGTGAACGCTGTGTCCTACACGGTGGCAGCTGAGCTCCCCGCCACCGATGATCCATTTAATGCACCCGTCAGGAACATCGCGCCGTGGAACTTCACCATCCTGGCCGTGCTCATGTTTGTGGTCACCTCGTTGTCAATGAGCGAAAACTTCCTCGTCATGTTTGTCACTTTCAAGTACAAACAACTCAGACAGCCCCTGAACTATATTATAGTTAACTTGGCCATCGCTGACTTTCTGGTCTCCCTCACCGGTGGAGTAATAAGTTTCCTGACAAACGCTAGGGGTTATTTCTTCCTTGGGAAGTGGGCTTGTGTTTTGGAGGGGTTTGCTGTTACTTTTTTCGGTAAGTTTATCTGTTTTTTTCTCCCCCCCCCTCCTACTTTAATTGCAGCGCTGCTTAAAACAACTTCCATAACTTGTAGGTGTCAGTGTTGGAGCTTATATTGCAAAAATGTGTGATGACCGTGAAACAGCTCCACATGGCACATCCTCCTCAGCTAACTTCAGCATTTGCTCATAACTTAGGGCATCTGGGAGGGAGGTAAAAATATAAGTGACAAATCACTTCCACTACTACTGCTGCCAACATGGAAAAAACGTTGTCTGAGGATCACTTTGCTCACTTTCTTTGAGCGCTCATATCTTGTTTGTTGATGTCAAATAAATACTCATTATGTCAGAGTACTCGCTATACACTGGATACTAAAGGGATACTTTGAGAACACTAGTGAAAATTCACAATGTATGGCATGCAGCAAAAACATCATATTAAAACCCCATAAGGTCTTTACGGGTCTTAAAAGAAAACTTTCTTGTGTGATCAACTAAATTAATTTAGTAAAATTATTACAGCGTGTATACTTGCACCATTCGAAGCTCATCGCCAATAGTGCAGCTCTGCAAGTGTAATCTGCATCATGGACAGCATAATGCACAAAGCAAAATAAAAAAAAAACGTGCCAAACTAAAGCTAGAGCACAAGGATTGGGATTAAGGATATTAGTGTGTGTGCAAAGTAAAAGCTTGTTCTAAATTGCCAAGAATATAAAAGACAGGAAACTTCATGGAGTTCAGGCAACAGTCGAAAAAGTCCCCGTAGTGTCTAACTCGGTAACTTTTATGAGCCCACTGTGTAGATTTTTGAAAAATGTACCCGCCTGATCTTTTTTACGTGTGCATGAAAACAGACTGTGGGATCAGTCACAAACCCCCCCTGTGCGAGCCTTTAAGGTAGAATTCAGAGCCATGCCAGGAGCCCCCTCACAAACTGCATGTGCATGCCTTGCCATAAGTAGGTTACGAGCACCGTGACCACCAATAACATTTCACTAAGTCAGTGGATGTGCTTCAGAGCTCTCAGAGGGAATACAGAGGATCCCAAAGTGGGATCTTGGGCATCTGGTGACTGAGGTGAGTGGCTCGCAGTATATTAAATGAAGAGAAAAGAGAATACTTGGGCGATTCAGGCGAAGTATCCTTATTGGATTTCCTAACAAGGTTTGGGCGATCCTATTTTGGCAACTTGGACAACTTTCAGGGGAGAGACACAGGTCATTCAAACTGACTCATTTATTATTATCGACAGAAAACCCTCCTACTATTATTCAGGATTAAGCAGGGGATAAAAACAAACATCCCAGGGCCAGTAGAGCGCTCTAGCACACAGAAGCACAAAACCACATTTTGTTTGTCGGATGAGAAGCCGGCGCGGCGCTAAAAGAAACCCCCTGACGTATTAAATGACTGTACAGAGGAGGCAAATCCATAGGCCAGTGGAGTGAGGCTTCCATCTTCAAGGGGTTTGTGGTGGAAAGCCACTTCAATTTGAGTCTTAACGTACATGTGAAGGACTAAGAAAGTAATTAAGCCGAGCTTGCTCTTCTTGAGTGAGTATGTGAGCTCTACTTCACATTCTGCTCAAGGTGAGATTATTTTGTATTTCTGCCTATTTTTAGTTGTTTTTTTTTATATTCACGTGCGTTTGTGCTTTACATATAAGTACATCAAATGTCACTGGGTTAAAAACACAGGACTGGTTTTCAAAAGAAACACACGCCTGACATAATTGAACACCTTGGTTTCCGCCTCTCTCCTTTGTCCTCTCCAGTTGAGTCTAAGGTAATTAACCGGTCTGTGAGAGTGACTTATTACTGCAATTAAAGTCGGCTTTTTTGAGACCATTAGGAGGCAGCCGAACGCACCCGCCCCGGATCATTAAACTATTTCTAGCAACTGTACCGGCGCTCATATCTCTGCACAGTACAGATGTGGGATGCAGAAATGAAGAAGTGTGGTTACACCAGGCGATGGATAAGTTCCAAAGGCCTAGATATAAAGAAACTACCCTAATTTCACACTGGGATGAAATAGCGGTGCAAAGTAAAAGAGATGCAAATACATTAATTATGTGCTCAAATATTGCGACATTCCAGATTCCAGACCTGTCAGATAACAAATGAAAAAGCTGAGCTTTTCATAGTTACTAAAAACTAATTCCAGGACTTAGTGGCGTGTGACCCGCTGAGCTCCTGAACACTGACCTCCTGCTGTTTGCTTCAGGGATCGTGGCCCTGTGGTCCCTCGCCGTTCTGTCCTTCGAGCGATTCTTCGTGATCTGCCGGCCCCTGGGGAACATCCGACTGCAACCGAAGCATGCGATCCTGGGTCTGCTGTTCGTCTGGACCTTCTCCTTCGTCTGGACCTTCCCTCCGGTGCTGGGCTGGAACAGATACACCATAAGCAAGATTGGAACCACCTGTGAGCCCGACTGGTGAGAAATGAGCATTTTATCATCTCTGTAAACCCACCAAGAACAACTGAGAGAAAATGATCTCAAAGGGTCCATTCACCTACATCACAAAAACATATTTTCTCACTTAATCCTCACTTTCTTCCTCACAATGAAAACAGCAGACAGTAAGGTTTGTGGATTATTGATTGGGCATTCTTTTCTGAATGACATGTTTCTGTGTGATTTTTTCAAATTACATTTTTAGTGCTTTGATCAGACCAAAAACTAAATTCAATTCACCTCCATTGTATTCGGGTGGCCGCAGCTTCAGAGTCCATATTTCAAAATCCTGCCACAAAACCGAGGAGTAGTTGAGAAATTATTTTATTGTGATCCGTCTGACGTGACTCTTTAATACTGAAGTCTGTGGTTAATTATCTTATATGGACACAGAAAAATAGTTTTTTGTTAAGTAGTTAAGTCATTTAAATGGTGGTTTGCGAGACAAAAACTTCTCACACCATGTGCAGGCACTCAAGAATTTTTCTTTATAATTATTTTAAAGGCAAACATGTATTCTGAAATCAGGTCCTGCTGTCCCCGCCCGTTCATACACCCTTCGACGTCTGTTAGAAGCAGCAACCTCCGGTGCTGAGAAATAAAACCAACGTGTGCCAAAAACTGCAGTTCCTCAAATTGCAACATTAGGCTGGCTCCAAAAGCAAGTCAATCCCCATAGACCTCCATGTTAAAATAATAATGTTGACCACTCTACAGCTAATATCCCCGTTCATGACAACGGCACGGGGCTGGAGTTTTAAACAATGTCCATATATTGTACAGTCTATGGTCGGTTACCGATGCACAAGACACCATTTAGCTTCTGTATGAGACCCATCAGTCTTTCAAGTAGCTTCAATGCAAACTCATCCATGTCATTATTAGATGCTCAGAGAAAATGATCCGCAACTGTGATATTGTCGTATAAAGACCAACTTTCCACCCAGTGTGTTAGAAAGTGACGCCAAGGGGCGTGATTGAGCGTCGTTTTTTGACGCGTTGATAATGAGAATGGTCTGGCTTTCCAAACCTCAAACGAAACCCCTTTAAAACCTAAACTTTCAACCTGCATACTCCCTTGGGGTCACCACAAAAAGGTTCAAGGTTCAGCTTGGTTGTTACTACCGCAATGCCCATTCAATACGGTCCGATTGCTTGGCCTCCAGTGTTACTGCTTGTAGCTTCCGTGGAAACAGCTCATCCAATTCACGCTCGACACTGCGCTTCCTTAGGTCCAGAGCAATATACCTGCCACGACATCGTTGGGTTCCCTAGTAATGCTAGAGTATATGTGTCATTTGGGTGCAAAGGCTCAAACATCAATAGAGAGTGAGTTATTGCAAGCAGTGTAACAGTTAATAGGGGTCCCCTCTTTATACACTACATAGTGTGTACATAACGCACCACGAATATGTCCCGTAGATCTCAAGAGCTTACAATCGATAGCACTTCCGTGGGTCCTCAGCAATACAAGGAGAGCCAAGTGTCAAGGGCCAAATCGATTGGAATGGTTGTCGAGAAACTCGAAAGACCAACGAACAGAGACCATTTTAGTTATACAATACAGGATTTCATGCTAAAATGCAATTGTAGTCCCCTCTATGCTCCACACAGAGCCTTCTGGTCCGGTGTTGTGCATGGCTAGTTTGTTATGTTTCCAGCAGGGATGGAAGCAAAAATTCAAAGTACTTCTGTAAAAATTGACTTTTCATAATAGATGATGTCAAATGAAAGAACTTTAGGCTACAAAATAGATTGCATTAAATGTCATGGTATACACTGCTGTAACAAGATTATGCCATTGAGATCATATGTCCAAACCAACAATAAATACAACTGATTATTAATTATAAATATACAACCGCTTATAGCCATAGTACAATCAACCAGTAAAGACGACAAAACTCAGACAATTTAACAAAAAATGGACACTGTGGCGGGTGCAACGAGCCTTGTTAAGCTACATAAACTAAATAGCCTGACACTTCTTATTGGAAAATAAACTCATCTGCTGATGTATTATGCAATGTGGCTGGTGTGGTTCTCGCAGTTGGTGGCATCTCTGAACATGTGCCAGTCTGTGCACTCAAGCTGAGCTTCCGCCGTCCAACCTGATGGGTTGATCCTTTGAATCAGCTGGGAGTAAGCTGGCAGGAGAAGCAGAAACAAAATATGGTATATATTGTCAAAAAGTGGGGTTTGGGGGGAGGGCTTTGTAGCTGCCAGGAACATTTGTGCAAAGACGTTCCAGTGTACTGTGTTCCCTAGTGGTGGTGTGAACATGCTGATGGGATTCAGGCAAAACTATTTTGAGTTCTGTTTCGGTAAAATTACCAGCTACAAATGTTGTTTTGTCATGTGACCACCGATGGCCTCATACAGTTCAGCATCATTGTTATAGACACAGGAATGCTGTCCGTCTGTCAAACGCAGTGACTTGATCGGGGGTGTTGTGGTGGGGCCAGGTGTCTGTAAAATGGAGGGCACACCAGTCTCAGACTTCCTGTGGCCATTTTAGTCTTTACATTTGTGTTCCCTGCTACCTGATGAATGTGCTTGTAAGTCCAACATTCACTCCCCGTTTATGTGTTTTGGTCTTCACAAACTCTCGAGGGAAGAGTTTAAGAGCTTTGAACTAACCCCTAATCCTGACCTTAATACAACACTTTAATCTTATGCTAGCCCATAACCTTTAGCCCATACATAACCCTGTATTAATTATGTCTTACTGCCCACCTTGCACTCAAACAGATAGAGATTATAGACATTCCACACTCAGCCCTGTGACTCTGATCTACGTGGCTGCTTCAGCGGTATTAGCTCACACTGTGCGAATGTGTCTGACGGAAGAAGTCAAGAAACAGGTCAGCTCTACCTTAGCCCTCAGGGTGCCATCTGGGTAATGTTATTTAGCTGCTTTGATCAAAGGCATGCAGATAGGGGCCTGAGTGTTTGCCTCAAGCCCTGTAAGGGATTCAATGCAAGGGGGGAATGAATGGCTCAGACAATACAATTAAGAGCTCACCTTACGGAGATACCCAGCGAGTTGATGACCCGTTCCACCTCTGGCTGCACGCAGCATGAGTTCTGTCAGAAAACATTTGGTTAACAGCAGGAACAGCACAGGTGTTCCAGGTCCAGAGTGTCGCCACATGCGCAGCGCTGATGCATTTTAAAAGCCTCATTTATGTGCATCTTTTTTTCTTTTCTTTTTTTTTTTTTAACCTCTGGGTACATGCAGATATTCAGCGCCGGACAGCTTCAGAATGTTAAAAAGCATTCATGCTAGGTTTTGAAGGAGTGTGCAGGAGTCAGGTGGCTGTATCCTTCATTAGAGGTTTGGGTGAAATCTACTGCATCTGCTATGCTGTTGACTTTCTCCCAAACCCCTTCCAGTGCACAGGTCCGACACACACAGATGAGATTGCCAGCTCAAATCCCTGGACGTGGACTTGATGAGACGCACGCAATTAAGTAGATATTAGTTTATTTGTGCATTTGTCATTATCACTGTACAGTACATATTTGTTAGAAATTAAACCTGTCAGCATTTTTTAAAGCTACCATGTGTAGGATTTAAACATTCCATATTTTAGTGTCTCCCAGAGGTAGTGTCAAAGAAGACCCTCTCACAAACTCAAAGTGCCTCAACTTTCAAAAGCAAAAGTGAGCTCCCAAGTTTAAATGAGGAGATTCATGCTGACAGTCAGGCAGGATGTTGGTGAGACGGAGCACACCAGCTGGTGGTGGGAAGAATAATTATTTGAACTAACTTGATTTTTGGGATTGTTTGACAGAATTGACTGGATCGCTTCATGTGATACACCTCATCAAAAATGATGGTTTGACTGGCGACAGCACTCTTGGAGATGATTAAAATGCTGCCTGGCTGATATGCCAAAGTTGCTTATTAAGTCACTAAAACTCAAATGAAATGGAGCTGCTTGAGAAACTGAATCCGAATTCGGAACTGGATCAACTCTTCATCCAAGCAATTGAACATCGCTAAGTCCCGCCCCTCGAACGCAGACTTACCAATCATAGAGTAGCATCGGTCAGCTGCGACCAGGGTCTGACAACTATCCAGCGCTGCTCCACAGACTCTCATGCAACCGTTGCAGGTTTTTAAAAAATGTTCAGGCTGGTTTTGTAGATTTTGGAGCTAGTAATGGTTTGAATGTTGTGTAATAATGATACTAGTTACCCGGAGAGGTTTGAGGGAGATATAGGTTTTTAAAATGTTACGTTTCAATGTAAAAACCCGTGGAGCTGATTCAATTTATTTGTATAGCCCAAAATCAAAAATCACAAATTGGCCTCAGAGTGCTATACAATCAGTACAATACACGACACCCTCTGTCCCAGGACCCTCGCATCGGAAAAGGAAGATTCCCCCAAAAAACAACTTTTGCGGAAAAAAACATGAGCAGAGTACATTATCACATCATTAACTAGCGTTACCGCATCTATTCTACACTGGCTGCTGAAGGTAAACTGAATGTATACAAATGCGAATTTAGCGTTTTAAAGATTGTAACAGGGAATAAAGACGTTTACAGGAACAGTGTGATGTGATGATTCACTTTTACACTGTGATCTGTAGCTTTAGCTTATATCTTTATCTTTGAATCTGTTTTCACTGCTGAATCAGTTTGACATTCTAGATGCGTAGACCCTTATGTCTGCCTGTCTCTTCAATTGCTTTTGTATCTTTCGATATAAATTTGATAATATTTATTTAGGGAGTGCAGTTAGTGGCAGTGTGGGCTCCATGGTAACATAGCTCCAGCAGCTTGACGGAGTAGCAGCGGGGCTTCAAGGTGAAGGGTCAATTAATACATTTCAGTTTTGACGAAGAGAACCAATTGGTTTAGTCTGATGATTTGTCAGACCTTTTGAATCATACATTGGGAATTTGACTGCTTATTGAATTGAATGAACAAATGCATCTACGTTCACGTACAGGCCAAAGACCTTCAAGTTGAAGGGGCTCACCTCCAAGTTGTTTTTTTGTGCCCATATAATGGCACAAGGTGGACACAGGAGTAGATTATGTTTTAATACAACTATAGGGGGCAGATGTGGTGAGTCCAGGTGGAGCCACTTGAGCACAACCAAAGGTTGCATGAATATCTGTAGGGGTGCAATTAAAAGAAAGATAAACAAATAGAAAATTACATTTTCATGTCCTGCCTTGAGGGGTAAGGAATAAAGGGTGAAAGTTTGAATGATTAAGGGGCCCAAGAGCTGCACAGGGGTCCTAGAACATATTTCAAGGATTTCAGATAATTACAGTTTCAGAGCCTCAAGTTATTTTTGCAGATATAGCTGTGAAAATCCCTCAACTACGCTGTGTGTCTCAACCACAGTAGAGCACTGTCCACTAGCCTGAATGATTTGTTTTGTTCAAAAAAGCAATTTAAATGAACGGAACACATCTTTATGCATGATGAAGTACTTCTTTGCATGTGTGTCACATGACAATACATTCACAGGGAATGAGGTGTGAATTGATGCATCACAAATGTGTGCAGAAGTGTACCACACTTCCCTGGTTTGATAAGGAGTAGGATGCATGAGTACAAATACATGCAAACAAACCACTCTGTCTGCCAGGTAGTTCCTTACACATTAATCCGGAGCTCGTTTCATTTCACGGCAGTGTGGAAACGACATAATTAGACTGAATTAGTGGCCTCCGGGACCCTAATTGTGTTGCAGAGATTGGTCTCAGCTGTGACATTTCCCTTTTAACTGGAGCTCAAATGAAGTGCACAACTGTCATCTTTCTTTCCAGCCAGATAAAAGTCTCTGAATGTCAAAATAACATTTCACAGACAGCTCGTTGCTGTGAAATCACGGAATTGTAAACTATTTGGTTCTTAAATGGACGCAAAAGTCTTCCCAAACAAATGGTTTGGCTTGTGATCTATGATCGGTCTACATTTATTATTATTGATAGTTCCTTGTATTTATTTTAAGCAAAACATTATTAGATAAAAACTGTAATATACTGGTTTTGACCCATTTAAAATCTCACAAGATGTGAATGTAAGCGTCTTTGTTCTCCACCTCTGAACAGGTATTCAACCAACTTGATCGATCACAGCTACATCCTCACGTTCTTCGCCACCTGTTTCATTCTGCCTCTTGGGTTAATCATTTTCTGCTATGGAAAGCTCCTGCGGACACTCAGGAAGGTTGGTAGTTCTAAACGAAATTATTCATTATAAATGCATCCCTCGACTTTCAGTCATGTTTAGAATTTTTTTCAAATGTATTTCCGTAAATGTGGAATTATTTCTTCAGACCAATCAAAAATATCAAGGGGGTTGTGGTATGGATGGGTGATTGCTTAATTGTGGTACATCAGCAGACAAAACAGAAGGAAATAGGGAAGGAATCAGATTTTAGTCGTGTGCTGATGGAAGGATTCTAATCATAACAATCTATATCCAAGTTACACTAATTTTCTTAAAATACATTACCCTGATTTTGGGATTTGAATGCAGGAAATATCAGGTAATGACCAGTGTACCACTGTAGCTGCTGACATTTGATGTAAGTTCCTTAAAACCTTTTGGTCATATGTTCCTGGCACACTTCTTCCCTTTCTCACTTCTTTGACTACGGTTGCAAACATGCTGTAATGGAAATATTGTGGTTTTGAAATGTAGCTGCAGTTGATATAGTGTAAAGAAACATGCTTCTACTTCAACTGTAAGTTTACTCTGTTTTGATTTGTCATGCATGGAGACAAAAGAGCATTCTAAAGGCCACGGACATTAAGAGGGACACGATGACTATTTCATGGAGGTTACATTCAAAATGGCCACATTTTATTTAATGAAAGCCCTGCTGCCCATTTTTGGTGACTCTCCGTAAATGCACCCACAGTAAGTGGAAGTAGATTCTACAATCTAGAGGACTCCCTACCATTGAATAAGAGTGGCTGGTGACATGCTTGAAAAGCAGAAAGTCATTAGGGCTAAACTGATGCTGTTAAGAGTCCAATTTGAATTGGATATGTTGGCTGTTTACGGGGCGCTGGAAACGACATGGAGGGAAAAAATAAAAAATAGCAATATGGGGCACTGAATTTTATGAATTTACTGTTAAATAGACCATGAGACAAGACTTAGACTCCAACGTTCCCTCTGCCTCACTGTCAGCCGCTAGCAGACTACATGGCCATGAGGAGAGCAAAGTTGGACTGTGGAGTTCGCTGGCTGTGTCCCTTCCAGGCCTCCGTAGCTATTGCAGTATTAAGATAAAACAATTCGGTAAAAGTATCAGCCTTGAAAAAAGCATTTTTTTTCATATCCTAATAGACTAACTGACTGTTATATACCAAAGTACTGTACAGCTAGTCATGGTTCTCTGTTTCCTCCAGGTGTCACATGGTCGACTGGCCACTGCCCGGAAGCCAGAGAGGCAGGTGACCCGTATGGTGGTGGTGATGATTGTGGCATTCATGGTGGGCTGGACTCCGTACGCAGCCTTCGCCATACTGGTCACAGCTCATCCAACCATCGAACTTGACCCCAGGCTGTCTTCCATCCCCGCCTTCTTCTCCAAGACAGCTGCTGTCTACAACCCAATAATCTACGTCTTCATGAACAAACAGGTAACTGAGAGTTTTCATGCTGGAAAGGAATACTATAGTTGATTCAGCCAATTTGATCCCGTTGGCTTGTATTTTTGCAGTAGTATCAAAATAGTTATCGCAGTGTAGAGGGAAGGTAGCTGAGTTCCTTCCTTTGCTAGAGTTGAGACAAGTCACTGTATGCAGTAGATGGAAGCTGCTGCATAATACGGAGATGCTTTTTTTCTGTTGTTGTCCCTCAATAATGCATGGTGTATGAATAAATGAAAGATGAAATCCAGAGAGTACAATTGTCCATGGCTCTGTTAAAAAATACATTAGCAACCTATGGCATGCTTATGAGGCTTGCAATTTTTTCCTGCCATTTACATTGTGTAGTCTGTCTCTCTGGGTAATTATTATTGACTGTACAAATATTGATTATATGACAGCAGTCAATAGAAAATAGGGATTAGGGGCAGTTCTTAAATACATGACAAAGGCATTTCAGTTTAAAAGCCTGTCCATAACATCCATTTTGATAGATTGTCATAGTTAGATTATCCTCCTGAGACCCAGCCTATTCATTTGTGTCCTCTGTAGTGGACAGTTTGGTTTTGCATTTCTCCTTTTACTCATTTGAGCCACATTGCCATTTTTTGGCAGTTTATCTGTGAAACAACCCGTATCTTTTCAAATGAACAGTTTTCAGTTGTAGTTGTGAGCTGACACTTGCCTCCCTTGATGACTGCTGAGTGATTTCTAATGTTCCACCAAAGATCTACTAGATTTAACAACCTTTTAAGTGACAAATGTGACAGCCTGACGGGACACTTAATTAAATAAATACATTATTCAAGGTAGCTTTGCTAAAAAGGTCCGGCAGTGGTAACATGGACTAACTAATCTTCATCATTACTTAGGCTTCTACTTTTTGGGTATTCACAATGAGTGGATTGTTTGATGTTGTGTAGTGTAACACATACAGGTCATCAGTAACGGAGTGCACACGTGATCTATTTATCCCACATAGACTTTTGAGTCTGAGTAGACAAAACACAACAAGATGGATGTATCTTATAGTCTCTGTATTGCATAAATGTCATTCACTAGCTTAGGATGCCACCTCAGCCGAGGGCGAACCTACATCGATTATTTGGAGCATTGAGGAATGGTTGGTGGAGATTAGCCAGTAGCGGTTTGGGGGAGGCTTAGTTGAGGATCCACTGTGGCTCCCGGGCCTTGCAGATCCCCCGGTCTCCATGTGGGATAGGAAGATGATGACTATGGGGGGAGATAACCTTGGGTGAAATGGTTTAACAAGAGGGAGGGAGGGTGGGATGTGGAAAGCGCAAGCAAGCTGAGGCTTAGAGTGGGTAGGTATTTGTAGGAGAGTGGCCGGAAGTGGGCGAGTGGCTGAGGCGTGGTCCTGCTCCTGAAATTCAGCTAAGATTTAACTACAATTAAATTCAGATGGAGAACCACATGCTACGCTGGACGTGTCTCCCCTTCTCCACTATTTTGACTATGGTGTGCGATTATCGGAAACATGCCGTAACGCGAATCATGTCGATTTCATATGCAGCTGCTAATATTTTAAAAGTGAATGCCTTTTGATTATGTTCCCTTTTCATTATTATGTATGCCTCTGGAGTTCAAGTGTTCGTGAGCGCTGACAAAAGAGTAATCTAAAGGCTACAGTTTGGATTTCTCGATGGCTGCGCTGGCAACCGTCATTTCCATCAACCTGCATAGAAGCTGATGACGTGCTGTAAACTGCAGCTTTAACACAGGGTTGCATTTCTGTGGCGACAAGGGAAAATGTCATGTTAAGGCTCACATTTGTTACGACTTTAATGGTGTGATGGTAATCAAAAGCTTGCCAGCCTGTTCAATGGTTGAAAATAAAAAAAAACATTTTCAAGCATCAATATGGTAAGAGTGGAACTTTTTGCAAACAGTGGCATCATTCTCTTCAGCAAAACAGTTCTTGTGTGCAGAAATAGACTTAACAGTGTCCTCGAGCAGAACACCGATGCCCTGCAGGGCTGACTGCTCCTAGAATGCTGGACTCGCCAACTTCTTTTGTATCTCTCCGGTAAACATGAGCAGGCTGTGTCCAATTTACTGATGTCACATCAGTTTTCTGTACCTCCTGCTGCAGTTTGGAGTCACCACTGCAAAGCTCTAAAACCCGTCATACGAAACTGAACTCTCGTTAAGTAATGACTTTTTCATGTTAACATGTATTGAACCCCGTTTTCACTCCGGGGCTCCGTTATTAGAGGCAAGTTGTTATTGTACATGACATTAAACATTTTTATTGATAGATTCTTTATAGTCCTGCCCGCAGAGTGAACACTAAAACTGTCAAGGCCAGTTATGACAAACATGTCCAAATATGCCTTCAGTACAACTTTAAAGTGATCTATTTTCAGATATGGATATAGAATTCCTGCTATACGTGTATGTGCTTGGCACAACATTTAAAACAGACCTCCCTTGCCAGGTAGCTGCATGTAGTCTGCATGTCCATCTGATTGCCCCACTTTTGAACTGCTCTCGCTGCTTAGTGGAGTCAGCCGGTGTCTCCACTAAGACATCGACTGGACGTAAATAGGGACGGCTAGCAGCTTCCGCCAAACTGCTAATGCTTTATAGAAGTCAGCTGCCCTCTTAGTGCTTGATTGTGACATCGCTCTCTGTCTCCGCATTCCTCTGAGTTACATAACAAGTTGAGGCGAGTCGGCAGGGGAGTGCCATGATGCATGGCTACTGCGACATAGAGGAGCAGCTTTAGAAGGAGACGGCCTCCTGGAATCTCTTCGGTCAAAAGGTCCAAGTTGAAGGAAAATTCTGGAAATATCCATTTCTCACGTCTACCGGTATTATTTAAAATCGGTTTCACAAGACGCTCACACTCTTTGATCAAATATAGTCTGGACTGTTTTGACAAGATATACTGTACGGTGTTGTGCCCAGTAGGGCTTTGATGTGAGAGGGAAACTTTATCGATCAGTTTTTGAGAAGGTATACTTCGTTCTCCTCCTCATCCTGCTGCTGCCCTAGATTGAGTTCTGTAAGACTGAAGCACAAAAGCAATCCCAAAGTAAATCCACGATCTCCATTAGAAGAGTGTTACTCTTTTACTTTTCATGCCCACATTTTATTCCCCGCCACACACGCATTCCGCAATACTGCCAAAAATGAGATCAGCCGTTGAATAGGCTTTGCTTTTTCTGAACCAAACATCGTCGGCATAATGCCACCCCAGGAGAACAGAAGTTCAGACTGAGCCAGTTGATAAAGTCTAAACTACTGCTCCAACTCTATTCTTGTTCTACACTTAATACCTATTGGTGTCCCGATGATGTTTGAAGAAAGAACTGGAATCAGACAAGAGTTCGATGCAATAGAGTTTATTCTTATACAGTGTGGCTGAAATCGCCATTTGGTCACTAAGCTCATCCTCCGTTTTCTTGGTATACGACAATATTTTTGAATTACACCCAGTTTACATAATTTTATTGGAATCTCAGTGTGCCAAACTCCCCCTAAATAACATCTTTCTAATGGGAGTTGAAAAACTTCTCCAGCCCCGGCCCAGAGCAGCTTTCCCCACACCTACTGGAGGGTGTTTAAGAAACAAACAAATCCTTACTACATCAAACAGCTTATATGTTAAACCATTCAAATCACACTATATTCACACTTTTCAGTATGCTGATGTCATAT
This sequence comes from Anarrhichthys ocellatus, assembly GCF_004355925.1. NCBI lineage: Eukaryota > Metazoa > Chordata > Actinopteri > Perciformes > Anarhichadidae > Anarrhichthys > Anarrhichthys ocellatus. The sequence goes on along the minus strand of NW_022280033.1, from coordinate 17,611,238 downwards.
ATGTGAGTTTTACACATTTAGATATAGTTAAACATTTAGATATAATTGATGGTGCTAGTTTATTATAATAAATCAAACTCCAGCAGCTCCTGGACCTTGTTGTCTCTGCCAATTCAATGCCATTTGCTGTAGGTTGGCTGCTAACTGCTGCTAGCGAGGCGGAATGACGCATTCAACAGACTGTGTTCAAAGGGCTTTTGTCAGGAAATCAAACTCGTGCCTTCTGGGGTCACGAATGGATCACATATTGTGGTGAATACAGGCCTTTTCAACAGGGCTGCAGCGTTAAGACCATTGTTGAGCTTACTGTGTGAGGACCGCTGTGTGAAAAGTGAGGCTGTTAGAGAGTTCACTGGCTGAAAGCACCCATGGACTCACAACATTACGACCTCAATGTACCTTTTAATCACAAGATGAAAAGGTACAATATTGGCACACCGTACTCTTTGAACTGTTAGAAGGTATGGAATTTAATTCAATACATATGTGAAGCAAAGTGACGCCGCCGTAATTGCTGACAACTGAATTCAGCCAAACAATAGCAGTCTAGAGATACGTTGTTATCCTCAACTGCACTCGATCAACCTGCAGAGCTGCAATACCCCCCCAAAAAACAACAACAAAGACCTAGAAAGTTTTTGACGCTTCGGAACTACAGTATGAAGTGGATTTGTAGTCCAGAAAGAATCTTAAAGATGCATTAATTATTATCTTTATATTAAGAACGAATGCGACACTTCACATTGCACATTACTGTGCAATGTGAAGTGTCGCTCATAGTGACGAACCCACAACAAATTACCACGTGAATATAGAGTTCCCCTCAGCTCTACAGTGTTTTAGTGTCTCAACTCATTGTTTGGGTTTTATGGCTCAGAACTGTTCATCAGAACTGTTCATCCACTTGCACCAGCCTCATATCCAATCGTAGCAGGCCGCTTTGTTTCAATGAAAAAGATACATACACTGTGCTATATGCCTAGCACCTAATTTGTGGCAAGAGCACTCCCTACGTTAATCGATGATTTGATCACAGTGTCCCGCTTACAAACCTTAAGAAAACAGCAAAGCAGCATTTTTCTTCACTGTTATCCAGCAGCAGGTTGCAGCATCGAAGGTATTTTCATGATCCCACAGATTTATAGTGTCTGCCCGACAGTACAACGTAACGTAAAAACAGACTGTGCCCTTCCCGCCCAATATTTCTTCTCTGCTAACTGTGGCAGGCCGGTGAAAATAGTTTTGCCCGAGGCAAACATTTCGTGGGTAAAGAAATAAACATAAAGTTTATGCAAAGTATAATACAGAGTGCTGAGGTCACAAATGCAGCTACACAGCACCAAACAGCAGACAGACAAAGTTAGCAAGTAGCTGGTGTATAAAGTGGAGCATTTAGCAGCTTCAAAAAAAAGACATTACCCGCAGGAACTTTTGGAGTCCAAAACAGACCTAAAAGGAGAGTGAATATTGGACTTACATGGCCCAGGTGGATCGGGACACGACTACGTAGCCATGCTGATTTTGCTACATGTCTGTTGCAAGTAAGCAATACAACTTTATAAGGTCACACTGTATGTTAGATGTTTTGTTTAACAGCTTGTGGTGCTGCCCTCAAGTGGTCAAACAAATCTATGAACGCAAGTGTAAGGTATGAATTTACCTGACCATATGACCTGACACCAAATATTATCTATGCAAGTTTCTGCACCAGCATTGTCTCATTAAAGTGCAGTGAATTTTTTTATTTTTTTCCCCCTCTAGCCTTTGACAGTCTAAAAAACTGTGAATCCTCTATTTGAAGATGTTTTGGTCCAATTGAAGAATAAATAAAACATAACAGTTTGTTATTTTGGCAATATCCATTGTTCTAGTACAGGATGCTGACAATTATCGTGGTATTGCAGCAATATAATTAACGACGCAGGCCTTTTAGCCATGATTGCAATTGGTGTCATCGCTCCTGTGACTTTTTAGAATTCAGCTTTACATTGCTTGCTGTCGATGTTCTGGGATAGACTATGCGTTTCAGACTATTCATGTTGCCGTTAAGTTGACATTTTATGACCTTACTTCCTGTGCGGGAGGGTTTTAAAATCTATTTATTGCAAGGTTGGAGGGTGTAGTTATACATAGGTATAAGAGGTTAGACAGCCCATTTGTGAACAAACCCCAGTGAACGAAGCCGTAGATATTGTAGCCTTTTGCTTTTTTTAATGACATTGCAGGGGAGCAGAGGTATTGCATCTCTTTGAGAGCACTGGTTTGAGGGGAGCAGTTAGGAGGCTTGTGTGTTAAATCAGACAGGTCATTAAGGGTCAGGAATCACGAGCTCTCCCCGGGGCTTCACAGAGTGGGCGCTTCGACTGTTAAAAGGTCAATTAGTGTTTTTAGATTTAAAGTAATGTGGAAACCAATGATTGGGGCTATTAGCGAGTCCCGTTTTAAAGTTAAATGCATCAATATGGTGCACTTTGAAATCAAAATTAAGAGGCTAGATCTAGGAAGAACTAAGTACATTCAGGCTACTAAAGTACTGTACTTGAATGCAATTTTTAGGTACTCGAGAATTTCTATTTTATGTAACTTTATACTTACACTTCATCTCAGACGGAAATATTGTACTTTTAATTTCACAAAATGTGCATAAAAAGTCCAATGATATAAACCTACCGTAAATATATCAGTCTACTTTTAGTTAAGTGTATTTTGATGCCAATACTTTTGTCCTTTTTTTTACATTTTAAATGCAGAACTTTTACTTGTAACAGAGTAGTTTCACACTATGCTCTAGTAATAGAGTATCATCTCCTCATTTCCCAAAATGTCGCATTATTCCTTTACAGAACTTTTTCATGTCCTGTAAATATGGCCCCCAATACAATGTGATTGCAAATATTGTTAATCAAGCTAATCGCTTTTAATTCTCTCGTTTTCTGTTCAGTTCAGGAAGTGCCTAATCCAGCTTTTCGGCGGCACAGGGATCATCCCAGACAACCTGAACCAGACCTCAGAGCGACCGGGAATTACTGCAGAGATTCAAACGGGAGAAATGTCAGTCATTGCGACCCGCATCCCCATGAGTGGCACTATGTCGCCCAGGTCTGACGATTCTCCAACCGACGGTGGCTCGTTTTCCCAGCTGCCCATCCCAGAGAACAAAGTGTGTCCAATGTAACAGGAAGAAAATGCATCCCAATAGGTGTCCTCTCACTATCCTCTGACCCCCACAGCCCGTGATAACCCTCTGTAATTGAGATGCAGCGCCTTTCAAAAAACGATTTGGACAGCGATGAGCGATAAATGTTAATTTTTTGGGCTTCATGATTGATGAAAAAAAAATGTCACTTTTCAATTAATTAATTACAGGCACAAAACATCAAGTACTAGAGAAAAGGTTTTGTGACCCACCGTGTTTCGTTAGTTTGTTCAATATTTGATTAAAAAGAAGCACAACAGAGGGTGCAAGAAGGAACCGTACAGAAAGAAATGACCCGCTACACACCTTGTAAATATTTCCACGCCGGACGGTCTGTCCAGTTGTTGGAGACTATCTTGGATGTTCTCTTGACTATCATTGAAACACCTCACATTAGAGGGCACTTGATTCAACTTGATAGCTCTACCTTTATGTCCCGGTGAGAAAAAAAAGAGACTGCTGAAAACGCAAACCTTGACATAAATTAGTTGAGGGCCAGCCAGTTTTTCAGACGCCACAATGCATCCAGCCTTTCATCCCGTCCTCGCCTTCTCCTTTGAAGCCCTGTGATGGTGCCTGTAGAGAAAGCGTTGTTCTTCTATGCCTTTTCAGTACTTTGCTTTGGCAGCGCGTCTTCATTCATCTCCGCTCGTCAAGAGGACGGAGCAGACTTCTGAATTTGGATGCTTTTACTTTAGTTCATAGTTTGGGTCAAAGCTTTCATCTTTTAGTGTAGATAGTCAATGGGACTTGGAGATGCCAGTCTCCTGTTTACCTCTGCTGCAGATGGAGTAGGACAACATATTTATGAAGGTTCAGCAGGGGATCAACAAGCACACACACATGCACACAGCTATAAGCAACACACACATGTATGCATACAAACACACACACACACACACACAGATTGCAGTTCACTGCCTGTATCATGATACGCTCTCTAAAGGCACTGTGATAAATATCCGAGCACAAGAGTGGCTTAGCTAAGCAGCCATGTACAAAAGCAATGAATATTGTCATCATAAGCACAAGGTCTACAGCAATATTAAAGCTAACTACTGTCACACAGTTGAACACTTCAGCGTTAGCGACAGTAGATGTAGTGCGTTAAATTGTCTTCTACTTGACTTTGTGGTGCATGTTTGTTCACTGTTACTGTATATTTGTCAAAATACTGTTGTATTCTCTGTGCTGCACAGTGATTCACCATGTTAAAAACGTCTTGTTTGCAATGTACTGAGTGTGTGTGTTCCCGATCTCACTCCCGACTTGTTCAACCGCTTGGTCAGTGGCCTTATGCCTCAAACTAAAATGCTCTATGTGGCCGTGGTTATGGCGGGAGTAAAGGAGGAAATTCCGCTTGGGGTGGTTGTCAGGAGACGTTCATGTCCCGTGTGAAATCGAAAGTCAACGTTGACTTATTTAAAGTGACAACGTCGCATACACAATGAAGCCTACTTAACAGGCTACCAAACGTTACTACGTCACGAGAGTAACGTAGTCTACGTAACTACGCAACAAATATAGAAAGTAGTTTGTTTGGCTGAACTTAACGAAGTTGTGAAAAAGGTTTCATGCTCGTCGCTCGAGGAGTACCTGGAGTGTCATCGTTTGAAGCGCAGGGCCACTGACCAAGCTGCTGTATTTGACGAGTTGGGAGTGAGAACGCTGTTGTACGGCCAGTCTGGGAGGAGAAAAACGTTGCATCTTTAAGAGTCAATACATATGTGCCAAATGAATTGTGATGCCTTGATATAATTACCATAACAACATGAGACTGTGGTGAAGACTACTGGCAGGTCACCCAACATCCGACACCAGTTTTTACAATCAAGAACACATTTTCCATGAACCTTGTTTACTATGAAAACTACAGTTTTTAAACCTTTATGGAACTTAAACCTGCATTAATCAATATGTTTTTGTTAGGAATTGACAAAATGCCTCTGTATTGTGAAAGAGTTACTCACAGCGCTAAAATGAGCAGCTATATCCTTTTTAAAGGAGTTAAAAAATTTATCATTTTGGTTACACACTTACTGTATGGTTCAGTATCACTGCTGTCTATTTAAGCAGCAGTTAGCTGTTTTCAGCCAAAAAATGCTTCTGTAAGCCAACTGTGTGTTACATGCCCAGCAGCAAATGGACAGACAAAGCTGGCGACACGCTAGCAAAGAACATTGAACACTTACCCAGAAGACACAGATATTTTTTCCCACCACCAATGAATTTTGAACTTAAATGAATGAGCCGGCCAGAAACACAATTTCAAACGAATGCCAATGTCCCATCATGTCTTTGAGTGCAAATAGGCTGTTTGCTAACACACTAACTGTCACAGTGCAATATGGTAGTTGCTGTGTATCTGCTAGCTTGTTTTTTAGCAATTCTTTGCCAAATTGATTAATGCAGTGTTTTTTGTTTTATAGGCTAAATAAGATTTTATGGCTAAAGCAATCCAAATATATGGCAAACAAGAGAAACATGTGTTTTGGTTGCCAGTAGATATTTGCAATTTTCTCATAGATTGCCTCCTTTTATGGTAATTATACAAATGTTTCAACAGGAAATACTTAATTGATAGTTTCTTTTCACAGCAGCCATTTTGACTTGTCATTGCAGGGGAACCATCGATATAGTTAATAACATTAATTATAGCCCTGTTCCATTTAGGTGGGCCAGGGCGGTGGTATTGTGCATGTGGACTCACTGGAGTGCCTCGCTGTGACACACCAAATAGAATGGGACTATGATTCATTTGATCTATTACACCTGTGTTTACACTGCAATGAAGTGGAAATAACTGCTGTAAAAAGGGCCTATTGCTGTGTAAATGTTCAAGCCATATCCCAGGTCTGTCACAATTTCGTGTTACTGTTTGCAAAAGTAAAAGAAAAAAACACTCGTGTATTTGTGCGTCATTGCTAATTTCCAGTAAGGCCTATAGCCATATTGTTTGACAATGTTTTCCCTCTTTAATTATATTCTCTGACCTTTTTGGGGCATTATCAGACAAGAAAAAGGACCAAACGTAAAAGTGACAATGATCGATGCCTCGAATTGTTTGCACGTCTGCGGTAAGGTCAAATAACAAGTGTCATGTCGTAAATGTCCGACAATACTTTTTGCAGGGATAGTTCCGATCTTTTAAAGTATATTAATGCGTGGACATGAGCTCAGGTAAGCAGTCTTGTGGTTGCAGATCTCCCAGTGAGCCAGGGGCTTCATCCGGAAAAACCAAGCAGCATCACGAAGCCAGGGAAGAAAAAGCTGGGAATGCTCTGAGCACCCTGTCCATCACGTCATGGCTCAGCTTTCAGTGTGTAGTAATACACTGGTTTAACAAATAAAACAGTTACAAGATAGTGCCAAGTCTAAGAGGAGAATCCAGCAGCAAAAGATGTTTTGTATATGTGTGTGTGTGTGCTGTGGCCTGAACATTTTTGGTTGCTCATTTGTGGATGAGAAGACCACATCGCGATGGAAAACCACCAACCACAGCACTAGCTAACAGCCATGCATCAATATCACAACTGGTCAGCAACTCATGCTATCGACACACACTGTCTTCGGCACTCAGAGCCAATTAATTTCACCTATCCGAACCCTCCCGACTACTTAGACACACACACACCTACATACACACACACACACACACACACACACACACACACACACACACACACAGTCCCATATACAGGCCAAGATAAAGAAGGTAAGCACTTTAGGGGCTTTTGGAAATAGTGACTTTCCCTTGAACATCAAGGGGGAGATTGTGGCTAACTGGATAGCAGGGCCGCCTTTCAATCAGAGGGTCGGCGGTTTGAACCCCGGCTCCGCTAGTCACATGTTGATGTGTGAGCAAGACACTTAACCCCAAAATTGCTCCCGTAGTTGTGCCTACGGTGTAGAAATGTGATAGACACTGAATTGTAAGTCACTTTGGATAAAAGCGTCTGCTAAATGACTGTAATGTAATCAGACAGGATATAAATCAAACAAACCTGCCAGTGTTACATTTTGGTGCAAGGATTACCGACTACAGTGCATGCTGATAAGGGGAGGGAACACTTCCAGCATGTATAGATGGGTTAAAGCTCCTATTTCTCATCTCCCAACCCTGAATATCAAGCCGCTCCACTTGTTTGTCGTGTTGTACTCACAAAGGAACGTCAAGACTTGTCATAGATGCACGCCGGTAACGTAAATGTCTTTATTAAAGTCTATTTTTGGGAAAAGCAACTATGCTCTGTGTTGTTGTTACAAAAATGATAATGGGAATTGGAAGTACTTTGATTGATGGTGTGATTGGGTTCTGGATAGGACTCTCTCCACCTCTTCTTGTGCTCCATTTAGCACCGCACAGTATGAGGTGAAATCCAACTATTCATCCTCACAGATGATGCATTCCCTCCAAATCTCCGGGAGTAAAATGAGTAAAAAGTTTGTTCAGTGAGGCGAGAAATAGCATTCCATCACTACTAGCATCCTTTTTGAAGTTAAATTGTTTTATTTTATAGAATCAGAATCAGAACCGTTCATTAACTTTGTGCCTTTGCCAGGGATAAAGATCACGTCCATAATACACAAAATTCCACCCTCGATTGTCATTGTATAATTTACACTCTGAACGTATACGTACTTATTTTAAGCCAAACTGATCTTTTACGAAACGTAACTGTAGTTTGGTTGCGTAAACATAAAGCAATTTTGTTGCGTTTTTGTTTCTAGTTTGTTTCAATTCACAACGTTAGGCACGTGCAAAAGGTTTCCCGCTATAAGCTTAATTGACATTACAGTTTAGTTAAACGGGAAAGTAATGTTTAGGAGACAGGGTTGAATTTATATCTCCACACAAATCCAGATTCCATGGCAGATTTTATACAACATCCCCTGACATTAGAAACAGTGCATCGGCCAGCGCTCTGAACATGTTGCCATGCGCCTTACTTTCAGTAGGGAGAAGATATCTCCTTGAACAACACAAAAACACATTATGAGTATAATTCACAGAAGTTTTAAACTAAACAGTGTTTCCCACAGGGTCTTTGTTTGTCGTGATAAGATGTAGATGTAGTTTATGTCTGGTGGAAGATGCGGTGGAAGGATAAAATGGAGCAGTGGGAAAAACAGTGAGTTCATGTGAATATACTTTTGAAAGTGGTATTCACAATTCTTAGTTTTATTATGGATTGACTATGGACTATGGATTTCTTTTTCAGTTTAAACTCCACTGAGATTAGTTGTTCTCTCTTTGTACAATGCATTGCAAGGTTGGAAAGCAAGGATAATAGAGGGAAAAGGAATGAAAATGTAAACTATGTGTGCATGGTAACTCACGTATGTGTCTGGGTCCTGACAAAAGTACAACAGAAAGAAAGCAGCTTTGAAACCTAACCAGGATTTCCTGTCTTCACTCTCTTTCTCTCCAATCGGGCATTTCACGGTCCCACGTATCCTGCTTCCATATTGAAGCGATCAATATTTGCAACCTACTTGTGATGATGGATGATTGACCACAAGCATGTTCTAAAGCCAGTGCCACACAAGATGAACTGCATTAAAGTACCCTGTAATACAGCAGGCTTTGGGGGAGCTGCAGGGATGTCTCACAACTGTGGTGACATTATTAGGAAATTTCCTTAATACTGTGTCCAAATTGTTGAAGATGAAAGGGTGTTATTTTCAATACTGATGTGCAGGCAGGCATGTCCCGCCTCTCCTTCATGTCGTCCCTCTTCTCTGGTCTTTGGTCCCCAGCCAATTCAAATCCAGATTGCAACAATTGACACGTGACCTTCTCACCTGTTAGAGCAGTTTAAAATATACTTGGAAGATTTGGCCGTTAAAAACTCTCTCGACAATTCTCTAGAATATGGAAGCTTATTTTTAAGCAAAAAAAGATTTGACATTTTCGACTTACTAAATCGTTAATTTTGCTTTCAGTTTATTTTTGGCAACTTTCTGTGCATTTGCCTTTGTTTAGCACATTTTAATCTTAATGCACATACACGGTACTCTAAGTTCTGAAAAAAGTGTAAAGCTGCCCAGAACCAAAGGTACAAAAATGGCACTGGCACTTACACAAAAGTACAAATCTCGAGTGATAAACACTAAAGGTTCAACAGATCAAGATTGTAAAACTCTTTACCATTTATAAAAGAAATACAGCTGAAAAAATGCAATAAATACATTAAAGAAATTAAATTAAATTTGTCAGAAATGTGCTTCCATACAACGGACTCTTGGCCAGAGCAATATTTACATCTGCTGAAGATAGACAGAAATCTGAATTAACTCATTGATTATAAAATACCAGACTTCCCTATGTGATGAACATCTGAATAAATCTCACAAGTGTTATCTGATTATAGCATCAAAAATTATTAAAATATACCTTGTAGTTACAGAACTGTGGTCTCCTTAGTATGGGTATGCAATTTTCGAGCAGAGGCCTACAAATAGGGCTAGAGCTTAAGAGGTTAAAACAGCATTGATAGAGGACATTGTTGTTGTTGTTTTAATGGTAAACATACCAAGAATTCTCTGCATTCTATTTCCTAGACCCCTGGGTTTTTGTGCTCTTCTCATTTCACGTGATTGTGGATGGAGTCTCTTTTTGGTTTTCTGGACTTGTGCGCAGATGAAAGGGCTGCTCTGTGGGAGCACAGCCTGAGCTGCTCCATGGCAGTAGTTGGGATTCAGTGCTTTGCTCAAGGGTCTTTGTTGATCAGCATCTCTGCTGGTCTTTCCTCTCACCCTTATCCACTGGAAGATTTCAATCCATCCTTTGAAGCAATAGTCACACCAGTGACTCCATATACATTATGCAGAAGAAACAGACAATATTTACAAAGATTGTCAAACTGCAAGCCATGGATGACAGCTGATATGACAGTGACGGTGCAGGCAAAGACTGATCAGTGGAAAGAAGCGGATGATGCAAGACATAGTAGCAAAGGTTACACTCCCAGAGGTAAAGGCCGATGTAGCCTAATAACTAAGAGGTGCAGTAGAACCAACATTTATTTTCCAGTTGTTAGCTGGTGATTTTCAGAGTTTACAGCTTGACTCTCTTATGGAAATAGATCATGTTTTTATGAGTGACTCCCCACTAAAACTAAAAGTGGAGATAAGTTCCATGAAATCACAGACAATGTCACATCTTTGACGTCAAGGAGCATCATCTGTGATGACACAGTTTTTAAGGTTGTTACCTTAGAAACATTGAAATCATCTGTGAGAGACTTGCTCTGACGTCATGAACGCATGGTCAACGATAACCTCACGAGACCGAAGCGGCCGCAGTTTTTAGAACCAGGCGCCGCAGTTGCTCTCCGCCGACTGCATGACCCCAGGGCATGATGGGAAATGCCAGATCAAAGAGCTGATCGGCTCCTAGATTTGACGACGAACACCAGGTTTTGCAGAAAGTCCTATATTCTCTGTGAAATTACTTAACGCTAGATTGTGGGTTATTAGTCTCATGTTGTGCAATGAAGGTTTAATCTAAAGACATATCTTGTGTGATTGATGATAATAAAGCTTATCTATTTAACACACATGAAAAAATCCAAACGAGGTCTGCAAACTACAAGTAGCCTACAGATTGGATCTAACAGGAAGTAACTGTTTCTGTGACTTCCGGTGTATTCTTTGAAGGCAGCTAAAAAACCGTCAGACTTGATCGCCACCAGCTCTCATCTGCTTTCCAGGCGAGGCGCAGCTCATCTCGGACAGGCCTACTATCTGAACTGTAACATAATTAGTGAGCAAAAACAACAGATGAATCCACATTTCTGTGCTTGTGTTCGTGGGAATTCATCCAATGGTTGTTGAGATATTTCAGTATGGACCAAACAACGGAAGCCTCTATGTTTTACTGTTGGGAATAAATCCAGGTGGTCAGGGTCAAAGAGTTTGACACACAACTTTTCTCTCATTCCTTTGCACACGTGTGACCATCTCATCTTTCATCGCTGCCTGCCTTGGATGCACCCTTGGGCCTGTCAAGACACAAAATCAAACATCGTTTATCAAGGGGACCCCTACTGCGCACAGGCCACTACCTACTTTGTGATTGATCATCCACAACCAGAGCTCGACCTCAACACCCAAGTGAACGGATTTAGAAAAAAATCCCAGCCATGGTTAGAACATGATGCCGCAAAACCTGGACACTAATCAATAAAATCAATCTGTAAAAGCGGGATGGCGATTTCAGGCAGAGGAGCCGGCGTCACATTGACTGTGACCGCTGAAGGAGAAGGGGAACATCTCACGAGTCACAGGGCTCTCCTTTATCAATGGACTGAGAGCTGCATTTAAGGACTTTGTGGGTGTCATGATCCTCTCAGCATATAACTGAGCATTTCTTCAACGGCCTGAGCCGCATGCCTTGCCTACCTTGTAGCCGCAGTTCACAGGTCATTTAGGATCCCTTTGCTTCTTGTTGCGTCAAACTCGCCCTCTAAATAAAATGGCAGAGAACAAATTGTCTGGCCTCTTCTAGTGCCGTGCACTTTGCTCCTTCTCTTTTCCTTCCACTGTGGCACTTGTGGCAGTGATGAGCGGATACTGCGCAGGTGTCAAATGGGGGCATCATTCACAAAGCAGCGGAACTGGGTGTAACAGGTTCCCTGCTACCCGGTGGGTCTTGTGAGCACAATGACGCCAACACACAGTTGAGTGACGGTTTCAAATGTTCTTTATTGTCATATAATCTGACTGGGCTTGGCCGTGTGCTCTCAGTGTGTGGAGTTTTGCTCGCAGGTCCAGGACGTATTGGATCTCATTTTTCCTGGTGCTCGGACCTTCCGTCCAGTTTTCTTTAATCAGGTCGAGCACCCCCCGTGGTGTCCTGCCAAACAGTAATTCGAAGGGAGAAAATCCTGTGGAGGCCTGGGGAACCTCCCGCACTGCAAACAACAGAGGATCAAGCCATTTATCCCAATTACGTACATCGTCGTTAATAAATTTACGGATCATGGACTTTAAAGTTTTATTCAGATGCTCCACCAGACCGTCGGTCTGTGGGTGGTAAACACTGGTCCGAATAGATTTAATGCCCAGTAATCCGTAAAGTTCCCTCAGTGTGCGTGACATGAACGAGGTGCCCTGGTCAGTCAGAATCTCTTTCGGGATTCCGACTCGGGAGATGACCTGAAACAGAGCCTGCGCGACACTCTTTGCAGAAATGTTGCGCAATGGCACTGCCTCGGGATATCGTGCTGCGTAATCCACTAGGACTAACACAAAGCGATATCCACGTGCACTCCGGTGAAATGGCCCGATGAGGTCCATGCCGATTCGCTCGAATGGGACCTCCATTAATGGCAGAGGACGTAAAGGCGCCCTCGGAATGGCCGGTTGATTTACCAATTGACACTCCGGACAGGATGCACACCATCGGCGCACATCCCCCCGGATACCTGGCCAATAAAATCGGGTCATTATCCGGTCTAGTGTTTTTTCATATCCCATATGGCCAGCCATTGGGTTAAAGTGAGCTGCCTGGAAAATACTTTCCCGACGGCTTTTCGGTACCAGCAACTGGGTGTTTTCCTGACCTGACTGAGTGTCACGACTCACTCTATACAACCTGTCCAATCAATGAAAAGTGCGGATATGACTGCGCTGCGTCAGGGCGCACCAGCTGACCATCAATGCGTATCACTTGGTCAAAGGCTGAGCGTAGAGTATCATCCCGAGACTGCTCAAGTGGAAAATCTTCCATGGAGTGTATTTCGGGACCCATGGAGACTTGGAGACTCCGCCGGTTCCCCCTCCCCGTCTGCAGCGTCGGACAACCTCGCGTCACCGCTGAGCACAGCACACATACCGCATGACCCTGTCTGTCGTGAACGCACCCCCACACCCGGCCCCATTAATTTATTAAACCCTGGCCAATCTGTTCCCAAGATTAGGGGGTGCTTAAGGCGGGAGCTAACCACCACCTTCAGACTATGTTTTTTTCCCATGTATCTAATTTCTACTGACACCACAGGATATTCGTGAACATCCCCATGCACACACTTAATTTTCACCCACAATGCCTCCACCAATGCCCCGGGCCGAACCAGGCTCTGGTGAATCATAGACTGTGTACAGCCAGTGTGAAGGACCACCCCGGCCAACGGAGAGGGGGGCGTCACTGGCGGGGCTGCCGCTGCCCGGGCTGCGAGCTGCTCCAGAGCGCCTGGGCCTGGAGCGCCCCTAGGAACTGCCGGTTCGTCTCGGCCTGGTCCCGCTGCATGGCCGCGATCCCTCCCAGCATCTGGCCCAGCACCATAATCGGCTGTGTCGGTGCCTCCGGTGCTGCTGCGTCCATCTCTCTGTGCTCCGCCCCACGTTGGACTCCACTGTAACAGGTTCCCTGCTACCCGGTGGGTCTTGTAAGCACAATGACGCCAGCACACAGTTCAGTGACGGTTTCAAATGTTCTTTATTGTCATATAATCTGACTGGGCTTGGCCGTGTGCTCTCCTGCCTTGCCTCCGAGCACACGCCGCGGGAGTTTGCAGTGATCTCCCGTCCTGCTGTACCACTGTCGCTCGTCCCGAGCTGTCCCCCTCGCCTCCGTCCCTACTGGTGATTAAATACAGCTGGGAGTGAGACAATCAGGATCCGTTTCAGCTGCGCCTAATTAAGTCTCTTCCCGGCACCGTTCCCTAAACCACTCCCACACTCCGTCCCCTCCACAGCTGAGCCCACCCACGCCCGCCACCACACTGGGTTAGCGGGGAAAATGAAAAAGACTATTCTTTGATCGATCCATGTCGTTTGACCCCCATGTTAAGCAGCTGTCCAGATCATGTTTCTTCCACCTAAGAAATATCAGTAAACTGAGATCTGTAGTATCAACACCTGAACTAGAGATGATCAGACACACATTTATCTCTTCACGCATTGACTACTGTAACACACTTTTCTCATCACTCAGTGTATCTGCTCTTAACCGCTTGCAGGTCATCCAAAACGCTGCCACCAGATAACTCACCAGGACAAATCGACGGTCTCACATCACCCCCGTACTCCGATCTCTCCACTGGCTCCCTGTAGCATTTAGGATACACTTCAAAATTCTCACCCTCACTTACATAGCACTACACGGTCAGGCTCCTACATATGTAGCTGACCTACTTCACCCCTATTCACCCGCCCGCACTCTCAGGTCAAACGTTTTAGGTCTTCTGTCTGTCCCACGCACACGCCTTAAGACCCGTGGTGACCGAGCTTTTGAGGCAGTAGCACCGAGGCTGTGGGATGCTCTGCCTGCACCTCTACGCCTCGCAGATTCTGTGAACACTTTTAGAAATGAGCTCAAAACGCACCTCTTTAGACTGGCGTTTGGGTAAAACCCATGTCCTAGACCTGCTTTTAAACTATGTTTTAATTTTGTATTTTTCTGTGTGTATGTAAATTATTGGCCCTATGGTCACATTGTGTTTTTTATGCTTGTAATTTCTGCCCTGGTAAGCACTTTGTGATTTTTGTCCGTGAAAAGCGCTTTATAAATACATTTGACTTCCTTACTTTTACTATGTAGTCCTCTAACACTGCTGATTCAAAGCGAGCGTTCTGTTGTAAGCACAGTGACGGCGTGATGAGCTTTCTCTTTAAGTGCTGTGTACTAATGTATTTTATAAAGATGTCTAAGTGTGTTTTAGTAGTGTGTGATACATTCAAATCAAAATTGTATACGTAAAAGGCTAAAAAGTATAGTGAACAGCAATCAAAACGATTCCATTTGCAATTGCAATTTACAGCAAAGCCTGTATTGGTCACTTAGTGCAGTAGTAATCACTGGTAGCTGTCATGTTTTCAACATTCTCCAGGTTGCTGTTGTCCCTGTGCAGTCTTCAAGAGCCAAATCCTGCCACAGCAAATCTCACTTCAAACCCTCCCCCGGTGAAATCAATTTCATCCCCAGGTGCTAACAAAGTTTGTCACGGTGAAAGCAATTTTGTACTTGTCAAGCGCATGAGTGATATACAGTAGCAATGGTTTACTTTCCCACAATCCTCTTTGTGCCTCATTGGTATTCTTGCCTGTAAGTCTCCGTGTAGTGAAATTGCTGTGATTGTATGAAAAAAGTCAGATATTTTCCTAGAGACCAAATACAGAGTTAAGTGGAGAGTGAATCTTCAACTTCCATTCATCAGGTGGTCAGAGACACAACTCCAAATGAACGCTAATGTGGCTCTGCTGGATTGTTTTACCAACTGTTTGTTAACAAGTTTGCCCTATCAGTTTTAGAGGCGATGATACGTCAATGCCGTGTTCACAACTTGTTTCCGCTGCCCCCAAGTGGACAAACGAATCAGTTATCGCACATTTAAATGGTGTGTTTTATTGGTTTATTTGTCAATGCACTATGCAGAAGAAATGAAGAAGTGATTTGAAATGAAGGCAGCTGATCAAATGGATGGTCAGAGAGCTGTATAATATAATTCTTAATATGGAGTCATTTGGTCTGTGGCTCCATGCATATTTGGTAGGATTGTACTTGTTAATAGTGTAGAATAAAACCTCTGAAGTGGAAGCACCCGCAACGCTTAGCCTGGCTCTGGTCTAACATTTCAGTCAGTCCTTACTTTGATCACCATCTATAGTAGCATTTACAAACAGCAAAGACATCCCTCCTCAAAAGGTCACAGCTGAAGGAAGAACTGGAATCTTTCCTCATTTGAATAAATGCACAACTACCGAGTCTAAAACGAGCTCCATATATTGTACTTTATTTTTAAATGATAATAAATTTACTCGTAAAATCAATGTATTTTCAAGCAATGATTTGCACGACAATAGACTCTTTTTCTGGTGTGCATGCAACTCCATCCCTCTATCAGGTGGACCTTACAGTACAGTATATAGAACAATCAAACGAGCATCACAAACCACGCCTTCAGGTGTTAAATCAGCACCTCTCCCACACAAACTCCACAAATATAGTATTTATGGCAGGGGTACAGGTTTCTATTGAACAGGTGTTGCAATATCAACCAGATCCTGTCTGATAGTGTGGTTCAAAAAAGAACTAATACGACTACGTAATGGACTGCCAGTCACAAGACTGATCAGTGCAATCAGCTAGTGACGCGTTTTTAATCCTCGGAATGTGAACATGTTCAGTGTGAGGTATAATGGGACAGGATTAGAGATTTTTAAAGGAATAGTGCACCCAATTAAAATGTTGGCTCAGCACAATAAAGATAACACCCATCAAATTAGCTGGCACGGCTCCATGTCAGCCTTCTTAACCGTGAGTGAAAATAGATCTTCAGAGCTCTAGTAAGAGTTAAAAAAGAGCCCAAAAACCCCACTGTAAACAGAATCCAAGTGAATAACTTACATATCTCATTGTGACACACAGATCAAATTATGTATTAGCTTATTTGACTATGGCTGCCTTCATCTCGCCTACGGAGATGCATCATTTAACTGCTTTGCCTGCTTTGTGATTCTACTGTTAATCCTGCATCAGCAGATTGTTTGTTCACCCGGGGGTGTCGCAACAAAGTGGCAACATAACATGAAATTTAAATTCTCTTTTGATGTTTATTTCAGCTAATTCAGGGTGATTGGGGTGAAAGAGAAGAGAAGTGAAACATAAACAAAGGCATGGAAACTCCTCTCTGTAAATGACGTACACGGTGAGCAATTTGTCAGAGCCGGTAGTCTTTACATTTTTTTTTCCCAAGATGAAAAAGGACATTAAGACTCTATTTCCCCTGCACTTTTAAACCCATCATTCATTGATAAGATGTCATCATTTTGTCAAGGCTTCAGCGTTAATATTTCATCCGGGGGAAAAAAGGCAGAAAATTGTGAATTCTGATGTAACGGCCTGAATGAAAAGGCCCTCTGTTGTTGGTACGTCCGAGTGATTCAGATGGAAACTAAAAATAGATCCAAATGTCAGTGATAGATTTTGGCTGGAATAGGTAATGGATTTTTAATACTTGCTAAATTGGGCTGTAAAATATTTAGTCTTGAAAGATTACATGAATGTTCTCCTTCACCTGCAGGGAGGCGGGCATCGCTTCGGCACAGTATTCTACTGGACTCATCACGTTCTGGATGTATTTGTGAATGCTCCATTTCATTTACAGAGATTACCAAAAAAGATTCTATCCTGTAATAACTTTGTTATCAATTTGATTATAATAAAGTTCACAGCAAAAGTTTGAGCTGGGAGAAAAAATCTCTTTGACTTCATCTCTCACTCTCTGTGTGCTCATCGTGTCTGTGGCTCACACTATCACCCCAATGCTTTCGTATCTGCTCAGGCTTTCTGTCAACCAGCCATCTTTTGCTTTTATCAGGTAGGCAAGTTGAAATACCATTTATCAGAGATAAGTAGAAGAGTGAAGATTAAGGAGCGTGAAGAGATTAAAACAGAAAACAGAGGAGGGAGAAAGAGCAGACAGTGGTTGTCGATCTCGGGTTGTCACGGGAAGCAGCTTCGCGACATCGAAGCAGCGTGTCCCGCATACGGGTGGCGACTTAACTGTGTCTTCAGCTGCTTGAGTTCTGATTTGTGCTCACTTGCCACGAGCATCAGCCAAATTGATCAAAGTGTAGCCTAAGGCTACATCCACACTAATACGTTTTGTTTAAAGCCGGGGTTTTAAAACAAAAACGATCTCCGTCCACACAGACATTTCAGCATTGTTTGCGAATTGATTTCCATCCATAGCACGCCTGAAAACAAATATCACGCGACTATTCACGTACACTGGGCGGGTGCCAGTGTAAACAGGAAGTAGATTGGTTGCTTAGTCACAGAAAATACGACAGAGTACTATAGTACTCTTTAATAATGAAAGGTCGTGCGTGATCTTCCTCTAAAATCTTCCTCTATGAACTCAAACAGACACATTTCGTGGAAAGTTCTAGAAGTTTTATTTTTCAGACTTAGATGCAACGCTGCAGGTCTTGCTCAATCGCTCTCTCTCACACACACCTAAAATTTACTTTGAAATTTAAATTTGGTCAACACACATCTTTCACTCATTTCCTCTCGCTTTCGTTGTTGTTTGTTTTCTCACTCGTAGCTCTGTTAGTGGCTGAAGTCCCTGTCATACTGGAGAGCATTAATGCTTTTGTTCCTTTACAGATTCTGTGTGGACTTCAAAAAATTTGTTCAGAACAAAATCAGCATTAATAAGAAAAAGAAAGTCCTCCGTTTTGTGTCCGTCGTCCTCCTCAAAGCCGCAAACCGTGACTTCAAACGTCTGCTCCGTAGGGCTGATAACGCTGCTAGACACGCCGCTGGCTAACCGCTCCAATAACAGCTGCTTCCTCCGCATGTCGGCAGTAGTGGAATTATAAAATGTTGAATTTAACTGCACAACAGCCGATAGTATATACAAGGTCAGCAACGCCTGTAATCAGTTATCCATGTGTAACAGGTTGCTGTTACCGCCGTGGATCCTGTCAGCACAAAGACGTCAGCACACACTCAAATAGCGTTAGTAATGTTCTTTATTGTCATTAATGCAGTTCAGGATGCTCTCGGCCGTGCACTCTCCTGCCGTGCCCCCGAGCACACCGCCGTACATGCATCCATCAGGCTCGTCTCTCGTCCTGCCCGTCGCCCTGTCAGCTCCTGTCTCCTGCTTACTCTCTCTCGCGCCTCCGTCCCTACTACTGTTTATATAGGGAGAGAGACAATCAAGGACCAGTTTCAGCTGCGGCTAATCAAACCTCTTCCCAGCACCATTCCCTGAACCACTCCCCCTCACTCTGTCCCCTCTGCAGCTGCGCCCAACCACGCCCAGCCACCACACCATGTTAAATGAACCGGTAGTCGATCGATAATCAAGACTGTTCTTTGTGTTCTTCCGGAAAAGGGTCACGTGATAGAGGCGTGACGAGTCAGGGAAGGACACGTCATGACTGCAAAGACCCAAGAATTAAATAGCCAATGTGGGTGTCTATGGCCCAATCCCATTGTCCCCCTTTAAAGCCTCAAACCCTGAACCCTTAAGGACTTACTGACGCCACCTGGTAAGTGGTTGAGTGTGAGAGACTGAGGGCTTGAGATGGTGTAAATAGGAATGGGACAGCACTTTGCTGCAACATATCACGTTACTATGACAATGACAAAAAATAAGACATATAATTGTGTGTATTATTTTATATCTTTTACTCCTTGATTTGAACTTCTTCCAGGCTCTTTCCTCACAAGATGAGAGGTGACTTCAGATAATCTATTTACTCATTTTTGTCAAAACAGCTTCAATGACAAAATCAAATGTTTGATGAATAAATAAATAAATATTCTCTGATTTCATGTTTGTTTTGTTCCATCTTTAACCCTTAATGTTTCTGTGTAAATGTAATATGACAGGCTGAACACACGTGTGCTGTCCTCTTTGTTTACCTTTTTTTACGTCTCCATGATTTCACTGGTTACCTCGTGTTTAACTTCACATTGCAATGGTTTGTGGGTAATTCCCTTTGGCAAAGTCTGCATCTAATGCTGACTTACGGAAAGGGTTCATAAAGGGCTCAAAATGTCTGCCAGAGAGCCCTCAAACACTGACAGACAGAACTAAACCCTCACAGACTTTTCGGGAGCGCGCCTCAAAGTCCGTGATTGTCCGTAAGGGTGGAGCTTGGGATTGGGCCTATGTCATCGTTTCCAAACTTATGTGTTTATGCCCGACAAAATGAGTTGAGGTAGCATTATTAGTAATCCCATAGAGCCTACAGACATGCCATAAAGCAACATTCTGAGGGAAAATTCAAAAAAGGAAAACAAACGTGATGTGACAAAGATGAAGTCTGAGCAAGACAAAATATCCTCCATGTCATTTAGTCAAGTCCTTATGTGGGTTACTGCCATGACTTGACCTTTTTTAAGCGCTACATGTGACACCAGCGCAAATACTACCCATTAGCAACGTCTGCTGTGCTCCGGCTAAAGGCATCAACCAATCACGTCAACTGGTTTCAGATATCGTGCTTTCACATTGAAAAAGGGTCAGCAGCATTATGTTTGGTGCCATATTTAATCATATTTCAGGGGTTGTGTAAGCTCTGATGTTGTGTTTTCATAAGGTAATGTCAGATGTAGGAGATGAAGATATAAATAGTTGACAGAACAATGTGTAGACGGAGGGCACACATGTAAATCAAATTACACTTTAGTTGAATTCCTCCTGTGCCAATGTGACTGTGATTTTCCTTTGGCACTGCAGCCAAAAAAGGCCAACATGTGATTAATTTGACCTTAATAATGAATAATAGGGCCAAAAGGAGGACGCCATACTCCATTTTCTCATTTCTACCTCAATCTCCAACCTCTCCGCTACGAAAAATTGATTCGAAGAAACAACTCTGACCGTTGAGCAAGGGACATCACATCGAGACAAAATCATGACCTCATTATCGTGTGCGGCGTTTTGGAAATGATTGCATTCCGAATGACCTACTTTGCTTTGCCAGGACCCCATAAATATCGAAGTCAAAATGTAAATGTAAACAGGTAACGTCGCAGCTTGCTCTCAGATGGAATACTGCTCAGGGTGTGTATCAAATTGAGGGCGCAGGGTGCTCCACAGGTGCCTCAGCGTTGGGTTCACTCTCCATTTCAGGGGGTACATTTCCCAAGTGTCTGACCACATATAGTGCTACAGCTAAATGAGCAACCTCTGTCCTTGATTGATATATATTTTTGAAAATACCGAGTTATTGTACACAAAATGAAACACGCTGGTGATGGCTGGAAGAAGTGTGAATGGTGGCAATGTTTGACAAGTGTCTGACACTTGTCAAACACGCAGCACATACACTGAGGACCTTCTTAATGGTCCGCACAGCCCTGCATACCCTTTTTTGCTTAAACATAATTTATATAATCATGGGGGTAATTGTAGCCTAGAGGAAAGGTTGACAATCGGGCTAACTGCTCAATGAAGGTCAATCATTTGAACTGGAGTGACTGGTGAATGAATAGTCTCTCCTTTTCTTTCATTAGCAGTTACTCTCAAAGGACCATTTAACAATGTGTCCTTCAGATTAATCAGGAGAAACTAGGTTACAGAAAGAAAACCAAGTCAGGACTTAAAAAAAAAGAACATAAAAAAGGTGAATAAAGCTTTAATTGCTAGGAGGGAATACCAGATTCCAATAGTGGCTATTTTAGGAAAAAAACGAAATACGTTATCAGAGAACATTTTGCAAATAACTTCAGTATGTAACACTGTTCAATTTGGCTGATAGGTAAAAAAAAAAAAAGAGAGAAATTCTGGGCACTTTTATGTTCACTTCAAAACACATTTGCTGCTGTAAACTAGTGAACATCATTTTGTAGGAGATACACTATCACATAAGAGCACCTGCTCCATGTCGTGCTCTCAATCATTTTGTTTGCTTCAAAGCAACAACCGAGGATGGAAACTTTTTTGCAGCACTAACGTTTGTTACTGGAGAAAAACAGAGGAAGAGGAAGTGAGGAGGTGTATTGATGAACTGCTCACAGTGTTCCATTTTGCCACTTTAAAAGAAAAACATGACATAACCTTTGACTCTCAGATACGCAGACTTTTACATGCATCATGGCTTTACTATTTCAAACTGACCGTGGTCCCAGTGGTCCCAGTGATCCCAGTGATCATAGTGATCCCAGTGGTCCAAGTGATCGTGATCCCAGTGATCGTGATCCCAGTGATCCCAGTGATCGCGATCCCAGAGATCGTGATCCCAGTAATCGTGATCCCAGTGATACCAGTGATACCAGTGATACCAGTGCTCCCAGTCATTATTGCTGTGAACAAACAAAATACACCTGTGAAGTGGCATCTTGCATTTTTTGGGAGATAAGCCATTCAAGAGTTCATTTATCAAGAAGTGCACATGAGAGCTCCGTTTATCACACCAAAAAGACACCACAGGAAATATCTTCACAACCTCTGTTTGCATTTTGGTATGACTGAATAAACACAAACACAGTAACCCCGTGACAGGGCTGAGGGCCTGGCTTACAAAGCCGTTACAGGAACCAGTTTTGATTGGTCGCTTTAAGTAGACAAAAAAAAAACATCAGCAAAGAGTCAATCCAATTTTCTCATTGAGCGGGTATCTGAATCCTGCAAGTTAAAATAGTGACGAGCTTATGTTGCAACGGGAATGGCTGCAGTTTCGTCCAATGTTGAGATACAGTTCAGCGATGTGTAATTGACATCTCTCTCGCTTTCCATATTGCCTTTGCAGCTTCCCTTCCTTCTCTCCGTCTTTCCTGCTCAGGGTCCTGGAGGAAGAGCGGATCGCAGAGGGGGAATGGAGAGAGGAGTGAGCCAGAGAAATAGAGAGAAATAAAGAGCTGCAAGGCCACGGTCGGATCTAACGGTTGTAATTGTGTTGCTTTTGCAAGAACCTTGATGTCTGATTATCGAGAACGCATCACATGATGCGTGTTACACAAGTGATGCACAGCCTGCTTGATGTGTCTTGAGGTTTTGTTCACAGCAGGGGTTCTCAACCTTTTGTAACTTAAGGCTCACCTCTGATTGTTAAGCTATTTCCCAAATAAATGACGGAAAAAAAAGCAAGCTGGCCTGTAAATATGTGTTATGCAACTGTCAGCTGTATTGACCAAAATATATATTCTGCTTACACTCCCCATCACTGCCTGCCATTATGAATCCAAATTTAAAGTGTTTGGAGCTTCTGGTTGTTGTGGTTGTCTCCCACATTACTTTTTCATTCCTAAAACTGATCCATTTTGTGTCGCTGCATGCAAGGGATGAGGGACCTAAAGATATGTCGTGATTGGCGGAGTGATATTCAAACTTAAGTGCTTAGTGAAATGATGCTTTATTTTTTTACTTATGTGAATTCTTGAGCATATTTAGACATAAAAAGAGCTAGGTTTGTAAATGACCATACATTTGTTTTTGTTTAACCTAACCATTTGGCAGTACCTCCACTAGACAGGGCTTGCCCAGTGGTTGAGAATAGCTGATTGAAGGAAGACGATTCAATCTGGAAATGAACTAACCACTCGTGCAATCATTATTGCATTCACAGTGATTCAGTGTAGTGACAAAACCTACCCTTTGTTTATAGGCACAGCTCTGGCTCATTGACAAAGGCAAGTTTAATAAGGTCAGGCGCAGCTCTGACTGTCCGACTACTGAAAGCACGCAAGATATGCTTGGTGTTCTACTTTTGAATGGGCAAAATGTGCACTGCTGGTCTCATCCATACAGTGAGTTTTCTCAGCAAGAGCATCCACGGTGCAGCAGTAAAACCATTGCTTGGTGGCAGATGTTGACTATTACGCAGACAAGATGTTAGCGAATACTTCCCTACTGTGTTGCGGTGACACAGAGGCATGATTTTTCACAGCTAATGAGGCCTTTCAAATGCTACATCAGAGCCATGTAGAGTAAAAGGCCTGTGAAGCATTCACAACAGCACTAATTAAAGATCATATCTACTGGGAGTCAAGCAGCAAAATGTCCTGTTTAAAATCTGTGTTTACATTTGCTTCTCACAAATGCCATCGCTACAATATACAAACTCATGACTGCATTACACTGGCTTGTGTTTAGCTTTTTAAATGTTTCAGTTTACTCAATTAATGCAGGAATGGACTTGGCAACCGTTTTTAGCATGCAAGGGGCTTATATTGGTTGTGTGGCAACCCGGGGGACGTGGAGACAAGATTCAGAGATAAAGACAGGTGACTGACACAGTAGCCATGTAACAAAAAGTGTCCTTTAATAAACAGGGTAGGGTAAAGTGGGATAGGGTCAAACTCAACAAAAGATTCCTCCCGGTCGGGGTCTTTGGCCTTCGGTCTACACCCAGTGTGAGACGATTCCTCCGTCCTGTTTGGGTAGAGCAGAGGAGAGAGGTGAGTCCGCTTAATTACCTCCGGTCTGCTGAAGCTCCTCTCCAGAGGTTCAGGAGATCCTCATATCCTCTGCCCAGTCTGTCTGCCGCTCCTGCTTCACGGCCCTGGGAATATATGCTCATTGTAATTAGCTCATGGGCTGCAGGTGTGACCACTGCCACGTGTCTAGTGGCTGCAGCACCTGCACGGATATTATACTCCCTCTATCACCTCCCCCAACCTGAGCTTGGGGATCCGCCTCCTGTGCTGTGTCGGCTCGGCTTTTCCCCCTGGTTTGCCACAGTTGTCACTTCACCATCGCTTTGGTCCAGACTTGAATTGGAACGTCGTCATGAGTACTTTAACACAGAACACAAATATTACACTGCAAAAAAGCAACGTATTTCAATTTAGGAGCAAGGTCTATTTTTATGAGCGATTAAAGGCATCAACCAATCACATTGTGTGGAATCGGTTGAGTTGCAACTGCCATTATGAAACGACAGCACAGAGGCTCCAGGGTGATCTCAAATCTGTGTTGAGCATTTTGCTAAAAAGGAATCTCAACAAAATATCTTACAGTAGCTTAGGCTATACAACAATTTACCTCAGACAAACTGCCAGACTGGGTCAATAGGATGCTGGCAGTTGGTCCTCTCCCTCCACAAATCTATTCAAACCTTCTTTTGAAAAAGGGACGCAACTGTCGCAAATATCCGTCGCTGCCGGTATGAATAGTTTTGGGTTTTTTTTGCGTTGTTTACAATAACCCTGATATTAAAAAATGAAATACTGATGTCATGTTAATAATACATACCTGATGTACATGTACATAACCCAGCACCTCTTAAATCATTTTATATATACAGTCATGGTTACAGACTCTCTTCACCTCCCTAATTTTGTGAGTGTAATTCATTTTACAAAAAGGAGACAAAAATAATTTAACTGATAACTTCATTATCTTTTTCAAATTTTCTACAGATATTGGATTATATCGTTATTTTTTTGGCCACGATAATCGTTCAGGGGAAACCTGATATTGTGACAGTTAGAATGGGGCTAAAATATGCCTTTAGTTTGTCTTAATTGTGACACTATTACAAAAAGTCAGATGACAACACAGATCAAATGGCAGTGCAACAAGCAACAATCAGCACAGCATGGCACAACATTGAGTATGTAATTCCTTATGTGAGATTTGCACGAGTTAGCTACATTGAAACTGCATTTAATAACAACTTGGGGTGGATTATGATGTATTACATTATGTAAACATTACAACCACAGCCCCACAGTTCTCCCTCTGTTCCCCGCTTGTATTACGATGCATGGCCGGCTGAGGTTTTCTCATGGCTCAACATGCCCTCGCAGAGAGATAGGGGTGAGAGAGCCGGGTGAGACTGGCCTGCTTGCCAGCACCTGGAGTCTAAAGCCCCAGGGGGTGGCCACAAGTGCAGCTTCTTGCCCGAGGGCCACTCCTCCATCCCCATAATGTCGACAACAATCCACGTGTGTGTTTCTCAGCAGCCATGACTGACATGCTGCTGGCTGATTAATCAGTGAGACTGACCCAGCCCGTCAGTCAGCTCTGCCTTGGGGGCCTCATCACCTCACTGATAAGAACCAATAAGAACCTTGCTGTCTCCAGATACGTCCCTCAGTTTCACAACAACAGCAGAAATGTTTATTCTTTTCCCCATTACAACAAGAAGTTTGCATCCAGCTGTGGGAGAATGTGAGACAGAGATTGGATCATAGCCAGGAAGTCAGGTTTTTCTGACACACAAAACGACGGTGATTCTACTCCCATCTTTGTGCACTTCCGTTTATGACACCATTCCATTTTTATGACTCAATTGGATGGAAGTGTTGGAAATACAAATGATTTCAACGTAAAACATGCATTTTGACTCCCTGAGAGGAACTGCCCACTGAGAGCTCCCCTGAGAACTACATCAAATAGGAACACTGAAGTCACGTAAGCGGGTTGGCTTTGTTCGCCAAAAAGGTGTTCATAACTAAATCTGTGCTTGGCAAATAGACGGCTTGGAAGTCAGATGTGCTACCTTTACAACCTTACAATCCACTTTGTTACATACAGGCCACACGACATTAATTGGATGTCTCAAGGAAGTTCCTACTAGTGTTTGAATGAAAACCCTCCATCACGCTTGTCCTATTTAGTGACAATCGCAAAAGCAGAATCAACACTAAATTGTAACAATACGAAGAGGATTCCTGTATTTTCAATAATACTCCTGTAATGCTCTGGATATTTACCTTCATAATTCAGTGCCTTTTAGATTTGATTTTAAGAAATTACTCATTACTGTTACATAGCTCTGAGATATATTTCTGAATGTTTAATTATTTTAAGGAAAATTCAATTTCTCTCAAGTCTCCAGCTTAATTGCTGTAGATCAGTGGTTTGGAGGTGAAAACCAAAACCTATCCCTTCATTAATTAATTTAGTTAGTTACTGTCTTAATTAATAATGAAAAAATGCACTAAAACACAGCTGAAGACATGAAGGTGAAGTGACATAAATGATGAATCCTGTTGCTTGTTGCACTGTTTGTTGTTGAAGTGCATCTCTAGATGGCCCTTACACTGGTCACTGGTCACTGCGTTGCGGTTTTACAGTCCAAAAACCTAAATGTCAGACGCTCACAAGGTGATCGTTGCACACATCCCCCAGACTGTCCCAGTGGGGGGTGTGGCCTTTCCTCTAAAGTGGGAGTCTTTGCAGAGATTTCTCCTCTGTTTGGGCTACAGGCCTGGCTCCTCTTATTGTTTTGGACAATCTTTTCTACTGCGGCTTCATGAGGTGATTTGCTTTGCTATGTGATGCAGCAAAATGGCAGCTTGTACGATAAGGGTGCGCCGATCAGGCGATTTTCTTTGGCCAATTACCAATCGCTGGAAGCAGTATCGGCCAAAACAGATCACGGGGTCCGTTTGAAGCCTTCTATTGATCATGTCGCATTAATTAACTATTATTAACATCATTATATATTAAGAGTTGGGGCATTACAGGGCAACAAAAAACTCTCTCTCTGTTTGATAGGATGGAAAAGTAATAAAGAAGAGAAACGTATATTATATATATGAGCGCTGCTGACACTAATGCCTTGCTTCCGGGACCAATGAGTGTTCGCTGTCTGATAAACCTTCATGGGACAGGAGCAGCATACGAAGCGCAGATGAAAGGTGAAATTGAAGTCCAGTAGCGAGACGAACGGTGGAAGATGTAGAATGGGGTTTTACCACATATGAGGGTCTCCACTCTCATGGTTTCAATATGCTGTCACAGCTTCACTTTTGGAGTCAGCAGACATTTTGAGAGTCAAACACGTCATATCCTGCAATCTGGTGATTTTTTTTATGTAGCAGTTTGTGCCTTTACTGTCTCAATTTTTGCTGGAATTTTTTTAATTTATGTGAAGGTAAACACAAAATCAGGCATTGGAGAACGATTGAAAATATAATGGAATATAATGCAGTACGGCTTTCATCTGTTCTGTATTGCTTTCAAATATGAATTCTCCTGTAGATCAACTTTTACGTTCTGCTCATGTTGAAAAACACAAGAGGGGTACGTAGACGGTCAAATCTGAAGCTTTGTGCCACTGACCAAGCTGCAGTTTATTACGCATTGGTATGAGAATGTTTGGAAATATCACACCTTTTTTTGTAGTACTTAATTCTCAAAATGTCAGATTTTTTTTCTTTTTTCTAACAGAGGTTCTCTGTTGTATAAATATTGAGGGGGGGGGGGGGTGTCCACTTCTTCCCCCAGGAACTGAAGACCTCTCTTCTAAAAGGTCTTCCCTCATCTAGTGTTCTTATGCTTGTGGTGGAGAGTGCTTTCTAGCACGTTGTTCATCCGGGTTAGGATCTGGTGGCTGTGAAGGCCACAGCTTATATTTAACATCGTTTTTTTTTTTTTTTTATCTCAGCAGACTTCAGTGACCCCCCCATGTCCTGTATGGAGGTGTCTACATTTGTTATTTGCCTCCACCCATCTATTCAGGTATTTCCTTCAATTTCTCAGCTTTCTGTAAAAAGTTTTTATAAGGATTTGAAAAAGCGACAAATAACGTCTTCTGTTGGTGAGGACAGTTTGTAATAGGCTAGTACAGCCACTTCATACAATACAATGCATTTGATATATTAATAATTGTTTCTTGCCCCTTTACGAAATGTAATAACTCAGAAGCATGATGTAGTAATCTTAAACATTGAGAGCAAACTACTTCTAACGGCATAGAAGCAATTTGCAGCGAAACAACTTCTGTATTATTTATGAGTGCATTTTACAGATTGTTCTGCGGATTATTGCGCCGTTCTGTCTGAAAATGTTGCTTACTTGCAGAGTTGAACTTTCAAGGCAAACGTGGCCATTGAGAAGCCAAACAGCATCTACGGATCGGCAAAGGCCTGTGATTGTTTCACTCAGTTACAGTTCCCTCTGCTCCCCAGCACTCCCCTCCCGGTAAGCCCTTACCGGGAGGGGAGTGGTAGGAATACAGATTTACCAGCACGTCTTGATGCAACAAAACAAGAACTTTAGAGTGAGTTGTTATTAGATACTGAATGAGTACCCTTGCACCTTTTTGAATATGTTTCTATAACGTTGCATACATGCTTTTGTAACCTTGAGGTCAAAATAGGCTCTAGCAGTAGCCTATTGGAAATAAATAGGAAGAGTTGGCCTTGAAAATATCAAAGAAGCCCATCGGAGCCATTAGGAGCTCTTTCCTTGAATAGTCAAACAACAACTGTATATTCAATTGCCCAGTCATGGTGATGATGTACATTAGCCACAGTCTTGATTGAAATGATGACAAAGTTATTTCTATAGGAGGATTACAGGGATTGACTTGCTCAGCGGAATATCACCAAACAACATCATTATTGTAATTTTAATTCCTGCATTTCATTTTTATGTCAATTTAATATTTGTAGGCGTCACCGACGTGACTGGGATATCGCAGGGAAATTGGCTACAGATTAAAGGCCACAAGAAGTTAAATTCTAATGACTTTGGTGGTCTGAGTTCAGAGTCTTTTCATTAATTATTATTATTTACACAATTTTTCTGAAATGATTTGGCGCTTGAACTCGACGGGGGAGATTTTGTGATCGAGTTGTGATTGCCCTGAGCAGCAACAATATAAATCTCCCCGAGGAGTCCAGACACTGGTGGTGGCTGAAGGTTCTGCTGGAGTTGGCTGGAGATGCTGATGGAGTGCAGAATCTGCGAAGACGGATGGTGCTGGGGAGGAGGGACGCACGAAACAGCAGCTGGACACTAGAGGGTGGGGGGGTACAGCACATTTAAAAGGAGACAGCAGCAAGCTGATAGGCTAACGAAGAGGGAGTGACGCTGCGCTATTGGCTTGGAGCGCCCAGCTGTTAAACAGACGATAGAGTCTATGAAGCCTCTGACAGTGACAACCGGAATAGAGTATGTGCTGCTAGTGAGGGAGCGGTATGAGAGAGAGGACTCCAAGCCTAAGCGTGCAGGGATAGTCTTCCTGTCTGAACTTACGCTAGAGATTCATTTGTTAGATGTTTCTGTCTGTATTATTACCTCCGTACCATGACGGTGGTAATAAACACAAGATTTGCCTAAGTTTAGGCAACAAAACCACTTAAGTTTAGGAAAAACATCACCATTGGGCTAAGAAAAATGTAAACAGTGTAAGGTAAAATTAGTAAGGAAAACATGTCACAAACATCACTAACGTAACTCAACAAACACAGGACTCAGACACCGGTCTCCTGGTTGAAAGTCCTGTGTTTGCCCGATGAGTATTTTTTCAGTCATCACACTCCCACAGCATTTGCTCCGAGCGTCTAATAATGACGCGGATGGGTTTACATTGTAGTTACTTGAAAGCCCGATGCCTCTTTAACCGATGTTAAAGGGTGCCTTTTTTTTTGGTATCAGACACCGAGGCGTGAAAAAAAGGGTCAGTAAAGGGCAATTGCCTTAAAATCTGAGTGAAAACATACTGCCAGGATTCTGTCCACTGATTTTGCTACTTTACCTCCATATAACTAAAAGCATGCTGAAATAATGAAACAATGTGAAGCATAACTTAATAACCTCAGAGGTAATTGGGTCCTTGAAGCGTACCCCGACCTGCTAACTTGACCAGCACTGGACCAATATCACAGCAGAGCCTTCACAGAACAAACGAGTGTGACATGTTGTTATGGGGAATGTAAATTACAGTAGGTGCAAAATAGATTCATTTTTGCTGCAGTATAGTGTGGAAATACCCGACCCACTGAACACCATATGGTATTTAAAGGAAAGCTGAAAAAGAAGCAAAGGTGTCGAGGGAAAAATAAATTAAAAAAGGAGCCGCAGTGATACAAGAGATCAGTGAAACACTGAAAGAATCCAAAAAGTGGTCGCGTTGTGCACAATGAGCATTCTTCTGCTCTTTAACTTCATTTAGGAAAAACAGTCTTGTCAAAACTAGTTCACTTGATTAATTTCCTTTTGTTTAATTGTGTAGGCTTTCCTAACTCATTGTTTCATCAATATTCATGCTTATAGACGATATGTGGTGCTTTATCTTTTGAATTTGCATTGTGTTTGCAAAACTGCTGTGCAAACATTTATGTAAGAATGCACATTTTCAGCAATGCCTTCCCACACATTCATAGTTTTCTCTCACACATTCGCAACTGGGAGCCTCCCAGTACAATAACAGTGGTTGAAACAATGAGCAGCTCCGGCGGGAGCAGCTGTTGGGGTTTAAGTGCCTTGCTCAGGGGCACCTCTTAAGTGTCACTCACTGGTCTTGTTTGTTAAATACTTTTGATTTGCACACGCACAAGTATTTTAAGGTACATGTTCTGCTTTGATTTAAATACATCTAATCAAATAAATAAAACATTTAGGCTTAAACAGTACATGTGTGTTAAATTTCATGTAATAGTTTTTTTTGAATCCTGCTCACAGAGAATACGAGCGTAAGCTAAAGCTGTGCATGTAGCAGATGTTAAGCAGCTGTTAGATGTTTCAGTCTGTATTGTTACAACATGCTGTGCTCATATCTTGCTCCTTTACTATATACCTGCAAAATGCATTCCATTGCATGTAAATCACAAATTGGTTGTTTCGCTGTACTCCAAATATGTGAAGGAGTATTATGTTGTGGGGAGTATTACATATCTCTGCTTGGAATTCCACATCAGCAATTCTACTGAATTAAGGCTTACGTGAATACAATGATGGATTCATGTACTCGTCAGTGGGCCTTTCTCCATCCGCACACTTCAATGTTATTATTGTGGTGCAGTAGGTTCATCATAGCTGCTATTGCTTTAGTTTACTGGCCATCTCTGTGTGTGTGTGTGTGTGTGTCTCAACAAGGTCTCAGCCTGAAGTTTGAATGAAGCTGACATATGAAGGAAAAATTAAGCACAAACATAAGACATACTCTATTTGCAGACTATGCAAAGAATCTACAGTCGTGTGCACCTTCTGCCAGTAATGAAATAGTCTTTGTCTCTGTTTCTGAAGTGTGAAATAAGGATTCCCCATCTACTCTTCCTGCTCGCATGTAAAACTCTCATGGCCATGGTCTCGTAAGGGTTCATAAAACGATCTTTGACATCAAGTCGTAACACAGATTCACTTTGCTCAGCGTCTCAGTTCAATTAAGAAATCAATAGAAGCATGCACGCTCAGACAGAGAGCTGCTATCCTTGCTCCTCTGTTCTGATTGTAACACTTAATTGCATTTTCAGCACGTTAATATGATTATGACTACTGACACCAAATGTGCAAAGCCCAAATCTTGCCATGCTTTAAAACTGGGGAAATACAAGAAAATAAAAAAAGCCTGTATTAGTGGATGTTTTCCCTCTCCTGGTTCAAAGCGAAGATGCAAATAATAATAACCAATAAATAATATGTTTTGTTTTTTTTAAATGTTGGGTTATGGGTTATGATTATGTGAAAGAATACACATAAGAAAAAGGAAGCAGTAAGCTACTGGGGATTTTTTAAATAAGTCAATTTATGTGTATCTTAGTTTCATTATAAGCAATTCCAGACCGACCTAATTCCCTGTTGAAAGAAAACGAGTTTGTGAATAAAGCTCTTTCAGGGGAGTCCCAAAAATCCCACACACACAAATGCAGCAGTGTTCACACAAGACAAGCAGTTTGTAAATGCAGGTTCATCAGTTTGCATATAAATGAAACATCATCCATAGTCCTTTTAACTACACATATTTGTGGATTTCATTTAAAACAAGACATATTGATATTTCAAAATTACATTTATATATAATGATAACTATTTTGTGGGCATTGAAAGCCAAACACAACATTTAGGATGTTTCTAGTATGCAATAAAACAAATCCCCAAACTTTGCCAAGGGAAGGTGGCTGTCAAATAAAGCATTGCCATAAATCAGAGCTTCGTCTGGACAGCCGTGGTTAACAAGCAGACCGCTCAGGCCTTGAATAAAGAAGCAGAGGTTTCATGAATACTTCACGGAGGTTATCAATCAACCTTGCTTGTCAGAATGGTTGTGTGTAACACTGCTTGCCACAGGTAGCCATAGATGCAGCCTCCATCACCCACATGCCTTACATGAGTGGCATGCGTTGAGAATTTGAGTGATGGTGGGGGAAGTCTACCGCTGGAAAGAATACTCATCTCTTACGAGTTACAATCACACCGGAATTAGTAAGGCAACATTCACCCTGCAAGGAATCACGCATTTCCAATGTTAACAGCTGATTGAATGGCCGTTATCGGAGGTTATCACTCAGTACCGTTCTAATGTTTCACACCCGCCAATCTTCACCTACTACAATGTGGAAGTGAAATTAATGACGTGAATTCAAGGAAAACAACTTTAGGTTTAGGTAACAAAAGGACTTAGTAAGCTTGTTATGTAACTTATGTAAAAGTACGTAAGTTACGCAACAAAAGTACGGTAAAATAAGTCAACATTGACTTTTGGTTTTAGATGGAACATAAACAGCACTCTTCCAATACTAAGTCCTGTGATTGACTCGTCCAACCACCCCAAACTCCTGCTTGCAGGGGCTTTGTTGCTCTTTATACTTTGTAACCTGACTCCCTCCTTTAATCCCATCGTAATTACTACGGCTGCTAGAGGTCGCCGCCGTCTTCTAACATTTGAATAGAAGATAACGGCCTTCTGATTTGAACTAGGTGTAGCTTCTAACCCGTATATATGAGGCTGATAACCGCTGATAATGCCAGACGAACGAAAGGGTTGCAGGCATTCGCTGTTAGAGGCAGTGAGAGGACATGCATATTAGTATTAGTATGTTGCAGCTTATCAGATAATATAGCGTCTTTACTCTGCATTTATCACCGCCAGACATGCAGCACCCCTCACATTATGCAGCCCGAGGTTACATAAACAAGTGGTGCATCTCATTTCCCTTTGTCACCTTGCTTCCCTCACGTTGATAGTGGGGCAAGAAACTGGCCATCATACTGGGTGGATCGTAGTTACAGCCATCGTCTTTCTCTCACTTAGTTGTCGAAAAACTTTGACAGAGTTAATATGAGGTAATAGATAATATTTGTGGTCACGACATGAGCAGTTTGGCTTAAAGGATGGCAATGTCATTCTGCCGGTCAGTTCAACACTTTGGTAGGGACGTTCATGGTCCCCAGAGGATGTATCCTATGGACATCGGTGGTACTAACTGCTTTTAAGTGCCATAAGCATGTCAAAATCAACATTTTTCATTTAATCAGGCGGGATCACCGGGTCTGAAAAGTGAAGCCATTGCGGGAAGTGACTTGATCTTGCAACCTTTTTGGTCGGCTAAAAATGTCGTATTCAGTGATATCTCCCTCTCGTGTCACTTCTGGTGTCAAAAACCAAGATGGCGACAGCCAAAAGGCCAAACTCAAGGCTTCAAAACCGTGGTCGACAAAACAATGGGTGAAGTTATGGTGACTAATTCACTTGTTATATCAGGTCTGTGCGCTTAATACTAAAAAAAGAAATGACCTTTCCACCAGCTTCAGCTCTGCATTCTGTTTACTGCCAATTGGTACATTTCAGCATGCTCAGACGCTAAACTCAGAAGCTGTACATGACAAACATTATACCTGCCTGGCGTCAGCATTTAGCTAAAAGCAAAGACTGGAAACTGGGAACGCCTACCAGCACCTCCAAAGCTCATGTTAAACCCTGTTTAGTTAATCCCCACAAGTTATGGGTTTACATGCCAGACTATTCCTTTTGAACTGATTAAACATGTAAGATAAAATGTTAAGTGTTAATTAGTGAGCTTTAGAGGTGCTGGTAGGCGTAGGTATTTCTATTTACAGAGCCAGGCAAGATGTTTTCCCTGTCTTTATGTGAAGCTCATCTCAGTGTCTGTGGCGATGCCATGCCAATGCATCCCACTATATCACTAGCAGTACTCAGTCACTAATGGATTTCAAATGAACAGAAATGTTTGTCTGATAATCGACTTCCCCATAGGGTGCATCTTGTGTGCCCTCGCTTCCTCTCTCTCCACTCTTCTGTGCAGTGTTAAGAGAACTCAGAGGTACGGATGGCAAACATGATTGATTTACCGATCATGCCAGGACAGAGGATAGGGGGGGGATGATGAAAGAGAAATGAGGTGCACCTATGGAGAATACGACGGCATTTACTGATTAAGATTACCTGAGGAAGCGGTCAGTCCCAACATCACTTTCCATTTGTCGGGGCATTAATGTGTCTCAGTATTCCTGCTGCCTATACTGCTGCTTGTTTAAGCCTTTGTTTCATCTTCAGAATCCTCAGCAGCGTCTCAAGTCCCATTTCAAGTCCTGTACTCAGGTGGACTATTGTGAGGTCGATCCTTCAAGACTGGTTCAAGAAGGCTTTACACTCAATGACACCTCACCCAGCATTGTTTAGTGCCTTAGACGTGTGGGGGGTAAAAAAAAGAATTCACGTAAGAATCGCAATTATCATCTAGTTTATATACGCATAAAGACTGTACGTGCTTCCAAATGAGTGCACTTTCAAAATCAAAAGGCTGTGTATTTAGGGCTGTCTCGCTGTCAAATCGTTGAGTGTTTGAGGGTTTTTTGCAGACATTTTGAGTTCTTTATGAACCATTTCCGTAAGTCAGCATTAGATGCAGACTTTGTCCAATATAATATTTGAAATGACCTCTCATCTTGTCTCATCAGTGGAGCTGAGGCGAGCCAGGGTGACACAGTAGGGAAGACAGCTAGCGGCAGCAACTTGAGACGGCACCCGCCTGTCACTCAAAGTGGTCACGCCCATAATTATGGCAAACTTTAAGCTTTAATATAATTCCAACAGCTGAGTTATATATTAATTCATCCCCCATACAGTGGAACATTTGCTATAGAGACCAAAACCATTTTTTGTACCAGGCTGTAAACATCTTTATTTCTGTCTCTGCTGCGTCCAGTGCGCGATAAGTCTGCCGCACAGTGAAGAGCTCTCTCTGACCCACATACGCACTACATACAGTGCATACAAAGGTCAGACAGCAGGCTGTGGGAGAACATCCTCTGCCTGTAGGGCTCCTTCTCTTTGGGTGGAAACAAACACCAAACTTAAGGGCATTAAAAAAAATCAGTAAGAATGTGTTGAAAATTGCTTTAAATAGTAGTAGTAGTAGTAGTAGTAGTGTGCTCATCATGCCACTGTTTTAATCATTCATTAATATATTATTCATAAAAATAAAAGCATGTGTTTGATTCATTTATTGATTGGTGGAAGTAGGGCTTTAATTGATTTGGTTAACATTCTACTTTGATCATAAAAGCTGAAACTAAATTGCATACATACCAATGAATGTGAAATATCTTTTAAAAGTTGAATACAGCTTCTGCTGTATACTGTAACTATCTATACAATGTTTGAACAGGGACACTCTCTTTAAGTCGAGAGCTAAATGAGAGCAAGTTGAACTTTGGGAGCCACTGAGAGACATCTGTTGGCCGCCCAGAGGGGAGAAAAGCCAAGTTGTCCCTGGGTGAGAAGACAAACAAGCTGCTGAGACAGACAGTTAGCGGCGGTTATTTATCAGAAAAAGGGAAAAACAAGAAACGCGGTATATGCAGCAAACTACTCTGAATGTCATCAGCTGAAGAACAAGCTGTCCTGACATCAGCAATGCAGACATGAGCTGAGACGGCTGCATTACTGAAGTGCTGTTCAATAATCAGCAGTTTGATCAAAAGGGTACGGTTCTCTGTATAGAACTGCTTTTACTATCATTATCATATCCACTGTTGCTGTTAGTATTAGTATTAGTATTTTTTCCATCATTATTCTGCTTACTACTCTCATTATATGAATCATGTATGTCATATGCTTTGAAAGTGTTGTAACTCTATTATATTCATACTGTATGTCGCATGTGTACAGATTGTAAAGCGTTACTGTCTTATTTTAATAAGAGGTGCAAATATGCTGGTAATGGAATATTAATTTACTGATAATAATATGTGATATAAGGCTTTGTGGATAAATTGAGTTTCTAGAGTGGCTAACTAACCCCCCCCCCCCCACGTTTGGTCTGTAACCCATTTTATTAGAGCATTGTGATTACTGGAATTATTCTGGATAATGTGTAACATTATCCAGAATAATTAATTAACCGATAATCAGTTACAATGACCCTTAACGGAGTGAGAACAGAATTATATTAACAAACAGATCTATAAACCTGATGAAAATAAATAGCATATAATTTCCAATTTAGTTTACATGTCAGCAGCACTGTAGCATGTTCAATTAACTACTAAATGAAAATAACAAGCTTTTAAATAGAAATGTCTAATTACGCTGATTATTAACAATAAACATAAAGACTATATGGTAATATACCGTTTCAACCCAACTCAACCCAACCCAACATGGCATTTTGGTAGACATAAATGGAGACACCCATGCTGTACCATCTGTGTGTGCCAATGCCAAAGACTAAATAATCAGAACAAATTCACATCCAATAATATCTTCACCCACACAAGGGACAACATTTTGACTGATAATATAAAGACTGATGGCTGATTGATTGAATTGCTCCACTATTGTATCTGCCAGGAAGATAGTCGTGTGTGCTTCTATTTCTGTTATTTTTAATGTAATCCAATTTGTCACGTTTGACTATTATTCCTGTAATTGTAGGCAGATGCCAGATCCCACAGATGTCACAGAAATATCTAATTTTGAGTTTCGTAAAAACACACTTTCATACAAGCTTAACTGTATTCATATTTATCAACAACAAAATAAATGCAAATTTGATGAAATGAAAGATATGTTATCAGTGCAAATCCAACAAAGACCAATGAGCTCCTTAAAAGGTTCTGGATATCAGAGACACAGATAAAGTGTAAGTCACACTGAATGATGCCTGAATAGACCATATACTATCATTTTGTGAATTTTAAAGATGTTCATAACAAAGCTAAAGAGGCCACTGAATTTGAAATATTTTCTACACTTTCAACATGCAACAAAATTAAACATAACGCAGCTAGCAAGGAGATAAAAAAATACCCTACCTCTTATAGATTTATACGTATACAGTTAGCATTAACACTGGAGAGTGTCAAATTACATAATGGTTATCAATGACATGACAAAGATATGCAGGATTTGGACACACCTAAAGACTCTTCCACAGTTCCATTGACTGTGAAAACACCGGCCGACCTGCAACCGTCCATGCAATGAAACACACAATAAATAAAGTCATCGGAACTTGAGTTTGATTCGCATTCATTTCAAGTTGAACCATGTTGCATGCATAAAAAAAGTGGACGCTTGCACTGATAAATGATCTGTCATTTAATTGAAATTTTAAATACAAGCTTGTATGCAATGTTGTTGGTAGGGATGGACATTTCAAGCAAAAACACTATTCGATAGCCGAGTAGAGATGCACCAATCGATCGACTGACGATCGAGAGCGGCCGGTTTTCAGCTGATCGACCATGACCAAATGATTCAAATGACAAGTCATCATCTCCAGACACCAGTCCGAGTTTCCATCACGGACTGCGACAGAGCACACGCGGGTTCGTCCAATCACACGAGGGCGATCGGATTAGAGCAGGACAAAGAATGTCTCTCATCTGTCTGAGAATGTCTCGTATATCAGATGACTCACTTCGGCTGATTAGGAGATCGTTCTGTGACGTCTCGTCATTGATTGCACATTGAGTACAGGTGTGTGCACGTCTTCACTTTGAGGAAGAACATCTGTAGTTGAACGTTACATCAGTCATGTCTACATGAAACACATTTCATGTGCATGATCAGATCTGCACTCTCCTGTCTGTCTTCATCAGGCTTCCGCCAATATTTCCATTTTCGACAGAAGTACAGGAGTAGTAGTAGTTTTAAAGCATGATACACTGTGTGTATGTTATTTAATGTGTTATTAGTTTAACACAACAGTTAAACTAACGGTTTTTGGATGTACCGACTTCAGACCAGCGTTCACTACCGCAGCTTGCTGGCGCAGTCCGCCAATAATGTGTCAGTAATGGCTGCTGCTCCTTGACAGCCATAGCGTTTAACGTAAGAAGCACGAGTCTAAAAACACCAGCCGTACCGGTCGAATAACCACCACGCTGCGAGCTGGCCGTCTCTTAAAACAACCTGAATGAAAAAAGTACAAGTATAAATAAATAAAAGTGACGCGATGAATGCATCCACATGTAGCGGATGTAGTATCTTGGATACTTCCGGTTCATGTAACCGTCACGTTGTGATGATGTCATCGATGTGCGCCAGTGAGTGTAAGATACGTTAAGAATAAAGATGGACGCCCACCGCGCCCTATGAGACAAACTGGTATCATTCGTTTTACTTACTTTGTCAGTAGAAACAGAATATTACAACGGAGTACAAGGAATGAGTTTTCTCAAAAAAAAATCTACTCAAGTGAGAGCAAAAACTATGCTGCAGTAAAACTACTACTACTTGTTCACTATTTGATTTGAATAAACGTCAATTCAATTTTCTTTTTCTCAGTAATATATGGATATATAAATGAACATGTATGCATCACTGTAGCGTACTGTGCATTACAGTGTTGGGGTTCTATACAGGCATCATCTGGCTTAAAAGCAACATGAAGTGTTTGAGTGGAGTCGGCCTGAGATGATAATAAAGGAATGAAAGTTAGAATGATGTTTGTATCTTTCACACCTCTTATAAATTGTAGCAAATTACGTGGGGATGAATGGAGAGTACGGAAATGAGAATAACTTAAACTAAAAAGAATTTTAAAAAGCTGTATGAAATCTAACTGGAAAAATTACAGTGGAGTGTCTAGTTAGAGCAGAGGAAGAGGAGATATATTTTTTATATTTTATTAAATCTTGAGCTCCACATTTGGCTTCACTGCACCACCTTTATCGTCTTGTCTTACAAAGCTTCCTAATCAATGCGATGGCCTGAACCGTCATAGATAACCATTACAGTGATTATACACGCTGCGCCTTTAAGTGCCCCTAGTTTTACATTAGATGCATATAAACAGAAGTATATTTCCCATAATGCTGATCTGTTCCTTTAATTCTACTGTGGCCTGTATCAGAACTAAATCTCTCCATTCTTACACGCATTCAAGTAAAAAGTGACCTGTGTTTTAGTCCCAAACCTGTCGAGTAATAAAACATCAAAGAAGTTGATAATGACTTCCACTCTTTTTAAACCTCAGGTTACAGTTCTCACAGAAACAACTCCTTTCTTTTCCTCATGGGATGTTTTTATTTAACATTTAGAAATGTACCAAATTAACATTCAGTGAAATACAACAATACGTAGAAGGATTAAGCGGGCGCTGCAATGTCTGACAAGGGCATCCTCTAAATGAAAATGAGGGAACACAGTTCTGTTTAATTTGAGCCTCATTTCCATGAAAAGGATGAATCCAGCTCCTCTGAACTGAAGTCCACCAAAGAGACTTCTGGTGGTTTTCATGTTGACGCAGTGTGACGCACAGTGAGTGTTTGTGGGGGTCAACGTTGAAAAATTGTTCAACCGAGAGTTTCATGTGACGAATCAAGACGACGGAACTGTGAACACTGTCAACGAGAGACTAAAGCAGCACTAACAATGAAAGCTTCAATAAACGAGACATTACAAGCAATAAGAGAACGTCAGTGCACTCACAGCGTAGCTGGCTGTGAGCCTTTGTTTTCGAGCTCAGTCCTCTTTTTTTGTAGGATTTCGTCCATTTGTGTTCAGTCACAGCGTTTGCTTTGACCTCAGCTCAATCCTCCCGTTCGCTGATGCTCAACCACATCAATGACACATCGGTAATCATGGTGACCGAGGTGGACAGCGCTCTCTAAACACTCAATATATTGACTGATCCCGAGTGTACAACTCGTCAGGGCAATATCAGCAGCAACGTTAGTAATGTAATGAATAGGATACATACAGGGGGAGGGGCCACCTCTGTAAGCTACCCTCTCCCACAGCACTGAGAGCACGTTGCACCTTACGTCTGCTGTGTACAGTAACAACAACATTAAAAACATTGACTATGGAAAACGTAGAGGTGAAGACTCATGGATCACCTTTAATGAAATATCTACCCCCCCCCCCCCCTCATGTTACAGTAGCTTTAGT
The DNA here is from genome assembly GCF_004355925.1 of Anarrhichthys ocellatus. NCBI lineage: Eukaryota > Metazoa > Chordata > Actinopteri > Perciformes > Anarhichadidae > Anarrhichthys > Anarrhichthys ocellatus. Next base: position 17,570,527 of record NW_022280033.1, on the reverse strand, counting down.
TCATATTTGCAAAGCCGGCTGATATGTATTCAGTAATAATCTTGAAATAGCAGTGAGGGTATACTGCGTATTAGGTGACAATTAAGTTCGGGAGGCCATAGACAATGCAGTTGAAGGCTGCTGGTGCGAGAGTGGTTTTGCGGCGAGCATCGTCTCCCTCCGAGTCACTGCGGAGCACTTGATCTGCAGAGAGCAAGTCAGAGGAAGCCATGACTATATCTGAAGGTTATCTGAATTCACAAAGAGCCCAGAGCCTCACATACAGAGGAACACTTGGACATAGTTACAGTAAACAGAAATGCCAATGTGAGGCTAAATGAGGATGCGAGTGGGATGAACAGTATCATGTGATGATGTGACCTTACCCTCCCCTCTCCTCAGGGCGTGGACGGTCTGGCCAGAGGTCTGCCTGACCCTCAGTAAATCTGCATGAACACGTGGTCACACACACACACACACACACACACACACACACACACACACCTGTAACTGCTAATAAGTTAACGTAAACATTTAAGGAAGTTAAATTACAATGTATGAGGTGGATAGTACGTGGTGGGAAATGTAGAAAAGGCAATCGTATTGTCCAGAACCTACTGTCTAGCACATTGAGCATCGTGCGTGTGTTCTGCTGAAGGCTGCTGTGCCACTGGTGGAGGACAATACAGCCGACACCACACAAACTCAGCAGCAGAGCGGTCTCCAGGGGTTTCTCCAGGTCCAGCTGTGCTGCACTGGACAAAAGAGAAGCACAGTGTTAACAGCTTATAGTGATCAACTGCTGTTAAAACAATTCATTCATAGTAATCAAGTAGCCGCTTGCAGTGTTCATTTGGGGTATTTTCATACATCATATGAAAAAAATGTATTTAAAACTACTTTAATTCTATTTGTTTCCTTCTTTATTGTGTTCCCATGATACTTTGCCTCGTGGTAAACCCTTCTGCTTCTGCCTGGCTAACTGATTCCCGTCACGATGGGAAAAAGAAATACATTTTCTCTCAATGTGTGACAGAGTCTCCTCGAAGCTTCTGACAAACGAGAAGCTTGTGAGGCCACCTTGTGAGGAACAGTCACGGCGGCTGGTGATGAAGACAGAGGACAGATGTGCTCGGGGGAGAGCAGCTGTGGTTGAAGCCGCTCTTGAAACAACAGCTGTACTGTGTTCTTGTCAATACAGGAACTCAATTTCATTACTTAATAGAAAGGTTAGTGCAAATGATTTTTGACAAACTGAGTTTGAGCTTCATTCGATAGAGCGGTTACCTCTTGGACATGTCGAGGTTTGATTGGCGGAGAACACTGGCACTGTTCTGAGTCAGGTCGAAGAGCAGAGCCATGCGGCACTCTGAGGAGAGAAAACATCATCATCATCATCATCATTATTATTATTATCTGGCAACAGAATGAAGACGACTAACAGAACCCTCTTACGAACAGAAGGAGGAGAATTTCTAAGAATCATAAGAGTTGTATGCTGACACAATGATTATATTCTAAAACGATTGTTAAAACGACAAGGGGATCATTTAAGTATTAACAGTTGAGACACACATTGAGCTCAAAATACGGAAACAACCCCCAATGATGCTCTCTACTCGAGAAGACTAAGACACACACAGGGTGTTAATGGTTCATTATATCGTTTCATAATAACTATTTAAATGCTTGAAATTTAAATTATTAGTGTACGATGTAAATAACAGGTTGAACTTATCATGACACTTTAAAATGCTGTGGCTATCAGTGACACAGTCCATCTATTAGAACACAAAGTAGAGGCTTTCTACTGTACAAGCACTCGGACTCGACCTGTAGGAGTGAGAGAAACGGGTGCTTGTGTCGGACACCAGGTGTGCGTCAGTGTCATAGCTTCTCTTTGCAGCGAGGACAGGCAGCGCCTCGCAGCTATTCTGGCTGACTTCCTACAATGACGGCCTGTTGCTATTCAGCAGCCTGGGGCCGAAACATCCCCCCCCATGTTAAGAAGCATAATATCATTACTTAAACAAGACAAAGTGATTTGTGGTACGAGTGCAGATGGTGCCGCGCTTACGGCATGACACCCAAATCTGCCATCGGCTCTTCTTATCCTGATGGCTAATTAAGAGCGGCCCGGTTTGTTGTGAGGTAACAGCTGGAACTCAGACCATGGTGTCAGTCGCGCTATAGTTAGCAGCACTACAGCGCCGGGCTGGCGGGAGGCCCATATGTCTGGCTTGCGGCCATGTGTAAGGGCCAAGCTGACACTCTGTCGATCACATTAAGTCCACCCAGTCTTTGTATGCCGGCGGAGGGAGCCATTAAGATGAAGGGGTGTTGTTTTTGTGAAGTATATCTTGGAAGGGGTGAGGAACTGGAAGGTGATGCGGGGCAGCTTATTCTTTATCTAACGAGTGCTGAGGGAGGGAAGAGGCCCTCCTCTAGTGCGCGAGGAGAGGGAGACGCATTCCTCTTCCTGTTCCGCTGACTGTAAATAAATCACCACGGTCAGGGGTTCTTTTGAGACTATGAAAAAAGAAAATCATAAAGGTTCCACTTTTATTTTTCTCCAGCTATCAATTGACTGAGGCAACAGTGACATTAGGTTGAAACGATTCAGCAAATATCCATGTTAAAATACCACATAAAGAGCAGAGAGCCAATCTAAAGATATTTTGAGATGAGTGAAGCTGTGGGAATGTTAAAGTGTTCCAGGGATCCGATAGTAAAACCTCATTGATCTCTCGCTGCAGGGCAGGGTTACGTCTCTATAGAACCACACAGGGAATGAAAAGATTGATGGGTTTGAAGAGATTAAGCCCACTGCTCCATTTACTGCTTACATCATCGGCAAACTGCTCCAAATGTCAGTCATTCAGTCGTTACAGTGTTTTGACGCCTTACTTTTCTTCCTGAAACACCTTTTAAAACAGCTTTGGAGAACTCAAAAAAGCAGCGTGGTTACATAGAACTCAGTAAGTAGCCGGGGCACCAGACGCTCTAGACATTTCATGACATAGACGGGCTCTCTATCATTCTCACCCTTTTGTGTTTTATACGACACAGTGACCTTTACAGTGATCTTTTATATTAGCTTGAGAGGGTTGTGAGATAGTAACTATCGCAGCAACATCAAGGGAAATCTTTTTTAAATCTTTGTTACTCAAACCATAACAGTTTGCACGTCTATGTCATGAGATGGGTGTGAAGGAGCGGAACAGTCAGTCAGCCAATTCATTCCATTGAGATGTGTCATTCCATGCAGGACGTGTGTCACTCAACATTTAGTCTTCTCTACTGCAATAATACACATTTCTGAAGACATTGTCTGACCCTGAACTTCCTCCTATTTTTGCAGATCCACCTCTATTTGTAAAGAAAAGAGAGAAAAACATGAGGGATCACTTGGGACGAGCCAACGTTGACTACAAGAAGAATCCCAGTCAAGGAATACAGACACGCTTGCACCCTCTTCCCAGGGCGACTACCGCTGCGGAGGTTTCGCACAGCGCAACAGCACCATAAAGATTAATCATCTCCTCCATCAGGCAAACCATCTTCCATCAACAGCACCATCCATACACGTGATCTGTACAATATCCGCCGTGCCTGTGGACTTGCATATGTTGACAACCAGAGAATTCAAACGAAGGAGCGGTGAGCACTAAAGCACAACACGCAGAAAGCATGGGGATTATCCCGTAGATGTGCATTTCAGTGATTGTCACCATGAGATCTCTTCATTGTGTTTCTGTGGCATCGAACAGGCCATCGTGCCACGCAGGAGCGCTGACAGAGACAAACTACTCAAAGAGCGGGAGTCATGCTGGATTCATGCTCCTTAAACGTCGGCTCCTAATGGAGCCAATGATTACTCCACAGCTTTTCCCTCGTTTGTATTTTCGGATTATGTTCTCATCAGAGGGCTGCCTTGTACAGCTCAGAGAGTCCTGGATGCGCATACATATGTACACATAGTATCAGGTTCTTTTACCAATGTCCCTGATGTCGTTGCATTTATATATTGTATTTAGCAGTGTGGAGGTTTCTAAGTAAATGTATTTTTAATAAGTGTTTTTTTATAGGCTGTGTTAAGTTTGGTTCATCCAAAAATGTAAACTGCTGAATATGTGCAATTTTTAATATAGCTCTGAATTTTCTGAGATTAAAGTAATAATTTACAGTTTCTGAATAAATCCACTTTACTCTCTTCAAAGTCTGGATGCTCCTGGTAATACGGTGGTTCTGGGCAAAAATCACGAGTATTCCTTTATTGCTAAAGCCGATTGCAAAGTACAATTTGACGATGTCATCCACTGCAGTTAAAATACACGGCAATCTGTGGTGTGATGAGGTTGAGCCAACCTTAGTGAAGCATTATGGTTCTGTGACTAAGAAACAGGACTTTTCCGTTTTTCATTTCTCGGAAATTTGAGACTTTAACCTCAGAGAATGTCAGAGTTTTTTCTCGCAATTTTATTACGTTATGATCTCAGAGAATATTCTAGTTTCCTTCTGGTAAACTTGCGATTTTTTTCTTTTTTTTACCACTTAAATCTCAGAGAATATCCAAGTGTTTTTTTCTCAGAAATTTAGTTTTTTCTCATAATTTCGTCTTTTTTACACATACAATGGTCCTAATACGCTGTCGTACATTTGGATATGTTCAACATTTTAAAACAACGTATGTACATTCATTTGTATAGAAATGCTGTTTGGGTGTACAGTACCAGACAGATTGAAGGCTGCCAGTTTGGCCGGTGGGACGTTTGCCATGAAGCGCTCCATCCCCAGGTAAATGAAGGCACTGCATCTGCACAGCAGCTGCTCCATCTCGGACACACTTGATACATATTGGGGAAGGGTTAACGGTGCAGAAGAGGTGCATTGTAATGTCACAAACACAGTTGGTTCTGAGCACGCTCAGTGCAAAGACGTGCTGCATTGCGTTCTGACCTGGGCGTTTCTCTGCTGCCCATGAAGCCCTCCCACACATGGGTACAATGCTGGCTGTGGGTTTCCAAAATCTCCTTCATCCTCACGCTCAGACTGGTCCCTTCTGTGCCAGATGGACAACAACATACAAACATGACGGATCCTTACACCGCTAAAGGGGTGATACTGAACCGGGAGCTGGAATATGACTCGTACGAGGCCACAAAAGTCGAATAAAATGAAGCAAAATACGGTATTGTAAAAGGGAGAAGGATGCTTTGAGAGGCTATGCGCTGACATGCAGAGCGAGCTGGGCCAATGCCCGGCTGCAATACAGTATGAAAAGAACATTAATCACAGTAGAGCATCCCAGCACTCCTGTACTTCAGTCCAGAACACAGCATCCATGAACTATACTGTAATTAATCACCAGCAACAAGCAATCTTTCTGCCATTTCCACTCTTGGATTTACTAATACACATCAATATTCTAGTTTATTAATCCTTTACATGTGGAATGTCATCTCTCTTACCAAAGTTGCCTTCATTATGAGGGTCAACAATATCTGTGGGGGTATGTTAAGAACAATAATCCAACATTTCTATAAATACGTGTCAAGAACACAAATAAAACAGCTAATTTAAAAATACACAAATAGGTGTTATACTTCACAAAAAAATAAATAAAAAGATACATTTCACGTGACGCGTGTCCACTGGGAAGGTGTTAGAAGGCAACACACGATTCACAGGTATCTGGGAAAATAAATGAGAGTTGTTACAGCTTGAACCAGAGATGGTTACAAACAAAGTGTACACAGTATATATACGTGCAGGCTCTGGCTCATGTACATCTGCAAATACCAGTTGCGAGAAATAATGCGAGAGTGGTTTAACACAGAGGAGACGGAGCAACAGAAATGTAAGTAAAAAGGAAGGGGTTGGTTCTAAACAAGCGAAGTGGTGCATGACGGAGGATAAACGCTCAGAAGCTAGAAATAGGATCTTTACGAAAACACATTATGTAATTGATTGAAAAACCACACTTAAAGGGAGGCGAGAGGAAATAAATAATTGCCGGTGCTGACTGCAGGTCAAAGTAATATTGCCGTCTGTATCTGGCAGGCCCAGATTCATTTACTGAACTCACCACTTTGATGGCTTGTCTTTGATCTGCCTTCCCCTTATTTCCCTTGCCACCTTTGGTCTCTTTCTTGTTGTCACTTTCAACTGCCACAGACAGGAAGCAGAATTAATACATACACTTGTCTGCGGGGTAGATTACACAGCGTTTGGGACTGGGGAAAAAGAAAAGAAAGAAAGTCAGCATCTGCAAAGTCAGTGACATTTAATGGTGAGTGAAGAACAGTTGTAAAAGTTTCGTCACGGCAGCGATATCCATTACGCTCGGTAAATGAAAACACAGACTATTGATTGAGCATTGATTATTCATTGATTATTCATCTGTTGCACATATCAGTTCTGTCAGGGTATATCTTGGCTAGTCTTGCGTAGGTAACTCTTGCACTGCAGTAGACTCATAGAGGTGCTGATCTGACGTGGTAATCTTGAGGTCCTGGTCCTGGATGTCCCTTAGGGAGTCCAAACAAGTTGGGTTTAGCTTGAAAATGTAATCATATATGACTGAAGTGAGCCCATTTAGCCTAGTATTAAGTGATAGAAAAGAGTCAATCATAGCACCCGGAGGGCAGTTAGAGAATTGGAGAATTGTTTTTGTAACGAACCTGGAAGAAGCGGAATAAACGAGTATTTGAAAGGTTAAATTTTGCTGATGAATCTGCAAATGAGGGAAAAAAAACCACCTTCAACATAAAGTTCATTAATAGTCACCAGAGCTTTGTTTGACCAGGTCTGTAAACTAGATCCGAGCAGGACGGTAGGAATAGGGGGATGAGAAAGACTGGAGCTAGAACTGACGGAGGGTGTAGTTTTAAAGTGTCTCCTAAACTGATTCCAAAGTATCGGTAACAACTGGGTTCTGAGCAACTTTTTTGATAGAGAGAGGTAGCTGGGAACAAACCCCCGATCAAAGTGAGAGACACAAAGAGGACGTGTCCATTTGTTGATGTTACAGACCCAGATGTAAATGTGGTAATACAGATTTCTCAGATTGGTGCGTCCCAATAGAGAGAGAGGGAAGGAAGACAACCTAGCTAAATCCAATTTACAGCAATCTAATAACGGCGGACATTTTTTTTTAAAAGAGCTTTGTAATTCCTACATATCTCAATCCTTCCCTGACCTTTCTCAAAAGAAAAGAGAGCCTTGGGAAGCCTTCCAGCGAGGGAGTTAATATGGAAATATTCACTAGTGTCAACCTTTAACACCAAGCTCAGGGCAAACTATTCAGACATTTCTGTCTGAACCTGAAGCCAGTTTACGGTGGTTTCACCGCCCGTGAAGCCCTACGCTGTTAAGTCTGCCACATTGAACCACTGTGCAGTGTTATGCTTGGAGTACATTTGACAAAGGTCACAGTTTGTACTTACAGTAGGTGCGTCATTAAGATTAGGACATTTAAAATCATATCCATAAAGTAGGCTATTAAGTTCATGTGTCCGCAAGATATAGTGGGGTTTTTTCTCACTTTTTTGAAATTATTTTGATAATATTGAATACATTCTCTTTGTTTTTAATATGAAATAACTGATGTGTTGTCCCACACATATTTCCTGTCTACCGTCAGGCTGGATCAGACAGCGTCACTGATCGCATGGCATCAGCGTGTTCAGTACCACTTGAGTTTTTTTACTTGCCACTACAGCTAGACAAGCCACCACTATTTATAGCAGCTCCCACTATTCATGTTATAACTACTAGTTTTCCTAATTTCACTAAATCACTGTATGTAAAGGTTTGAAAAGGATCAACAATAAAGTCTGTGTAGTTTGAATCACAATGTGTGTTCTATCAGTCGATTACTCTCAATCAGTGAGGACATACGTTCATACAGAGGCAAACACGCCACACCTGAAGGCCGTCTTTTTATTGTTTGCGCTCATTTGTCTTGTGTGTACATCATGAAAGCACTACACAGAATATTAAATTGCCCTTTAAAAAGTGGTTTCAGGCACTTTATCTTCTTGACACGATGGTAAACTAGAGATGTCACAATTATGGTAATGATGGTACAGAAAGAGATCACTTTATTTCTGGTCTGATCGTCACCTATGTGTTTGATCCAGGCATGAGATATGTATTAGGAAATACATGTACTTTCCTGCCAGTGGTGTACGCAATTGTCAAGTGACACACACACACACACACACACACACACACACACACACACACACACA
>NW_022280033.1:17560397-17562283 GCF_004355925.1 Anarrhichthys ocellatus | reverse complement strand
CACACACACACACACACACACACACACACACACACACACACACACACGCACACGCACACATGTTTAACAGTAACCTTTGAACATTCACTCAATTTATGCAAATGACTCAACCTTTAAAAAGGTAAAGAAGTCTGCAGCATCACATTCACTGATCTTTCTACTCCCTTTTCTTTTCTAAATATTAACGTGCATAATTCCCCAGAGGTTTGTAGCATCATTGCCAAAAAAACAACCGGATTGCTTATTCTTAGGGATTTTACGCTCATAGGAGACCTCCAAAATAAAACCCTGAGAGACTGGAGAATGACACAATGTGTGGATAATATTCATTAAAATACAGGTTGTTGCTTTAAATTGATGTTTGAATCAGACTCTATCCTTCCACATCAAATTGTTTTTGTCGTTTGTTTCCTGCTCCAACAAAAAACGGTTCATAGTTGACAGGAAACAATTATTGCAATGTACAGCAGCAACATGAAGAGAGAAATGGGCAGAACATGCTGTAAGCTGCTGGACTATGAAGGTATATTTGTGTCTTTATTACACAAACAAAAAAAATGTTTTAAGAGCAAATTTCTCACACTGCAATCAAAAATCAAGTTTGTAAGTTAAAATATATGAACTGAGAATAAATTATTTGTTAGTTTTGCTTATGAAACTAGAATTTTTGACTGCAAATCAAAATCAAAACAAAAACCTTTGCTCTCAGAAAATGATGGATGTAGTGGATATGAGCCAGGTGTTTCTATTGGTGGGTTCACTTGGCTCTTGGTATCTGCTTCCACTGTAAACACTGACGGGAGGTTACTGTGATGAGCGACATGGAGGTAAGTTGACATTATATTGCTGTTTTGTCAAAATGTAGCAGCACTTCACTTTGTTTTCATGTTGTTAGTGTCGTAGAGCAGTGGTCCCCAACCACCGGGCCGTGGATCATTTGGTACCGGGCCGCACAGAAAGAATAAATATTATATTATTTCCGTTTTATTGATTATCAGAGTCTGAAAGAAGTTTTATTTTGAAAAATTAATTATTTTGAAAAATTAAGCCCGCAAGCTAGCGAAAATGAGTAAATAGCTTTTGGAGAGCTAAGGAGTCAGAAGAAGAGCCTACAACTTCCAAGAAAATGAAAGCTTCATTTAACAGACAATATCAGGAGTCTAATTAAATATCAGGAGTAATTGTGACACGCCAAACCCGTTCTGCAGAATATGTGGCGACAAAGGATCAGCTGCTGGAGATTGTAAATGACGGCGGCCTTAATACAAGTAGGTTTGAGACAACAACTCTGCTGGTGTTTTGGATTAAAATCAAGGCTGAATATCCGGAGATCACCACTAAAGCACTGAAAACCCTGCTTCCATTAACAACATCCTCTTTGTGAAGCGAGATGTTCTGCAGTGACGGCAATCAAAACAAAATGACGGAGTGGACTGGATATAAGGAACAGACTTCGGGTGTCATTGTCTCCCATTACCCCCAGATGGGACCATCTCGTTGCAGAGAAACAAGCTCGGGGCTCCCACTGATTCAGCGTTGTGAGTTATATTTTGTATGCATTTTATATTTGTTTTCATGCCGATCGTATCATTTTATTTCGTCGTGTTTTTCCGCCACACCTTGAAGGCCGGTCCGTGAAAATATTGCCTTACATGAAACCGTCCGTGGTGCAAAAAAGGTTGGGGGACCTCTGTCGTAGAGTCTCTAGAGAGACATGTCGTAGAGACATGGAGGGCTGCTGTGTTGACATGAAGCCTCACTTTCTCGGTCAGAGAAAACCAAGCTCATAGGATTTATTTGAAATTGTGTCATACATGTGTAATCTCTGTGAGATGTCTGCGGGCTAAATGAATCTCCTGGAGCTGGTCAGACTTGTGGTAACAGCA
>NW_022280033.1:17510836-17540397 GCF_004355925.1 Anarrhichthys ocellatus | reverse complement strand
GTGGCCCATGAGTGGTTTAGGCTCTGCATCTCCTTCTCCACAGTTCTTCTCCATGTGTTTCTTGGTCGGCCTCTTTTTCTTTTCCCTTCTGGTGTCCAATGTAAGGCTGTTCTTGTAATATCAGCAGGATCTTTTCTCAACACATGTCCTATCCATCCCCATCTTCTGCTCATTAGGATGGTCTCCATGCATTCTTGTTGGCATTTGTCATACAGTTCTTCATTTGAAATGGTGTTTGGCCAGAAAATGTGCAGTATTTGTCTTAAACTCTTGGTGTGGAAGGTTGATAGTCTGTTGAGGTCTTCTTGTGTCATTCTCCAGCATTCAGAACCGTACAATAGGGTGGATAAAACACAGCTGATACAATTTAAGTATGGTCTTGATGGTGTACTGCTGTGACCTCCATATGTTGGCTTGTATCAGCCAGAGGTATGGTAAAAATTACTAACGTTAAGAAAAGTTTTCCAAGTCTCTTTTACTCAGGTATCGATGGCTGTAACACAGGAAGCAACATCCTGGATCTCCTAGACAACAGAGAAGATGTGTTCACTCTGGACCAGATGAGAAGGATGGACGACCACAGGACCAGATGAGAAGGATGGACGAACACAGGACCAGATGAGAAGGATGGACGACCACAGGACCAGATGGAGAGCGGCGGTCTCCTTTCTTTCATTGGGCTGAGTAAGTAATCCCTCACTAAGACTACAGAAGTATCAGTAATACGATTCCATCATTGAACAATGTAAAGGTCGTATAGTTGAGTTAAAAGTATTCATCTCTTGTGTTTGTGTCTCACAGGGCAGGACTCCTCTGTGCTTTTTTCTCACTCCTGGGGCAACTGAGAGTGGACGTCTTCCAAACCATCATCCCAGGGAGACCCAGACCCACCACAGACCACTGAACCACTCTCAGCACCCCAGTGAGTCCGAGACCCAGCGAGTACGGTTACGTCCTCCCTGCCCCTCCCTCCTCCGACACCGCCCGCTCCACCCACCAGCCGAGAGGACGAGGAGCGTCCCGTCCCCACCGGCACAGAGGACGTAGTTTGTCTCCGTCTGCTTCTTCTGTGCTGGTGGGTTTGGGAAGCTCCTCACACACACACAGGAAGCCGTCAGCAGCTCTTTGCATCTGCTCAGAAGTCAAGCAGGAGACAGATGCATTTGTCACATAGAACACAGTATGTTCATGTAAACTGTATGTACTGTATGTATACTGTTTATTTACCGAGTAGCACAATAAAAATCAATGTATGACAAACTTTCTAAATATGTCTTTATATTAGAAACAATATCATATTTCTGATATAATTCAAAAATCTGACAATGTACGACAATATACAATAAATATTGTGCAAGTGATAATTTAATATCTTTTTGATTTTCATTTGACTCAAAGGTATTACTGTTAGTACTGTTAAGTATTGATAATCATAATATTACATGTTGATATAAAGAAAATAGGGAAAGCTTTAGATTACAGCCCCAACGTGCAGCATTATTCTTCCCAATTTAATTATAACTAAATCATAAATAATTGAAATCTTTACTGATTGTTAACTAGTACAGAACTGATGGCGCATGTAGGTGCAAGGGAACAAGATGTGACGTTAATGAATAAAGGGGAAACAATGTGGGAACTTAATTAATTCATATCATTATTATAATTTATATATATGTATGTATATATGTGTGAATGAAATAAAAGTTATTGATAAATACTTTGTTATTTACAAGAACTATAAATGATTGAAAATTAGTTATTAACATAGCAACTTATTGAATTAACTGATTATTAATTTAGAAAAGCTATTATGAAAAAGAACTGACTGAATTATTGAATATATGATTGAAAAACTAAAACCTTTGAAAAACTAAAACCTTTACAGTATATTAATATCTGTATATACAGTATAATCCTTCTGAGCAGGCATTCTAGGCACGGGAGCAGCAAAGGGGAGGGAGGGGAGGGGGACGCAAACAGGAAGTCCTCTGTAGCGTAGGCCGTCTCATTTCGGAGACCGCATGGTCCAGCATTCGCGGTCCTCAAAGGCTGGGTCCTCTGAAGGATGCAGCCCCTGAATTGAGACACACCTACTGTCAGTGTTTGCAGTGGAAGCAGATACCGGGATCCAAGTGAACCCACCAACACCTGGCTCATTCAGCAGCGTATGCCCCGCCCACTACATCCATCATTTTCTGAGAGCAAAGGATTTTGTTTTGAGAGAAAAGCTTTTTGATTTGCAGCCAAAAATTCTAGTTTCATAAGCAAAACTAACATAATTTATTCTCAGTTTATATATTTTTACTTACAAACTTGATTTTTGATTGCAGTGCGAGAAATTTGCTCTAAAAACATTTTTTGTTTGTTTGCGTAATAAAGACACAAATATACCTTCATACTGGACGGTCATACTGGCTTTACTAGAGAACTAGAGCTTAGACCTTGTGCCATAACCTAAAAAAAATTGATCTCATGTCCTTGGAGTACAAAAATGTCTGCATCAAAACTGGGACAACTGGCATAAAATGATATATTGATATTACATTAAAAGTTAAATGTTTTTAACAAACTTCAGTCCTGATCATCACCACCAAATACTCAATATACTCAATATTCATTTTCAAAATGTTAGCCCTTCGAATGCCAGTTTGTTTACACGATGCCACTGTTGCTTTTATGAAAACAGGAAATGTATTTATTTTCTGTAGACTGAATGCTGGGATATGATAAGGATTAGCAACATTGATTTTGATATATTGCATCAAACACTGCAGTGGAAACAAGGACAATTTGCCCCATAGGGCAAATATGAGAAAATCTACTTATTATAGGAGGCTGAACTTCCAAAATGTAACAAAACAAAACCTCACACCGTGATGGAAAAATGTAAAAGCATAAGCATTATATGTCCTACATATATTACACCTGGACAATCAAACCCACAGTCCTGACTGTAAATTGCATCACAATGGCCACTTTTAATGGACAACCACTACAGCAAAGCTGGCCTTGGTGTTGACGGATGTCCGCATGAACTTCTGCATGCCGGCAGGATGTGAACGGACCTTTCTCTCCTGAACATGTTCCAATTCTATGGATGGCTGCCTGCAGTCGAAATCCAGGCATCAAGATGCTTTCGCAAATGTCAGCAATTATTTACATAAATATGACGGGAGTGATGTGAGGCAAACATCCACTTATACTGGACAAAAAGCCCACTAATTATGAACAGTTCAATAGATAAGACACCTAATGGCATGGTCTTATTCCTCCCATCAGGAAACCTGTTCTTACAGGATCTTTGCCACATTTTAAACATTCATATGTCTTCTTTCATAATAAGTCATGTCTTTTGGTTTCATTCCTGTTCTTTCGTTGTGGTCCACCAGTTCAACACTTTGTTGTTTCTTACTACTTAACTTTACCCGTCACGTCTACGCCACAATATCTGGCCTGCAATATGAAGCAGAAATCTACGGCTGAAGAAAGAATCGTATTTATTGCTACTCTATTACTTAATGATACCAACAACATAAAAATGATAAAGTACCTTTGTCTGGTTCCTCTCTGTTCAGGCGACTGTGGAGGAGCTGGAGGGAGAAGTCTCGAGACACAGAAGTCAGGCCTTGGTCCTGCAGGATGGACAACGCTTCCAGCGGCAACTCCAGCAACTTCCTGTCTGCCAGCAACACCACACACTTCCCTGGCTCTGCTGCTAATTTAGCTGCACACACACATGCACACGCACACACAAACACTTTCTCAGAACCCATCATTTATTTTAATCTTTAAGATGTTGCTGCACAACAACCTTTAACATGTATGGCTGCACTTCTGAAATCCATACTTTCTAACTGTTGTGTGACTGTTCCAACAATGTAGAGTTCATTCTTTTTAAAAAAAAAAAAAAAGTTCATCGGCACTATAATCTCCACTGCACCTGGTAAAAGTGCCGGGTTATCAAGTTGTGTGTGTAAATCGACGTTTATCACATCATATCACATGTAAAGCCACAACACTGGCCTGAAGGGGGTGAACAGAAATCTGCTGAACGGGTTTCCATGCCAATAAACAGATAAGAATCACAGCAGATGTTGGATGTTCATACGATACACAAGGCCCTCAGGGTGTCACAGACGCAAGAAAGCTCTCAACCAACATGCTCTTCCTTTACCTGAGCTCCCTTTCTCTTCTTTCTCTTTGGTTTTGGTCACTTGAGGGACTGCTGGTGGTGCAGCCTGGGTTCTGAGGGAGGTGAGGACAGGTGAGGATGAGTCGGGCTGAGCTACCTCACGTCTGACGACAACATAGGACAGAACCAGACAGCGCAAGATGTGATAAAGTGTCAGGAATAGAGACATACAGCGCTTGCTTTGTGTAAGCTTGCTCCATACATTTGTACCGGCCACATCTTCACTTCAAAGTAGCAAAGTTTCCTTCCTCGGGAGAAGGAAACTACATGAAATGTGTCAAGCCTTTGTAGAGGACAAACCTCGAGACATATACAATACGTCACCTTAAGCATGAGAAGTCAAACTGTGTGAGGAGTGGATTCAAATAGTCTTCCATATCTTGTACTACTTCTCTGAAGTGAGCTCCTAACATTTCTTCTGCGGCAGTTTTCTGTATAGGAGAAGAAGAGAAGAGAAGAGAAGAAAAGAGGAGTATCAGCAGCTGGAACAAACTATTTTTCATGCACACATCTATATGCTTGGATGGAAATGTGAGCTGTCCAGCAAGCGGGAGGTGACGTGAGGTGATGATGATTGCAGCGGAGTGAGCTTATTCATGAGGCTTGCAGTGGATAATGTTAATGGAGTGAAAGAAGAGCAGAGGTCTCAACAAGACGTACGCGGGGAAAAGCACGGGGCTCCTCGGAGGCCTCCGGCCCGCCCTCGGCCCTCTGCCGACAGGCTTGCTTGCTGAGGGCATGTCTCGTCTCCAGGCCAAAGGCCCAAGTCTGGTCCCTCAGTGCCAGCAGAGCCCGCGGGCAGACTGAAACCTTGGCCACCGTAGAGCACGTCAGGGTACCTGCAACCACAGTGTTGACACACAATCAGACACGTAATAGCCTGGTAATTGGTCCCCATGAGCACCCCACCCCCTCTCCTCCTGGACTCTTTGTTAGATCCCCCTCTTTCTTCTTCCATCTCGTCTTATTTATTTTTTTCCCCTCACTGTTTATCCTGTTACTTGTCCCCATTTAAATGCTGACAACAATGCTACGAATAGCAACGTATGTGTCATGAAGACCATGTTCCCCCGGGGCAATGGGACAAACTAGATGCGGCATAAAATTACATGGACGGACGGACAACCCAGAAACATAATGCTTAAAGAGGCATAAAAAAGCACGAGCCTCTAACCTGGAGCTTGCGTCGTCTTTCCCTTTTGATCTGGAGCTTTGGTCATCTCATAGAAGGCCCCGTACAGTTCTGACCTAAACACAAACACAAGCAAACAATGTATACTGTATGCACTACTTCACATGCTTACTTTAAATATCTTACATTTCAATTACCATAGATGCATCTCTTTCCACAAGTACACATACATAGTTTCTACATCAGCCCTCTAGTGGCAGGTGTACCACACAGCAGGCCCCTTCATCTCTACAGTGTTCCTTCAGCCTAAAACCTATTGTGACTCATATACCATGAAGCAGCCAGAGGCCGATAAGGAGAGAATTTATAGCAGGGCAAAGAAAGGTGAATGTAGCGAGAGACAACGGACGAGGACAAAAGAGGAATTACCCGTCTTCAGAGTGCTGAAGCAGCAGGATGTTCAGGTTGGGCGGAAGCTCTGCGAGGATCTTTAGGTGGCTGGGATGGATGGTCAGTTGGCTGAAGGCCTGCAAACCATAAAGGTGTTTCAAGATCATAAATACAACGACATATTAGATCAACTTTTGCCCTTGTTTTTTTTATTTTTCATTATCTGAATAAAATCATTTTAGAAGTGATTGGATGTCGGGTTTTAAAAGTTTGATTGTTGCCTTTCAATTTAAAAGTATTTTCAAGACATGCATTGATCTGACGCAGACATGTCAGACACACAACCACATGATGTGGCAACCCCACGTACTACACACTGTTGGCCAGCTGCGGCAGTATTAGTATTATACTTTAAACCTTTCAAACATTACAGAATTAACGATTGTATTTGCTGTAGATGAACTAACACTATATTAAAATGTTAAGCATATGGAGAATCAGGTCCTCGGTTGTTCCTTTGGTTCTGTGATGAAGCACTATTTTAAAAAGGTAACAACAACTAACTAAAAAGACAGAGTTGCAGAATCTCAGGTTTGAGTATAGTAAATGATTTACTCGTTACTGTAATTATTAGAACTGATCTGAAAACAACTCATTTTAGATCTACAAAACCAACCATGTCATTTGTCCGAAAAGGTCACAGATGAAATGATGACATTTCAGTCACGTCCGTGTTACAACGATGATGATAATATCACAATCAGTTTTCACTTTGTGATGTCGATGATAAAGTGCATTTTTCAATTTCTTCTGAAGACATAATTGTTGCTATTAATAACATAATCAAGCACGAGTCACTCAACGTGCTTTGAGGGAAATTGAGGACTATATTGCATACAGTAATATATCACATAACCAGTTGGTTGATTATAAGGCAACTATTCATTTACATTTTTACTTCTAATATTTACACATTAACATACTTCTGTGTTAACATTCCAAAAGATTAATCTGCATTTTAGGGGGCAGATTCCTGCTGTATTATATATTATATGTATTATATAGGGCTGCAGATGTCCTCGAGTTTTCACACACAGTAGCTACTCGTGCATGTTGGTGTAACTTTGAAGTGTTTTTTCTTGAAGCTCCTCTTCTCTGTGTGGTTTCAGAAGTGCATTCAGAGCAAAGGCCGTAACAGCACCGATAGTGTGTGTCCGCCATCAAGGGAATTTACTGAGCAGAGTATGACAGCATCCATAAATCATGAGTGGTGGGGTTTGGTGACCCCCGCTACCTTGGAGAGGCTATTGAGGGAGTCCTCCGCTCCCTTCAGCATGCCGCTGGGCCTCTCCTCTTGAGAGAGGAGCAGCTTCCTGTGCAGGCTGAGCAGAGCCGAGAGCTGGGACGCACTGGTGCCGGCGCAGGCAGAGCTTAGGACCTCGGACATCGCAGCGACAGCATGGCAGCTCTGGGGGAAAAAAAACAGAAGATGAAGGAGGGCGCTGTTGGTAATAGCAGGAATTATAGTGGGTGATGATACCGCGAGGAATGCAAGGGACTGTGATGTGCACAGAGACACCTGTAGGTGTCCTACATGCATCATATGGACAACTGTTTCATACGATGTACTCTATGTGCAACGTCCTACAGAAACGAGACTCGGGCACATATGATCTGATGCACAATACCTGAAACAGGGCAAGGTATTGACCTGACGCTGCAGGGTCAGACTGGCCATGACACTCCAACATGTTGAGAGAGGCATCAGCCAGGATGGAGGAGGGCAGCTTGTGTTGGAGGCACAGGCTGACGGCCTCAGCCAATGCCTTACTGGCCTGTGCCAACAGCTGCTGGGCTCTACGCCTCCTCCGCTGCGAAGAGGAAATCACACACACACAAAATGCAGGCATCAGTAAGTCTGTGTAATCAATCAATCAAACAGGTAAGGGTTATGTCACCCTCACCCTGTAATCATCCCTCCTCATCATACTGGCTGTTAAAGGATTCTTTCATGAATCGTCTCTAATGTGAGTGATTGATATAGTTTGTGACAGGAGAAAAGAACATCCACAGTCGTCTTTTCCTATAAAAATACATTCCTTTGTTCAGCTGAAGCTAATATCACGCTTACTACTGGCTGAAGAGTGCTTTCCTGTTAGCGTGGACAGCAGTTCTTTCTTGAGCTGAGGGGGAGGGATATTACCACAAACAGGGAATCTTTTCAAAGACTGTAACTTAATTTGTCTTACTCAGACTACTGAAGCCTCATATTAGCTTCTATTATGTTGTAGAGTGCATTTTTTACACAGAGCAAAGACTGTGTGTTTTGTTGCCCATCTCTTGAACTGGATTTACAACAGGAAGTGAGCTCTTCACATCCAGTATGGACAAGAGGAACAATTGCAGCAAGACTTGAAAAACTTCTCCTTTTGGTCCAACTCCAAAAAATAACTATTTCCTGTAATCTTTCAATTTAGCCATCTACCCACTGCTGGGTTATGTTGGTTTTTTCACATCTCATAGACCTCTCATGCGCTCTCAGTGATATATCTACATCAAGACTGAACTTTGCATTTCCAACTTGCATAATATGAAAGTGGAAGTTATTTTTCTAACCTAGCTTAAAAACATTTTTAGCTGGAGCGGAACTGTTTCTGAATTAGGGCCGTTGTAGGGAAGTAAAACATAATAATCCAGAGCCAGGAGGAGGATAATGTTCAGAGAAAAGTTTTCTGGGATTAAAGTCGGAAATTTACAAGAACAACACTGAGAACATTCAAAAGAAAAGAACCTATTTGAGTTATTTTCTTGTAAATTTTCCCTTGCTCAGTTTTTCTTTTCTTTAACCCTATAACGGCCATAATATGCCGTAATAGTTATTCATACTTAAATATATTTCAGTGGTTGAATATCTTTCGTTGAAACTGAGAGGACAATTAAATATTGTATTGGTATGTTTTTTTAACCCCTCTAAAGACCTCTCTTGCATCATCAACCAGGTGTTATTAATGCTTTGCTTTCACATTTGTAGGTAAAAGGCACAGACTATTTCACATATTTATGTTTACATAAGGCTAGAAGGTTCTATGCTAGTTTACAGCAGAACACATCACCTGATTAAAGCTGTCTGTGGAGGTATTCATCTCATGTTGATACGATCCAAATGATACATTACATTTTGTTTCATCGATCTCCATACAGACAGCCAAGTCAAGACTCGACCTTTCAACATTACTTCTTGAATCTAACTCAATATTCCAAAATGTTGCCACATAAATAATATATTCGAGGCTTATTTTATGTGGACAGTAGATCTCTCTGCGCAGACTTTCAATATGAGAGCGCCCAGAAAGTTACCTCCGGGGGATTTGAGATGTGAGGCTCAGTATGAAGACCTGAGATTAGAGATGAGTCAGAAGGGATGGGGTCACTTGTCAGGAGGTATGTACCTGCAGCTCAGCACTTTTGGCAGAGGTCACCCTCGCCTCTCGTCTGATTGATTCTCCGTCTTTCTCCGAGTTCTCCTCCTCCGCGGAAACGGCTTTGGGGTCGGACCAGGCCTCCTCCTGCACAAAGTTATTTCAAGATCACAGAACAATGAGCGTGATTAGTGCCAAATCCCCTCATGATCACAAACCATAAAGACCTGAACTTCTCCGTCCGCAATTATGTAAGCTGACATCAATCCCTCTAATCACTATAAGCTATAAGCAACTTTTTCCAGGTTATTTCTCCGTTGGTGTGTATGTGGATGCATCAGGATTCCCCAAAAAATGGGAAATAAATCCTGCGAATAAAATCCCCCAGAGATTTATATGACAGCCTGTTGTTTGTTTCTGGTATGTTGTTTTTGTGGTCACAACATTTCTGAAGGCATAAACAGCCTGGAGCAGAGTTACCTAATAAAAGGACAAAAAAGATTTTGTGTTTTACTCTAAAAGCATCATCGGGTGCAGGCAGAGATGTCAGGAAATAAATACCAGGTATGGCAGCTGATGAGGTCACATGACTACAGTTATATGTTTCTTCCTTACACCTTTTTTTAGGAATCTATTCCGTGCTATAAAGTTCTTAATAAGGCAACTTCTCAAATCAAAAGATTAGGATCATCTTTGGTCCCCAGACATTACATTACATTACATTACAGTCATTTAGCAGACGCTTTTATCCAAAGCGACTTACAATAAGTGTATTCAACATCGGTATTCAAGAGAACTACTAGTCACCAGAAGTCATAAGTGCATCTCCTTTTTTAAACAAGCATCTCGGAGCATAAACCAGAGCCAACGTACAGTGCAGAAACAAACTAATACAATAAGTGCAACAAAATAGTATGAATACAATAAGTGCTGAGTGGAAGGCTCAGGGTAGTACTTTTTGAAGAGGTGAGTTTTCAGCCTGCGCCGAAAGATGGGCAGCGACTCCACTGTCCTGACGTCAGTGGGGAGTTCATTCCACCACTGTGGGGCCAGGACAGAAAACAGCCATGACCGGGTCGATCGGCCGCAGGGACCTCTGAGCGACGGGGCAACCAATCGCCCCGAGGCAGCAGAGCGAAGAAGTTGGGCGGGGGTGTAGGGTTTGACCATGGCCTGGAGATAGGAAGGAGCTGTTCCTTTCACTGCCCTGTAGGCTAGCAACAGAGTCTTAAACTGGATGCGAGCTCTTACAGGTAGCCAGTGTAGAGAACGGAGAAGGGACGTTGTGTGGGAGAACTTGGGGCGATTGAACACCAGGCGAGCTGCAGCTTTCTGGACAAGCTCCAGAGGTCTGATGGCCGACGCCGGGGCTCCGGCATGTAGTGAGTTGCAGTAGTCCAGGCGGGAGATGACCTGGATGAGCACCAGCGCCGTCTCGTCAGTGAGGAAGGGGCGAATCCTCCTAATGTTGTAGAGCAGGAGTCTGTAGGAGCGTGTAACCGATGCCATGTTTGCTGAGAATGACAGTTGGTCATCCAGGGTCACACCCAGGTTCCTCGCAGTCCGAGTTGGCGTCACCACGGTATCGTCAACGGTATCGTCCGATCCAAGAGATGTATTTCAATGGTGACAAACTGGCGAATTTAAATATATTGTTCTGTGTTTCAATTTCAAATCTCTTCATTGCATTTCCTGATACTCCCTGTGATTCTTTACATCTATCAGATCACATAAAACACCTCTCTGCACCAGACATACTGTACGTGTACATTTATATACATGAACATTTGTGTTGTCTACAGTACCTGTTCATGTCTGACCCAGCGAGCACACAGGTACATGGGGTCCTCCTGCACAGCTAGCAGTCGGAGGTATTTTCCCATCAGACTCAGGCAGAAAGCTCTGGCCTGCATGTTGTCCGGGTAGTGAGAGCTGACCGCAGTCAGCTGGCCCAGGACCACCTGCCCCAAGGTACTGCCCACACTCAGCCATTCCTGGACAAGACCCAAGGGAGTTACGGTCACGTGAGGAGATGGATGGAGGACAGGCGATGTTCTTACCTGTGCTATCATACGACAAACACAAACCTCGCTACATTTCACTGGACGCATTGACTGACTGACGTTCAGGACTTGGCTGAACAGAAACCCCATAATGGAAGCAAATACTAACACATGTTTAATGTACTTTTTTTTTTTTTAGAGTGGAAGGAGGCGCGGTGCCTGTGGAGGAAATATGAAGCCCTTGAGCAAGGCAACCCCAACTGTCCGGTGAGGCTGCCCCGTCGCTCTGACTAACATCTCTCCATACATTCATGCATGTGTACAAATCCTGTTCTGGCCTGCGGCAGCACACCACAAATAACGTCTGAGAAATATGTTAAAAATACTTTTAAGACAATTTTACACAACTTCATCTCAACAGCTTTTTTACATGCCTGAACAAAAACAATCTATCCAGACTGTAAAGAACTCAGCTGCCAGGCTTTTACCCAGAAGGAAGAGACGTGATCACATCCCTCTTGTCTGAGCTTTTAAGATTTTACAGGTTACTTTATTGTCTCTTCGTGATATCTTTCCCTGCTAGATCTCTAACCTCTTAGCACCGTACGCGCCAGGACATACTTTTACTTTCCTTTTGACTGTTCCAGAGGCCCGGCTGTAAACCAAAGGGGACAGAGCGATTGCAGTCAAGGCCTCGAGTCTCTGCAACGATCGGCACGAGAAAAATCAGGTCGGCCGAGTCAGTGATCTCCTCTAGGATACGAAACTTTCATCGGAAAGCCTTCCCTGATTTTACTTGTGTTATAGTTTACTTTGAACCGTCGGAAATATTACCTTTCTCTACACTATATATTTTTTTATACATCAAATGTTTTTTTTCATTGCCTAATTTATGACTTGTCTGTTTAACTCTGCTGCCTTTGTGAAGCACTTTGTAAAATAGATTTTGAAATGTGATTATTATTATTAGATTAGAGGAGTCACGAGAGTGTATGCTTACCATTGACCCGTGGCTACTTTTCCTAAACCCAGCACTCTAGTAAGGAATCCTAAATGAATATTCCAAATCGAGGCAAAACACTCCAAACAGCTTAAATCCTGGGCGGTGGTGTCCCAGACAAACACACCGGTGGGGAGCTGTCTTGGAGTGATGGCTTGTTGCTGCACTTGTTTGGTTATGACAGTGATTAATAATACATAACTGCTAATCAAGCACTTCATGCGGTTATTTAAAAGCACACCAGGGCTGTGTGAGAGACGCTAAACAATCACTGTAGTGTGTTGGTTAGCCACAACAGATTTGCTCACGTGTGGTCACAGATGAGGGCAGCCTGGTGTTACATTGCATGTTAGTGTCCCCAAGTGGCAATGATACGCAGCTGACCTTCTAACCTCTACAGTGAGCTGGACTTCATTCACATGGATCTTAAACATGTTGATGTTTAGAGTCATACTTTGTAATGCAATGCTCTTAAAGTGTTTTAAATCGTTTTGAACAACAAAGGAGTTCTCTGAGTTCTTAGGTGTAAGCTTTATTTCTGAGTAGGATGAACTAATTGTTGTTGTTGATCTTTTTACTTGGTGATGATAAAAAGATAAAATAATGACTTATTCTTTCAAATAACATGCTACACCCTCATAATAAAAATGACCAGTTAATGCAACAGTTTGTTGCCGTAAAAGAGCTTTAGCATAATCTGTTCTTTTGCTACATTAATTGATGTTATAGCACTAGAATAGAGTAGGTCGTAACGGAGACCTGAGGTGCTTCTGTACCGACTAACCTGTTCTATGGAGTTGGGCTCAGGTGGGCAGCGTGTGAACTCCTCCAGCGCTATCTCAGCAGAGGTTTTCCTCTGGCGGGCCAGAGCTCGGCGTGTCGTCTCAGCACAGTGCTCCTCCAGCACGGCCAGACTAAACTCTGCCAGGGCCAGTTGCAGACGCAGCAGCCTCCGCGCGGCTGCCAGTGACACTCCAGGACTCTGGCAAAGGATGAAAGCAGCGGCGTAAAAAACTCAAGGAAGTCAAGTTTAAATGACAAAGAAAAACTCCACAGAAGTCCATCTGCTTCCCTGTTTAAATGAAATCAGAAGCACCTTCACTTTAGGATATTAGAAAGTCTGACTTGGAAACAATTGTTCTCAAGCGGCGGGTTAGGGTGCAGGAGAGGGCTGTGACCATGAGCTCACAGACAAACAGCAAACTTAGGCAAGCAGTATTGTGAGACATGGCGAATGAGAAACTTGGGCTGAGGTTTGAATGGGATGGAAAACCACGAACTTAAACCAAATTGAACATGGAACAAAAGCTAGCACATGACCCTCATGAAAATGAATAAATGAGCATGATTCCAGTGATCCCAGCTGTGGTCTCTTGTTTCCAATGTAGGTTGGATATTAAGACTTAATGGGCCAGCAGCGCCATCTGCTGACAGGACACTCACTGCTACAACCCAGCCTCCAGTGGGAAACATCCACAGACTCTTGTACTGATGGGATCCACAGACTCTTGTACTGATGGGACGTTTGCATCTTTTGCTCTGTTAAGGATCCACTTCTTCATCGCTTTCCTGGTTTCCTTGCCTTCTCAACACTCTCTTTCCGTGCCAACCTTTGACCCCTGACCATCAACGCATCGTCTGGTCCGAGGACCTCAATGTAGAGATAAAGACTGAGGATCGGCAGTCGGTTTTGAAACGTGTCCACAACGTGAAGCACCTCACCGAGTCCACTGGTCTAATACTACTGTGGCAATGATGAATATGAATAATGATAAATGTCACCTATGCTAATCTCACCCACGTGTTTCGGCCTCATCTCTATTTTTGGAAGTCTGTCTTTTTTGACTCACTCTCAGCCATCACATCTGCTAACATCCACCATCACATGTTGTAGTTTTTCTCTCACCCCTCTCATTAACATTGCATAAAGGACGCCCTAGAAAACATGCAGGGGTTTTGTATTGTTGCTGTGGTTTTTGGTGCTGAAAATCCCTTTAAAAAAAACAAACAAACAAAAACATCCACAGACGAAAAAAAACTCAAAAGCATGATTTCGCAGTAGATCTGAGAGTTGTTTGATCCACCTTTCATTCAGGATTCCATCAGCATGTAAGTCAATGCTGCAGCAGCCGGTGTTATGCCGGGCCGTCTCTGGCTTGGAAGCCCTCAGATAACCCCGTCTGTGTGACAGCTTGTGTTAGTGTCTGGATAAAGCGGGATTCGTGCGACCCATCTGATGTTGACAAGAAGCAGTGATGGAGGCTTTACCTGTCTTGAGTCGGAATATCTCTGAGATATGAACAGCAATACACACAACAGGGCCTTAATGACCTCATGCAGCTGCTTAATTGTGATTCGGTTAATTAGACTCCTTTGGAAATGAGACGCGCAGAGCACAAACAAAGCCTTGCGCTCTGTTATTTAGCCACAAAAAGGGTTTTTCACAGGAGAATCCTTTCTTCTCTCAACGCTGACAAACACGCTCGTATACTCCTCTAAATAGGATCAAACATTTTGCCGTCTGCACATGTCCTTAATGGGCCAGCAGTTTTAGCCAGAACTCAGCTTCGGAGCTGGAGAGTAACAGCCGAGCAAACCCACAGTTGTTCAAAGCTCATTTTTTTAATTTTTACAATGAGTAATGCCTCCGTCCTCTGGTGCTGGTGTTCATCTTCAGCCACATTCTCTGCTGATCAGTGTCATCAAAAGAACGTTAAGTAGAGTGGCCGGTTAAGAGTGTGGATGACAGAAGACGCAGTGTTTTTCTGAAGGTGTGAGGGATGAAATGCCCCGCGAGGTTTTTCTAAAGGACATCGTCACAATAAAAAAAATGGATTTTCAACGAACGTGCATGCACTTTATTTACCTCCTCCTGTGGGGGGAGCAGCGTCTGAGCATTCAGCGCCACATGTTCCTGCTCTGTCACAGCCAGCTGCATTTGGGAGAGGCCATCGAGCAGGAAGCGCTGTTCGTCTTCTGTGTGAGCAGTACGGCTGGCTAGGATTCTGCAGAGAGATATTGTGACGGGTGAACACAGATGGAAACGTACGGTTGTGTGAGTGAGACAAACGTAGTCAAACAGAGTATATGAGCGCAGACTGAGCCTCATGTATGAACAACTTATATGATCGGATTTGTTCTTATGTGGATACTACGAGTGATTTAAAAACTTAGTGGCATTCACTAATTTCATGATACTTTGATTTTTCTCTTCGGTAAAAATGAAATTCTTGTGGTCAGAAAGTGGTCAGTCCCTAAAATCATATTCCCCAATATCAATACATTAAAAATGACATTAAAAATCAACTAAATTATGTATAAATAATATTCTGTTGACCATTTTATCATCATCATCATTGCTTCACAATTTACTGAGAGGTTTGTTAGATTTTGCCAGCGTATCTCAGCTCAGCAGCATAAGCTGCAGAAGCCCTGAGAGGCAAAAGAAAAACATTGTGGTGATCCATTCAGTCTGATCTACATTGTCTTCTCCTCTGTGTTTATGACTTAACAACAGGTGGGAAGAAAAAGTTTTGCAAGGAGAGAAACTAAGTTTTGGGAAGTGATTTTTCTAAATGTTTCTTCTTGTACTGCCTGTTTCAGCCACAAGAGGGTGAAAGCATACTTTTCTAGGTAAGTTTTAACTAATGTTCTTGCATGAGACCCATTGTGTTTGAGTCTGGTGTAGGTGTAATAGTCGTATGAAATAACTGTTATGTGCTGACTTTCAAGATTTAACTCTCAAAGCTATCTACATGCACTCAAGTAAGACTAAACATGGTATTTGCATACGGCGTTTTGTACGGCTCCAGACTGACTCACCTCAGACCATGTGCGTACTCCACATGCGTCTCCGCTGCGTGTTCTTTGTAGCCGAGTTTAGTGAAACCACTGGCACACTCTCCGAGTGTGTCACAGGCGGCCATCAGCCTCTGCACAACCTCGTTGCTTAATCTCTTTCCGGGTTCACTGCCACCAAGGGCACGTATACATTCAATGGCTCCCCTGGAACACAACGAAACACACCCCATAGGATCAGGATTTACATTCCTTTCTCCCATATCTTGTGCCTCTGAACAGGAAGGCCTGCAAATAAAGCATATTTCTACTAGTGCAGCTTAAAAATGATTTAAAAAATCCAAAATAAAAAGGACAACACAGAGGGGTGATTTGTGATGACCACAGACGTTTGGGGTTACCTCATCTCTAATGAGGTGATCAAGAAAGTGATTCCTGGGGCTCGGTTTACCCGCTGCTCCAGAACCAGCTTCAGAGCCACACAGCCTTGTTTTATAATCTGTTCAGCCTGCGAAAGAAAAAAGGCATGATGGGAAAAGTATTCAAGGTAATTGTTTCGTAGAGGGTTTTAAGAAGCTTGTGTTTCTATACCTTGGTGTGTGCGTCTTGCTCTCCCTGGCCCACTACAGCTCTGAGCTTGGTGAGGGTGAGCTGGTACCAGAACTCCTCATCCCCACCCAGAGCGCTGGCTTTGTCCAGCAGGATCAAAGCCTGCCCAAAGTTCTGCTCTTCACAAGCCAGAGTGGCCAGACTGAGCAGACTTCTAGCCACTGCTTTCAGGTCTCTGAGCTCCTGGACAGAGGGGGAAATGAGTAATCGTTATAGATGAATGGAAAACAGAAAACTCAGTTACTAGATTTTAGCCTGGAAACAGGAGTTTAGTTGGGTGGTGTTACAAAATCTGGGCAAAACTCAAGATTCATTTACTTAAATAAAGATGAAATGACATTTAACTCTATCTTTGTTGTTATTTGATAACCGCTAATAAATAAAACTATTTGTATAAGGGCAAGTACAAATTGACTCTGATCCCCTTGAAGTGAGAAAAAAACAAAAAAACAAAACGTTGAACCAAGGTAGTAATGTTGTTTTACAGAATTCTATGTGAGCAAGAGTGAAAGGTCAGATTCGCAAACTGCGATCTTCTTCTGTTTTAACTCACCAGGGCCACAGAGTGGGCCTCTGCCAGGAGCTGCCTGGCTGGTTGACGGAGCCCGATGCTGAGGCAAACCTCAGCTTTGTCCAGCCAGATGTCCTGAGCACACACATCACTCCTCGGTCGCCCAAAGCCAGCCATTCCACCCACCTCCACCGTCTGAAAAATCACCACAATAGACTATTCACTTTTTATTGATTTAAATGGGAAAGACATACTGTATATAAGTGCAAAAACACACAAGCATCCACACCACCATGGGAAAGAATGGAAGCAACAGAAAAGAAATATTATAAAAGAACTATACCATAGCCAATCTCCATCAATATAAGTCACCTGTGAGCGATTGCTAACAACCCTCTAAGAAGTGATACAACTAGAATAAGTCAAACGTTGTTCATGTTCATAGTCATTTCTTTGAGTTTATTTGAAGCAGAATTGAAAACATCGATATATCTACTTTGTAAGAAGCACCTGATTGGAAGCTTTGTGAAGGCCTCTTCTCTCCTGTGACAAAGCCATCACTTTGTGGCACCTGGAACCATGAACATGAGATCACACGTCATTTAAGCAAAGTGTACAAGCAATAAATCTGTACGGCCGTGTTGTCTTACCCCATCTGTTCTTGTTCTTGGATTTTACTCAGATTCAGGAGCTTCTCCTGATACGGTGAATGTGTCTCCAAACCCAGCTGACTACAGCGCCTCACAATTCTAATTGGGGGAGAAGAAAGAGCCACAAGAGACATAAAAAGTCACTTCATTATTTCTGAAAGTAACTCATTCGGCTATGAGTTGATTCTGGGTTTGGACGGTTGACTGTAAATAAAGCAAGTTTGACTTTAGTCAAATCATTATCTTGTAATGGCACACAATTCAATTAAAGTAAATATATATAATATATTTAAAAACTTGTATGATTTAGCATTGCACTTCGATAACATTTTCAAACTTGCAATGTTCAGTTAAGAAAAAGGATCGAAATCGATGCAGCATAACCAGAGATACCAGGTTTTTAATTCAATGCATTCCTCTTCCCTGTCAAAACCTGGCCTCTAGATTACCCACAATGCAACTGGACTGCGGACAGATCGGTTGGAGTGTGATCGGGTGTGTATTTCCTCTCACATGCAGTACTACTCCCAAAGGACTTTAACATGTAAGAGCTGTGGAGTTTCCCCGTTTAACTCCCCAGTGTTCTTACCTCAGTCGGTAGAGGTCGGAGAGGCTCCTCCTATCCAAAAGGTCATGAGCGATGGTCTCAGCAAGATGCATGATGGGCAGCGTCAGGTGGTCGAGTGAGAGGGAGTGGAGCTCCTTTTCCAGCAGGTCGAGATAAAACAGGCTTTGAGTCTGCAGCCAAACAACATATATAAAAAGATAAATAAAAATCATATTCTTACGGGCATAGCCGAAAAATGTTACATATGTATACTATCCGGTGCTTTATCAGAACAGGAAGTGTCTCAACACATACTTCCATCCCATTTTGGTGGTACAACACATATTGATTTCAGAATGCTGAAGTTTCAACCTCTTATAACATCAGAATGTGACCCACAGAGATCAATAAATGCACTTCCTCTTCACCAACAAATAACAGCATCTTAGAGCGACATTGACACCAAGTGGATGTTTTTTTTCCCAGCTACACCATTAGTTCTATACAACCAGCAGCTACAATCCCTGCTATGCTGAAAACCAGACTGAAATGAGGGACAACACCATACCCGGTATAGTGATGACACTGAGAGACCTGCCTGCTTTGTAATGCTGTGTGCATTGATGCAGTGGGGCTGAGTGTTGGTTCTGAAGATGAGCCGGGCCTGTTCAGGACAGACGTAGCGAGCCCAGTCCTGTGGCGTGGAAGGAAGCTCCTGATCCAAGACAACGGCTTTATGTCTCTCTTCTGCAGGGGTAGGCTGGTCGAAACAGATTATTTTGATATATTAAACGGTAAATGACTGTTATTGACAAACTAGTAAAGCAATCGCTTTATCATTCGAAGGTAAATACCTAGGGCTTTACACTAAGCCGTGTAAAACAACGACATTCAAAATGAAGTTTGAGCAATAAGACTTACAGCTTTCCCTTTTCTGCCCTTGGCTTTGTCCCTTTTGGATGAAGCAGAGGTCGGAGGCTGGCTCTTTGCCATCTCATTGGAAATCTCCCAAACTACCGCCATGGACACCTGGAGTGACAGACGGTGCACACATGCGCACGCTCCACACAACTTAAACATTCGACTATGCATTTGAACAACAGCCTCATCGTCCACATTGTCAGAGTTAGAGACGCACTACCTGCCATATCCGCAGCACAAAGACACAGGCTCTGAGCAGGTTAAGCTGGTGCTCAGGTGAAGTCCTGTCCGCCATGACAGCGAGCAGTGCGTGTGCTCGTACCAAGCTGTCGAGGCGCCGCACATCCTTCAGATCCGACAAACTTTCCGTCAATAACACGCCCCGTACTCCCACCAGGGACTCGCCTTCCACTGAGCTCAGATCCTGTTTTTTGGAGTCGTCCTCTAGAGGAAAAATAACATGAAAGATTAACTGTGACAAAGAGTTTAACAGATGTGTAGAATAATCTGGAAGTATAATTGCACAGCATCATTAGCGGCCATTACACTAAGAATAACAAATGAAGCTAACAATGCAGAGGCACATATCTCTGTAATTAGTTTCCACTTGTTCTGTTATTTGGGTGTTCAGTTGGTCTCTCAGGGAATAGTTAATGGGGCTCATAGCAGGAGAGTACAAAGGACCTCTCACGGTCTTTTAAATAGCGCTACACTATGCTCACATGGGAGGTTGAGAAATCTGCTTCTTTGTCTGGTCAGTTTCTTTTCCTCTGAAGAATAATTGCTTTGTTTAATGTTTACACAATCTAAATGAGGGTACAAATTGCTGATGCAATTATCAAAAAGCTGTGGCACAGCTCCTTTCTGGATCAGACGGATCAGATGTTACTGCTCAGACTAACACTGTGTTGCCCACATGGGTCCCTCAAGGGGAATTCTGAAAATCTGTTCCTGTAGATTTTAAGAGTACACGGTAGCATAATTAACACAACTAACTGGTCAGTCACACAGTTGTGATACAATGAACAAGATGAGTCGATGCGTTCTACCTGATCCTTCTGCCTGTTCACTTTCCAAGTGTAGAAGGATGTCTATGGCCCACTGGACCTGGTGTTGGGCATCGGCTTCGGGGAAGTTGTGACAGTACAACCACTCTCCAAACTCCAGCAGAAGGCTGACCTTCTGCCACGGAGTCTCTTCACTCTGTTCACAAACACAAAAGTCAATCAAATCAAAAGTTGTTGTTTTTTCCATGTTGTGTTTGTTTAATAGTTGACAGGAAACAGTCCTTTATGTGGCCTGGAGCTTGGGATGAAGTGACGTCTTTAGATGGTAGAAAGGATTTATTTCATCCTAAGCCGAACTCTTACCCTAACCTTTAATTTATCCCCAATTGAGAGGCTCTCCTCCTGTATTCCAAGGGACAACTTGGAAACACAGTCACACTGACGTAGTGGCTCCACATGATGGTGCTAGAGACTTAGATAAAAATGTTACCTTTGCTCAGTGCCAAAAGACACAATAAATAAAAGGAATAACTTTAAGACTAGACTTCTCCATTATGACAGATTCCAACATGATCTATCTGCATTAATCTGCTGACGTACCAGGTTTAAGTAATTATACAGATATGGTGCCAGAACATTACCGACAGAGAGGTGATGGACTTCTGGTAGCAGGTGAGCTGCTGGGTTATGTTGCCAGCACACAGTGCCACCCGGTGCCACATTAGTGAACAGCACGGCTCTCCTTCGTCTTGTAACTTCTGCATGTCCGTCAGTACGCTTTTCCCCTGTTGAGCTTTGAGCAGTATTCTGTGTTTCAGCAGCGGTCTGGTAAAACACAGAGGACAATACCATATGTTTCTGTCAGTCTCGTATCCTTTCCCTCCCCTGTGTGTTATTTCTTCTTTTCTGTGTTTTTTACTCACAGCCGGTGTCTGGTGCGAGGCATGTCTCTGATAGCTCGGTCCAGCAGCTGCAGAGCACTTTTCCAGTCGGTTTTATCGATGTGGATGTGGAGCAACAGACTGTATATGGCTGCTCTCAGGGCGAGGTCCTCTTCATCTGCTCACATGCATAGATACACAGGAATTCTGTTCAGATGTTTGATCCGTGTTGTCATGTAAGTGTGTGTTCACAACGCCATTATCAGCGTAGATCTAAGAAACTCAGCTCTCCCAGATAGCCCATCCAAATGCAAATGTCACAGCTTCAAAAAAAAAAAGCGTAATTGTTTATTGTGGAATGAATATAAATAATAGATGGAACAAGAAATTGTTAGAGTAGACCAGGTACATAGGCGGTCAATCAGATTCCTAGCAGGAAGCAGAACAAAACATGAAGCCATCTGAAAATGACCAAACAGAGATTTCACAACTGAGCCCTGTCGGGGTTCTTCTACCACTCACCTGTTGCTTCATGCTTAGAACTCCCAAGAGGCAGTGCTGTCAAGGTGAGCGAGCCTTTCACTTTGCCCTGCTTCTGAAATAAAAAGGGAAAGGATTAACACTTAAGTCGCTACAGCAGGAGAGTTCTGCTGGTGCTGGTGGGTGTTTGGTCGTACTCAAAGCTCACTGACGTATAACATAAATTGCTATCTGACTATCATCCTGCCCCCTTATCTGTCATCATTCTGAATCCTCAAATGAGCCGTTAATTATGGATGTGAAGTCATTTTTGCATTGGAAGGCGTGTTTATCCTCCTGGCTGGATCGCTGTCCATAGGCGTCATTTGGGAGACGCTTTTTTTTTTTCCCCCCACACTTCTGCCCTCAAGAAAATGTGTTTCATCAATTAAAGATGACTGAGCAAGTTAAAGAACTGTGCTGCCTATTTTACTCAGCTTTAGAGCAACCAAACTGAAGTTGTTGGAAAGAAAATAGCAGAACATGAAAGGTCAGTTTGTCTGTCATTCAATCCTTGTTTTGCTCACTTGTTATTCATTTTGATGCTAGTGCTTCTTTTTGGCAGAGCTTTCGCCCTGTCAGCAGCTGGCATGACTAAAAAATGTAAAGTGTCGGGAAAGACTTGTCTGATGCCGGGGCTGGAGCATTTCAGCAGAGGGGCAGACTCTGTGTTGTTGGTTTCCCTTGTTGCTGTGCTGTGCTGTGCTGTGTATGTATGTATGTATGTATGTATGTATGTATGTATGTATGTATGTATATATATATATATATACACACACACACACACACACACACACACACACACACACACACACACATTGAAATGTAACCTTTGTGAAACAATTTCAAACTTTGATGTTTATCTGGAGGGTCAATTTGTGTGGGGATGTACAATTTTTGTCTTCAACATGTCGTCAGTTTTGTGCCTTTATATAGTAAATGATCATTTTTGCCATTTTTTGCAAATACCTGGGGGGGGGTCCAAACCAACATGGAAACAATGTATATGGGTTAGAGTGAATGAGTAAATATTACTAATGAAGGGTCCATACGTTTGCATGCTTGATGTTGGTGTTAACCAGAGCAGTCAGGATCTTCTCCAGGGGCTCTTGGAGCTGCCATCTTTCCCCAGGAGACTGAGTCAGGGGTAGACATGTGTTCCAGTAATGCCTGGCAGCTGCCACACACAACGCTGGATCCTCAGCCTTCTCTGCATCGCTATGGACACAAGAAGATAGCCAACACATGTAAGGTTTAGAAAGGTTTCGAGTAAGAGGAACTTTTTTTTAAACTTTTATGGCTGCCCATGGCTTTATTCGATACATAATGTGACTGTAAACAGCACCTGACACTGGACAGAAGCACCTTCATAGCCTCCCTGTAGGTGTGTAGATCTCCACTGGACTCGTGGACTAAACTCAAACCTCGCAAACAAGCGGCACTGCTCAGCAGTTCGTTCACCGCAGGCAGGCCGTACCTAGGGATATGAGGAAATGCATTAGCTGCCAATCAAAGTCAAATCAATCAAAATGAAAAAAATAAATATGACATGCCCTAAATATATGTGAAACTTTGCATACTTCGCAACTTCAAAAAAGGAAAGCAACGCTTGCTCATCAACTGCAATACTCTTGTATATGCACAAGATGTCACTTCCTCCTCAGAGAGCTTTGGAAGCACAAATCTCAACCACTCCTAACACCCACTCATAGTGCTTTCCGTAACCGAGCACACACATGTTGTCTCTCTCTCTCTTTTTTTTTTAAAAGAGTTGGAAAACAACAGATCTACCCCGGGCATTTCTAAAATTGTCTTATTGTGTAAATCAATTGTAATCAGCCAACTACACTTACAAAACACAGGGCATGGCGCTGAGGCTCTTTGCTGCTGCTTCTTCCAGCTGCAGAGCACGCTCGGTGCAGCGCAGCACCAAGCTGTGGTCCTTAGCATGGTGGCAGCAGGCAGCCAGCTGGCACCACACCTGCAACTCCACCACGGCGTCAGTCCAGCTGCATTCAGACGCCATGCTCACCAGCTTTCAGGCGAGGAGAGAGGTGAGAGGGGAGGGGAGTGAATGGGAGGAGGAAGAGGAGGAGGAGAGGAGGGTGATGAGGGAAAAGAGGGGGAAGATTGAGAGAGAGAAAAGGGAGGGTGAGAAAAGACGAGGGGCAATTAAATGTGAGAGAATGAAAATATGGGAGGGGGGAAAAGTAATGCAGGGAGGGAATGGAGAAAATTGGGAGGAGAGAGTAAAAGGGGGAAAGGCAAAGAGTGTGATGGAA
This sequence comes from Anarrhichthys ocellatus, assembly GCF_004355925.1. NCBI lineage: Eukaryota > Metazoa > Chordata > Actinopteri > Perciformes > Anarhichadidae > Anarrhichthys > Anarrhichthys ocellatus. The sequence goes on along the minus strand of NW_022280033.1, from coordinate 17,516,533 downwards.
GACAAAAAGCAGAACAGGGAGGGAAAAGACAGGAGGCGGTAAGCAGAGGAGTTGAGTCAAAAAAGTAAAGACAAGCATGAGAAAAAGAAGGACGAGTACGGAGTGAAGGTGTGGAGCAAATTTTGGAGGTAGTCAGGGGATGGAGGGAAAGGTAGACAAGGAGTGAGGTGAGTGATTAGAGGTACACAGGAAATGAAACATTAGAAGGAAGAAGATTAAAGGAGAGAAGTGGAGAGAAAAAAAGAAAAGGAAGGACAAGAGGGTGATGGAAAAAAGAAATGTATAGAATTCAAAAGACGAGAGGAAGGAGTGAATGATAATGGGGAGGAAAGGAAGGAGGAGAGACAAGGAGACGTGGACGGATAAGAGACAAAAGATAAAACATGTGGAAAAAGGTCAAAGGGCGTCAAGAAGAAGGATTCTCCACAGAGTTACAAAGTTTAGACCCAACTAAAGCACTATTATGGAGGCAGCTGCAGTAGTTTTGAAGATATTGACACATGATGAGATGCAGACAGGGTCTGTGTGCACACGGGCCACCTCGCCATCTGTTGTCCCCATCTGGGCAACAGCTACTGTAGAGAAAACCGTGAGCAGAGACGTATGTACCGACGGGAGACCGGGAACACAGAACTCCCCATGCCTCAGGTTCCTGTTGCACTGGAGCATCTCCACTGCAACCAGCACGCGCGTCATCGCCGACACCTCCTCGTTCTCACACTGCAAAGACGGGGAAGAAAACAATGCACGCTGAGCAACGCGGTCCCCTGCTGAACACACACCAATCCTATATGTTTAATTATAGAAAATACAGATACATGTATTATTATTCGCTTATAAATCATACATGAAGCTGCAGTGGGATTATCATATTGCATGTTTCCTGACCTCAGTTGATAATGTATGACTTGCTATTGTGTGGAAAATGAGTTAATGAAGGATTTATATAAACGCTGCACTTATTAATTTGCAATGCGAGAAACAAACCTTGTGTAGCTGTGACTCAAAGCACATCAGGCTGAAGCGACTGATGCAGAGCAGCAAATTCTTGGCTGACAAACAGTCAAAGGATTGTGGTGACTGTGGTGAGCTGACAAATTGTATAAGCGCTTTCCCCAACATTTCTGTCCCCGCTGTGGAGCCGCACAATCAAGAAATATGGCATACGGAGATGATCGCAGTCCAGCGGATACAATGCTGTAATATGGAAATAGCACCTACCGCATCAAAAAGATGAATAAAAATGTCATCAGCTACAATAGCATAAGCCCATTAAAGAAGAACCATAATGTAATACAGGATACATTATGCATGTGACGTGATTATGTTATGACAACAGTCTCAGCGAGTATTCACTCTTCTTTACATTTCACATTTTTTTGTGTTGGACAACAAAAGCTTTCAAAACAGATTTTTTTTAAATCTCAGACATAGTATACATAGGGATACCATCCCCTCCAAGAAATAAAAAATAAATAAGTTCACAAACATTGCAATACTGACGGGTTTCTGTTGTTTTTCTTGGACATTATCAGCTGGAGCAGCAAAGCCGGGTTAAAGCCATTCACCGCAGCAAAGTGCAGCTGCAGGCCTGCCCCGTCCCAGACTACCGCTCACGCACTCACAGCAAGACAACAACAATGTACTGGAGATGGGGAGAGGATGAGGTCGTCGATGAGGATATGGTTCATAACGGTGGAGAGCAGTGAAAGTGAAAGGTGCTCTAGCTCGATCAAAGTGTTCCAGTTGTAACGCATTGTGTAACGAGTGCCGTGAGTTTTCTGCTCTGAGCCTTTTGGGTTTACTTGTTTTTAAACACGTTCCAGGACTCATGTGGTCTACTTGTCCATGTTTTACTCCCTTCTCTCGTATTTGAGGATATTATTTAGCAATAGTCACAACAGTTTGGTGTGGTACCATTGTTTTCTCAAAGTATCGGCTATTAGTCTGTGAATTAACATTAAAAATGTTCTGCATCGTTTGGATTATTGTGTTTATAAATAGCTTTCAATTTATAACTAATTTGAAGTTATTCCATTTATTTCAAATACATACAAGTTATCTTTTCGATCCCATCGATACAGCGTTCTTTAAAACTCCATCATATTGGCCCAAGAGTGGAAATATGGTCACTTCTGGTTTAAATTGACAGAAAAGGATTCGGCATCCTGAATAACGCCCGAAACGCACTCCAGTATTGTTCAAATCAGCAAAGTAATTGCTGAAATACAGATGATTATGCTAATTCATGTGAATAATGCCAATTATGCAAACTGCCCAACATATGCAAGTTAGCATCCAGCAGCTTCTAAATGCTGGGGACCCATACTGTACATTTCTAACATAAAACCTCGGGGTATATTGGGCTCTTTAGACTGGCATGTGGACTAATTTAGGAAGTCAAAGCTCAAACTTAGTAATGATTCATGAATACTGTAACTGGTGCAACCCAATCCTGGACTACAATGTAATGAACTAGGGTCCCCACTCTTCTCTAGAGATCCTGTTCCAGGACTTTGTCAGTGATGATCTAGCTGTTATGACAGACAGGGATTGCACCACACACTAATATGTTCCTCTCTGTGGAAGGTAGATTTAAAAGACGTGCAGTCTATGGCTAGAACTTGCCATCCATCAAAATGATCTCCTACAGGCTGAGCAATGATGACACATCATAGACCAGCCAGCAGAGAATGGTACCTCATCTTTAGTGTCCATCTTTGAGCCAATCTCCTGCTGCAGCAGCCTCCTGACCTGCACCCACGTGGCCACCACCCGTTTCCTTGCTGCGATGGGGGCGGCCTCCCCTGGGGTGTTACAGGTGGACATGCGAAGGCCGAAGTCACACAGCTGGGAGGAAGTGTAGAAAACGACAATGAGCTTGCATTGGTGCGGTATTAGCAGCCTGAGAAGCTCAATAAGTAGAACACGACATTAACAGTGAGGATGCTGCATGATCCTGAATGACATTTAAAATGTAAATGTGAATCATAGTGTCTGTCAAATACCATACATTATTCTATGTATCTATAAGAAGCCTTTCTGTAGCCAGAGGCCCTCTGCCAGCCTGCCAGCTGCAGGCACGGCCAACATACACGAAAGAGTTCAGTTCAGGCTATTTACATAAAATGCATCGGAAAGGATCACTTTTTTTTATCTTTCCAGCAAAGAGGAAACAGACGCGATGGAATTGAGTTAATAATTCACTGATAAAGTGCCTTTCATCTGGAGTTAGAGCCGATATTCATGGTGGATCATTTGAATAGAAAAGGAGAACGGAAACAGGGCTCGACTGGCAACTGCAGCTCATACAGAGAGCAGAGACATGAGACGAGACACAGTCACGGGAGCGACATGTGTGTTAAGCTATGAAGGGGATAACAAACTGTATATCTTCCTGATGCTATGTTCACACTACGAGCGACAAAGCGTCTGGCTACATTGTCGCCGTTGAAGTGTCTCTCAAGTGCTTGTTGACGTAGTTCTGGCGTAAAATAGCTCTGAGAACCGGCTAACGGTTTGTTTTTCTTCCATTTTATTTTTACGACGGAACGGAACAGGAATTGTGGGTAGATAAAACCTTAAGTTACAGTTACAGTCTTGTCTGTTTTGGTGAACCCACTTACCTTTTTAGCATAATAATACTGGACCTATGGGCTGAATTACAGAACATTCCAGGTGATGGATTTATATGAAGCTTACTAGCCAGTCACACTTGATGGAGGATGACATGAAGTGTGATAGCTCCAAAATAACATGGAAAAACAGGTCAGGATAATTCATAAAATTAAGAGAGAACATTCGGAAGGTTGAAAGTGAGCTGCACTGTTTCCCCTTCCCTTGCCTTGGGGGTTCATTGCAGCCATCATTGTGCCAACATTGCACAACAGCCTTTGAATGATGTTTTAGACGTCTATTATTTACTTGTTATTAGGAGAGTAATTCGCCACTTCACAAAAAAACATTCGACACATTCTATAATAAGGTCAGAAAATGGAGGGTAGAACTTTGCCGTCCTGGGAACAGCTGATTTTTACGGCAAGCTGACAAGTGGTATTAGTGTTATAGCTGACCCGTTTACATTTATTTCTCCCCACGAAAGTCATCTCTCAAATATATAATGCAACACTATCAGCCAATAGGCATCAGACGATTAATCTGCCATCATCCAAACTATCGTTCTTATATTGGCCAATAAAAGTCCACTATCGGCCCACCTCTAGTTTGAAACTTTAAAAAGAGTCGACAGTGTGGAAAACGTTTCATACATATCTGCACAAAAGATTACAACTTGGAGTTTCTGAACACGTCTCGCAAAGATTCAGCAAATTCCATTCAGAGATTATGCACGCACTCCTTTCTGCTATTTTGTGAGATTCTGATCCGTTCTTAAGCTTTGAATGATGGAATTCTTTGTTTTCACAGTGGAGAGATCAGAGAGGGAAAAACAAAAAGCAGCTCAAGCCACCGCAATCAGCCTGGGAGGGTCAATCGTGTTCACTTCAACAGAATGCAACAAATCAAACTTCAAACCCAAAATATTTTGCTTTACTTTACTTTGTGATGTATGGACATGTAGGAGCCAGAAAGACTGGGGCCCGTGTCGTCATGATTACATGATACCTCGAGAGTTCTAAACCCTCTAGAACTCATTGATTGTTCTTTACCATTTCATTAATTATGTATCTGCTACAGAGGTTTTTGGACAGAATTAGTGACTGCACAATAACCACTGGAGTCTGAACAGATAGTTGTAAGTAGTTCTCTATGTTGATAGGCTTCTGAATCTATATGCAGATATGGTGATGTCATTAATTGTTTTGCAAATGAATGCGGATTTAATGAGTGTTAATAGAAATGTAAGAGAGGACATTTTGATGCAAATTTATAGTGATGTGTGCAACATTTATGCAAATGTGTTGCGACATAGGAGGTTTATATCCAACTTTGGTTATCATTTTATAATAACATACGGAGCCTTTGCACATGTTGGCAACAAAGGCACTTTTATTGGTTAGTTTAAAAGGATATTTTATGAGATCGAAGACTAATTCTTCAATAATGTCACTGAAAATTAACAAAACCGAATGTCAGTGTTTGTCACAAACGCTTCCATGGTACTGATTATTAAATCTACTCGTAGAAACATTTTGTCACACTCACTCACTCACTCACACACACACACACATTAGCAGCATCGCACTCCCACACACCGACATACCTCAGATGCCTTACGGACATCCTGAAGGGCAGCAGGGTCTAAGAAAGCCCCGTGGGCACTGGCAGCCTTCTCCTGTCTGTTTCTACCCTCGTCTCCTGGCGGGGCTTGCTCGGCGCTGTCTGGTCCGCACAGAGGCTGAATCAATCCCCGGGCCACAGCATCACAGAGCAGCACGAACAGAGTGCGGTTCCTGAAGAAATACAATAACGAGAATGCTCCAAACTGACATCATCTGGAGAAAAACAAGGACGGGAGTTTGGGCTTACAGGCCAAAGCATACTGTAGTCCTTCTGAAAGTAAAAAAAAAAAAAACGCACCACAGATTTGGACAGCTAGATGTATGATATCACTTAATCCCAACATTCAAGTAATTATTTCTATGCCCAAGGACAGCTTGGTGCGTTTCCATGAACATTCACTGCTTCTTCTTACAGCCAGAAACTAGAGCCGAGCTTAAAGCGCATGTTTTTCTGAGA
>NW_022280033.1:17398456-17490836 GCF_004355925.1 Anarrhichthys ocellatus | reverse complement strand
ATATATAACATATTTTACACAACATTTTATAAGATTCACATGCATCAGGGACCTGAGAATTCATTCTTTTAATAAAATGAATTCAGGATTTTGTCAAAACTACTTGTTATCTATTCATAACATAGAATAACAAACTTGGTCACTGCTTATCTTACAGTTCCAGCTATTAATAATCACAAATACAACAGAATCTTTTTATTGTTTAATATGGTCATGTACAATGTAACTTTAAATGAATAAAAGAATAATAAAATCCGTGATTTGCAAATGATAAAGTAGAAACATATAGACAAAAGACATACAATGACGCTAACATGTGTGTGTGTGTTTTCACCTGTAAACAACCCAGTGTGGATCCTCCTCAGACACACACAACTCACTCTCCACTGCGGGGACAGCAGGGCCGTTGAGCTGAACCCCCTCTGTGAGCAGCTTTTGGACGGTGGCCTTGACAAGACAGAATACGTTCATTTCTCAACCACAAAGGATAATAATTAAAGATGACTTCCTGTTTTGATAAATTCATAATCAAATGAGAAGGTAAGACCTCCCGCTATGGGAATGACAGCTTCTGTAGAGCCGGTAAAGCTCAGCGGCAGCAGATCAAAGAACAAAAGGAAGCGACTGGTGAGCGTTTTACTCCAGCGGCGGACAACTCAGGCAAGACGAGAGGACTGAGACGTAGGTATCTATTCAGTTCATGAATTATGACCCCAATCCTCCAAAAAAGAATACCCCGGTGTACCGTGGAACAAAGAGAGAGCTACATGAGGGGAGCGAGCATAGACGCTACAGTGCGAGTCAGTTCTGACAAGGTCATGTCGTAGCTGTGGATAGTTGTCTCCATTTTCTTCAAAGTGCTGTCAAGTTAACATCTCCGTGGACTTAATAGTGACTTGGAGCTGCAGGCTTGATGGGAAGCGGGATTACGCAATGAGACAAGCTCAGAAGACAAACACAACAATCTCTGACTCCAACAAATCAACATCTACCTCACGGGCTTGTTAAAAATCCCATAATGCATGTTTACTACTGCAAGCAGTGGAACATTACAAAAGGAGCTGAAAAAATAAAATACAATATTCCTATGATCTGAGATAGATAGAATTTTTGTCAACGTCAACACCTCGATACAAAAACATCTGTATCCACAGAAGCTTGAAATAAAGAGTTGGTAGAAGCAGGACTTTCCACTGCGCATGGTAAATGATGCACATTAACACTAATAACTGARAAGGGACACAAGCAAAGTCAGACAGCTGAAAGTTTTTATGTCTGATGCGTAGAATAAAATCAATAAATATTATCAAAAACACAGAAAAATGTGTTTGTTTCCCTGGAAGATCCACCGGTCATTCTAAGGCTCGTCTTCAGTCCCCTCTGGGTATAATCCTTCAGATTTTCATGAGTTAATTTTCCTACCATTTATGATCTGCATATTTTTAGCAATGGCCATTCAGTGTATATAGTAGATACCTTTCTACATAGTTTTAAATGTTAGTGGCAGAGTCCGCCATTCCAAAGCTGGATTCAAATTGCCTTCACGGGAATTGATACAGTACAACAACAAGTGAAGAAATGAAGGCTAAAGTGTTGTAGTGGGAATTAGGCATAATGCATACGGGAACATCCTGTTGCTTCACATTAAAAAGGTACAGTGTGTAGCATTTAAGGGGATCCATTGGCATAAATGTATCTGTGATATCTATAATATAATATTAATATGTTTTCTTTGGTGTAAACTCGCCTGAAAATAAGAATTTTGTAGTTCTCCTGCCCGCTTGGTTTTAGTTGGTTACGGTCTGCAACCTCACGGCCAGTTACTACACACTGGACCTTTAAGTGTTTCCACGGAGTGGCTTTTACTGTGAAGAAGCCACAGGGAAAGCAATGCTCTTTGGGCTGACCATGATCATTCATCAAATAAAAAAAAGATCGTCTACAGAACAGACAACAGGGGAGTAATGGAACAAAAAGGAGCCGAGAGCTCGAAGAGCTTTTGACCTGCTTTCTGCGTACACGCAGTAATGCAACCATGTTTGTACAACAGGAGCAAATGTGAAACCTGTTTATGTGGATTGCTCCTGCAAGAACATATGAAAAGTGTGTTTGTGTTAGTCGTCACACACCTCAGCACTGATGAAGCGGATTTCGGCAAAAAGCCGCAGCAAGTCCCTCACGCAGGTTTGGCTTCGATTGCAACCGTGAAGAGGTTCTGCACCGCTTTCCTCCTCCGAGGACCTGCATTCTGGATCAAATTCACAAAATCTGTGACGCAAATTCTCTCAATGAAACCAATCGTCTCCCTCTTGTATGTATAACTAATTCAGATACCACTACTATTTCCTGTCCATCACTCCGATATTGAGGAATAGTACCGTCGGTCTCGGAGATCTTCCATCTGCCGTCGTCGTAGAGCAAACAGAATCGACAAGCAGCTCGGCACACATCCCACACTTCCTGTTTCCTGGCCGTCTTCACCAGCGTTGCCCACAGCTTCACTCTGGAGCAACAAAAAAATAAATAAAGAACACTTAAGAGATGATTAAAAAGGTGGAGATCAGGGCAAGGGCAAAGCAGCACACTGTACATGATTTAAGGTTGTTTTTTTTGCCGTGCCATGAATAACAAACTTTTCCTTTGGGGAATCTTCAAGTCAAGCCTCTTGCCCTCTCCGGCCCATTAAGCTTGCAATGTCTCATGTGCACACTTTTTTACTGTAATGATGTTGGTAGACAGGCAGCCTCAACTACGCACTGTGAATGTAAAAGAAGGTTGTAGAGTCTACAGTCACACAACAACTTTAACTGTAGAGAGGATCAAAAGACACCAAGGCATACAAACCTGCTTAAGCTGGGTTTCTGGGAAGCCTGACAGCTAAAAAAAAGTAATTTCTAAGAAGACTTGACAGGAAGACTTCCCTTGTATTCAAGAACATACATGTACAATCACAATGAATACATGTAAATGTACAAACACACACCTCTCTGTGTTGTCTGTGTCATCTCCCTGTCTGGCCAGGTGTCCGTCCAGCTTCCGCACAGATGTAGAGTGATGCTGCGCCTTCGCAGAGAGCTGAGCCACTGGTCCAGATCCTAGACCGCCTACGGGAACTAGACAATTGTTGGAAGACTGAATACATAAGTCGATTAATGCTACTGGAAAAGCTCCAGCGTTTTCGCTAAATAATGATTCAATACAATTTTCCGGCAAGTATGCATAACAAAAACTTGAGTCAGTCTGTTACACAACTCCTTAGGCCTAAAGGATGCATAAAACATGGAATAAATGTGCACTAATGTAGGTAGTGAGAATGTTATCCTTTCGAGGAAGTTACAGAATGAGCCTTATTATGCCACTTCCACGTAAGAAAGGAACGACTACTAAGGGACCCCGAGAGTAAGTGGCCCATTTCCAGCATCGCAACGTCACAGACTGCGATGTAATCATGTCGACAAGTAAGAAAACAAAACAAAAAGCAAAACAACGGAGCATGATCCAGATTTTTAGTCACACCCGCAGCAACAGAGTTATTCAAAGCATTTGTTTTATGGACTGAACTACAAAAAGAGGTCTGTGACTTTGACTGGCGTGTTTTAAAGAAGCAGAACGCTCCAGAGCCTGCACGCTCACCAAAGCAATAAAAGGCTGTACGCAGCCGCTCTCATGCACGTGCCTCTCGTTGATGTCCATCTGAGGTACAACACAACATTGTGGCAACAATACAAGCTACAATTAATTTTAAAAAAAAATACTTGGCGTGCTGGCTTTGAGGCACCGCACACGACGGTTAAGTGTCGTCATCTAGGGGACGCTTGAGGTTCATAGACAAAACCAAGAGGGGCTTCTACGGACCAAAGGGGCCCTTTTGACTAGCTGACAAAAAGGCTGAGGGGAGTTCTTTCCTGGGTCATTAGACTGCTGAATGTTCATTTGATGCTGCGGGCCAAGGCGCATGGAATAAGTGTGAGATCAAAGGGCCCTCTGCTGCATGATCCAGTGCACACAGTCGAGGTTTTTTGCAAAACCTGGCAAGTTCGACGCCGCCACTGAACGATCTTTTGTCGAGACATGAAGTCTCAGGGGACAAATTCACACACGAGACAGCGCACACGCCAGGTTTGGCTCTGTGACGTTGGTTCCTATTCTCATTCACAAGCTGTGCGTAATCAGTGCCTACTTTACTGAGACAGCAGCCCGTTACACAATCAGCGCAGAGAACCGCCATCAGGCTGCATTCTGGGAGCTCCGTCGGATCAGAACAGTGGGGTTTGTCCGAGATCGCAGAGTGTAGAAAATAAAATCATATACTCATTACTGGACTTAATTACGAATTCTAAAACATGGACTAATGCCACAGTTCAACAGCTAACATCAATGTTTTATTAGTCAATAGTTTATAGTATGGCCTGATCTGTACGCCTATCATTTCATTAATGCAACGGGGCTTTCCCTGATGCCATGAAATAGTCAGATACTTCTCATTCCCCCTTAAATGTATATGCATAAAGGAGAAAAGTGCACTTTACCCATGATAATAGGGGAATATGGGGGAATATTCTTCCAAAGTTTAATGACGTGTGATTCCCGGTGCGTAAACAAAGGCTTAGTCAATATGGATGTGTTTAAAGCTAACAGATGAATATTTCTTCTGACAAACAGCACGTGTGTTGAGTAAATGTTGTCGTGTCTCTGTGAAAACTGAAAGCAAGAAGAGAAATGTGTACTTTTGGAGGTGTCGTCAGCATCCAGCACCATCTGGAAATGGTCAGGGGCCAAAAGCTGACCCACGGAGACCAGGACGGGACGGCTGTCCGTCCTGTCTTGGGGCTGCATGTCCCTGGCCTGAGGACGGGAAGGAAGGGTTGGATGTCAGACTTAACTTGTAGCCATTACTAGGCACACTCCTCTTCTCACCATACATAAAAACACACTGAATTTAAGTTCTCCTTGCCTGTACCCATGTATGACTTCTGTATGTTTTTACATAAAATAAGCATCCGCTTGTTAAGTTTTAAAGAACCGCTTCATTTTGTAATGTTAAGACTGTCTGACACAGACGGGCTGCAAACCTGCTGCATAAGCATATCGGCTTTATCCTCAGCCCGGGGGGGCGATTGGTAGAGGGTGCCCCTGAGCTGCAGGAGGCGGAGAGCTGACGACAGGCGCTCTTGTCGCGTCCCGTTATCCAGCAGCAGGGCTTTCTGAAGGTGAGTCAAAGAAGCCTCAAGGCGCCCGTCCTCCTCTTCAATCGCTGCCAGCTCCGAGTGGACTTGACAGCGCGTCTCCAGCAGCGCACTGTGAAAATAGCAAACAAACACTCCCAGCATAAACTCGTACATTATAAATGACGACAAATCTGTAGGTGTGATACCACAGTTCAAAATTGGGAGACAGTACTTCATCGTCATCTTGAAAAGTACCTAAATGTTGGCTCTCTGTAAATGTTACGAGAATACAACAGTGAACAAAAATATTTCGGACCATAAATCATCATAATAGCATTTTTCTAGATCCAAATGTCAAACACAAACATATAGTGCATTTAAAAAAAAAAAAAATCTGACTCTGCAATCCCTCAAAAACCAACAAACTATGATATGTTATTGCATTCCAACACAGGTTGAGCTATAATATAACAGAGCCACCATAACATGCAGTATACTGTATGTAAAGTGGATTTGAGGAAACTGTAAACCTTTGAATGTCTTCCAGGACTTGGGCCACCCTGAGCAGAGGCGTCCTGATGCGTTTCCTGAGGTTGTGCTGCATGAGGGGCAGACAGGAGCTCCACTGCGCGGCACACACCGCCTGCGCAGCCTGAGGGTCCCCCTCCCTCACCGCCGTCTGCAGCCACTGATCCAGCTTGCCTATCTCCTTCAGCCGGGCCTGTGGGATCAAGACTATAGATTGAGAGCGTCTCTCCTGTAGCAACGAGAGCATGACACTTCTATCATTTGGCAAGTGCACTTGAACTGTATTAAATACGGGGTGCCAATTCTTACATTTCCAAGCCAAAATATTAAATGGTGCAACATGAGATTACAGAGTCCTCCTTCCCTCGAGATTAAATTTTTTTTTTTTCCAGAGAGGAAAAACTGATGATTAAAGTTGTCAGCTGAAACTCTACGCGCTGCTAGCTGGGTTAGCAGCTTTCAGGCAGAGATACCTAGAATGTAAGGATGTACTGCCTTCAGACAGAGAATGAGATTACAGAAAATATTACAGAACAGTTAATCACGACTCCGCCAATGGGTCCACCGCCCGCATCATATGCTGGCGGGAACGCACGGCTGTATGATCGAGCACCTCCACGCTGGCTTTGGAGTAGTCGTTCGTCTTCCCCTCTCTCTTCTGGAGGTTGACGTCACAGCTGACACATTCCATTATTACGCGCTGGCCAAGACTCTGAAAAGACAAAAGCACATACGTGTGGTTACAAGAGTCGGTGCTCAGCGGCGCACAGAAGAGAGGGTGACACATCTATAAGGGTAGTCATGTTTTTATGCCAAGAGTTTCTTGCATGTGCAACGTTGCCAATTGTGTTATCATTTCACTTAATTCACAATACGAGCAAAATGGTCAAATTTGTGAAAACACTACACACCTTTCTATTAAATTAATCTTACATTATTGAAAGTAAGTGCAGCAACCTCTTAAGCTCTTGGGCGTGAGCTCAGCTAATTGATTTCATCTATTAGTGCCTACTTAAGAGTGGATGTCAGAATCCGTGCATGCATTTGCATGTATGTACGGTTACAGTGTGTAGCCTCTGAGGTTACACTCACAGTCTCTCCCGCCGACCTCAGCTCCTTCAAACAGTCGACAGCTACTTCGTGACGCTTCACTCGCAAGGCCAGCAGAGCCAACTCCAGGAGGAGGGAGACTCTGCAAATCCCAGATAAAAACATAATTTATACAATTCCAAGTAGAGTAATCCGGGCCGTGCTCTGCCCCTCGGGTTATCCATGGTTGTGTGTTAGTAAGAGGACAGGGAAGGACATTTGTTCGGATCACTTGGGGCCACAGACCTGTCAGCTGGTTGGATGGGTGTCGGGCTCTGAGGAGGACTGGAGTTCACAGCTGCAGCAGATGCTTCGGTGCAATCCATCAGGAGACGAAAGATCTGCTCGAGCTCCTCTTTTGTTGGTTCGACCTCATTTATTTCTTCTAACTTGCTGTTTGTACAACATGAAAGAAAAAACCTGTTTGTTAATTAAAAATACATAAACGTATGCACCCAAGAGTATGCATGCATCTGCATTTTCCTCGTGATATACTCACACTAAACAGTGCATTAGCCTCAGGCAAAATGAGGTATATGAAGCCGACGATGGCTGGGTCACACCGACTCATGCTGCTGACGTTTAAAGATGAGCTAGAGAGCCATAAGGAGCTCTGACATGTCGAGTACATGCCTGCAGAAAAGGGACTGGGTTTGTACGATGCCACACCAGGAGCCGTGGTACTATACCATTACTGTGTGCAGGCAGCCAGATAAACCTGCCCACTGGGGGACGCCGCGGGCTTATTAACCGAGGGCCTGTGGATCGAGTTTAATGTTTGAGTAGCTTCCAAGTTCGCTGAAGGCAAACAAACGTCAGAATCCAAAATGCACCAATATCCCTGTGAGTCCTACAAGCTTAAGAAAGCGTGGCAAATATAAACTAGAAGTACCGCCTCCCGGTTGTGTGCCATCACGTTATCCTCTTAGACATTTGTGTGAAATTGTCATCATTAGCATATGAATTCTTGAGTTATGGCCAAAATAATAGTTTGTGAGCCAAATTTGAAAATAATTTGCTCAAGGCGTTCCTGAGATATCACATCCACAAGAATGGGAAACATAATACACTCTGTAGGTTACAAACACAGAATAGTGAAACTGGTAAGTTGGTAGGACCATTAATAAGGTCATACTTAATAAAGGTCATGGCTGAACCTGCCTGTAGTATTAGCAGGGAGCACTCTAAAAACACAAACATCCAATCAATAAATAAAGCATTTTCTTCCAAACAGTTTTGCAGTTTCTTGCTACAGTACAACGTCTTCATCTTAACGGCAGAAAACACTTTTACTTAAATATAGCAAAGAAAATGTCCGTACTTTTTTAATTCCTGTATTCTGTAAATGACTGCCAAGGTAGTACACTGCCTGCTCAGTTCAATGAGGACATCCCTCTCTGTCAGCTTGTGTTGTACCTGAGGAGAGAAGAGTAAAGGTAGAAGTTCATTTCTATTCATCATCCCCAAATGCTTCACTAAAAGCTCTGCTGTATTTCACATTAAACACAGTTAGGTGCATGAAAGGTAGTCTTGTTTGAGATTGTGTGATCCCAACACTTCCATTAACTCCAGAGCGCCGTTAATTCCAAAATGTATTGAAGAAAACTAACTCTTGAAATATATGCCACGCCAAAATGAAATGAAACTCCGTTCACCAGTAACGTAAAGAGTCTCGGATAGAGATGTGGGATGTGAGACTTCATGAATTCTTCTGTAACTTTGGCAAAACTTGCAGCATCTTCCATTTCACCGGCGTCCACGAGACATTTAATAAGATGCCTGAGCAGAAACAGAGAGAACACGAGACTGATACTACTTTAGTGTGAAAGAACAGTGTTTTGCAATGCTTACTGGGATATTTCCACAAAATATGGACATTGTTCTCCACAACGATATATAAGCAAAGTTCCCAGGTTAGTATTTTACATACAAGTATGGAAACCAGAGTGCTACGGTCACAGATGAGCTGCTGGTTAATTAGCTCTGTGCGTCACCAGCATGAGACCCGACTGAATCAGGACTGGACTTATTCATGAAAGAGAAATAAGAGAGCATCGAGGGGCCACTTGCATCATGAGCTCAGCCCTCCAGCTGTGGTCCCGGTCTGCCACCTCGTCCAGACTTTGGACCACCTGCCCGAGGGAGGGGACCAGGCGGCGGCACCGCCCCGGCTGCAGGAGAGGACGCACTGTCTGGAGGTACAGCACCGAGGCGTTGAACGCTAGGAAGAAGTATCTGTGAGAAACAAAACGGATGCAAAATAATTTAACAGAGAAAAAGCTGAATTATTCACATGATCTGCACGGGCAAGCCATTTGATCTCTTGGAACAACTCAATTCAGACCAAGTGTCAACTCTGTATGGAGAAGTTCTGTGGATTGCAAATGTGTGTGGATCAACCATCGTCCAATGGGCCTCAGGAGAGCCCCCCGTAGGAGCCTTTCTATGTAAAATGAGGGAAATTTATGAAACCAAGGCGCTGTTTTAGAGGAAATTGTGTGAACGGGCCGTTTGAGTGCTGCTAATTGATACACCAGAGAGTGCGTTGTGCATTAGTCTGGGCTGGATGTATTAGAAACATATTCCCTTTGGTGTTAATTGGGATTGCTCATTCAGCCCTTTTATTGACAGGTTATGAGTTCATTAGCGAAGAGAGTCGGCGCCGCTCGCTCGCAAAGGCCGCTATCTCCCGATGCGTCGTTCTTCAAATGTCACAATTTCTATCATCACATCTATATTCATCATCCTTTTCTCCCTGCTCGCAGATTAAGAAGAAAACATGCTGAATATCATCCACCTGTGGGGTGAAGTGTGAAGAATCATGTCACATTTCAACTGTATTCTTCAAACCTTGATGCCGCAGAATATATCTAACCCTCATAACCTATCATAGCTATAACAAAAGAAGAACATTCCCTGTTTGGAATATTTCATGTTCATTGTGTGCAAGCAATAGCAGCAATGAGAAGCCGTGCGTGGCATGAAACTGGTCAACTTTCTTGACACTGTTAGAAAAAAAACAAACGCACTGGAGGTAACGTACCTTGGTTCATGCTTTGAAATTTCAATTGCTTTAAGAAAACACAGCACAGCCTCTTCAAAGTCTCCCTGAAATAGAAAATAGTGCAAAAGACTTTGTCACAAACAAAGATCAGAGAAGGAAACTCTTCAATAGAGCCCACAGTTTGATAAAACACCAAGAAAAACTGCACTTAAGTGTGAAAAGACAAAGGGTAATGTGCCTTGAAGAATCACATTGTGAAGAAAAGTAGTTTACGAAGCGGGGACATCTGCTCCTTTTACAGTGCAAAACAGTATATTTCTAAAGTAACTGTGTATGTGTGTGTATCCTATTGGCAAAGAAACACACATACACACAACCCCCCTTGAGGAGATGTGTCCACTTTGGTGTCCTCACCACACTGCCAGTGGCCGGCGGAGACTTCAGCTGGCCCCGGCAGAGGTAGGCTCGACACAAAAATTGATTAGCCGGCGGATTCCCTTCAAAGTACATCTTTAGACACGCTGTGCTTATCTCCAAACAGCCCAGCTGAGAAAAAAAAAACATATTTAGACCTCATCAGCTGTTACGTTGTGTCACCAGCATTTTTCTAAATTTGATGCGGTATTAAAACAACTCAGAAATGACTTGATGCGTCGTGTGATGCGCATCGATTTTACGCATGTCGAAAAACATTATCCTGACTGCAGGTTTTTGCCCTTGAGCATGTCAGTACTGTACTTGTTAGATGAACTCACTCTGGGTAGTTTTCATTCAAGGAATTGTAGCGCTGTCAGGAGAGATCATTCGTAACAGAAATGTTGTAAACTGTAAGCTTTTAATCGTGTTATCGTTAAGCATTTCATTGTTTCTCATGCTGGAAGATGATAAAACAAGTGAAACGTAACAGTGACGCACAGTGGCATCAGTATCTGAGAAAACGTTAGAAAAATGTCTCAATGCAACAGGAATATTCATATTCATCTAACAACTGAGGACTATTGTGATGTGGTCCTGCTGGGGATGTGGACTCATTCAGTATTCAAACAGGCCTGAGACTTAAAGGCAAGCTGCTTTTTCACTGAGGAGCCTCGCTGTACCACATAAAAAAAGAGAGAACAGATCACATTATGGAATATCACTGTGCTCCATTATTCAAATAAGCTTCCACTGCCCTAGGACACTTCAGTCGACATTAGTGAATATTCATTATTATCCTGTCCTACTGGGAGAATAGTTAGATTAAGCTAACTAAAGTTACTGTATGAAAATAGTGACATAATGGCATTTGTGATATGACTCTTCTAGCACAGTTGCTGCAGAGGTTTTTATTCAAATGATTTTCTGTATCAGTACCTTTAGATGCTGCCATCAACAAAGCATTTATGTCAATCAACGTAGAACCCCGAAAAGGATTTCTGCTTTATTTACTCAAACCAAATAAAATGTGATATGTGACCTAGTAGCTTAATTCCTTTAGTAGAATTTGCCAAAAAGAAATAAACCTCAGGTGTCATTGGCATTACAATAGCACTTTTGGCATGACTAGTTAGATCTTAAACTTGATTAAACGTGATTTAAGTCAATAATTACAATAACAATATCTTGTAGGCTTTATTTGTCGGCCATTTTTAACAGTGCAGACAAAACTAGGCCTGTGACTATCTCATCCTAACTCGAGGATAATATAAAACTTACATTTCTGTGGGACATTGTTTCCAAAGAACACACATGGTCTCAGAAAATACACACAGCCTTTTTATTATTATTTATTTATTTGACCCTGCTGAATCTACGACGACATGGTTTGGCTACATTAACAGGTAACGATTTACTGCCCCCGGTCTCACCTGTAGAGCTGCTTCTGCACAAACGACGTATAACTCCGGGGCAATACGTGGAGTTCGTCCGCTGGTTCCAACCACCGCCACGTTCTCAAGTAAACGGTAAGCTGACTGCAGAGCTCCAGAGTCTACGTGAAGTGACGTTACATGACGTTAAACACAGCGAAGGCACATTTTAATAACTCGTTAAAGCTGAAAGTGCTCCTGAATGAACGTCAGTACAATACAAACCTTGTCGCTCCTTTGCCTCGGTGAGATACTGACGAATATCCCGCTCCATGCCGGGAGAACGTTAACTGTCGTCAGCTAATGCCTTTGTGCTAAAAATGAGCTAATGTTCGCTAGCTACAACTAATTAGGTTAGGACAGCCAGTTACGCTATTGTTCGCGCTAAATTACCCCATTTAAAACTGTAACGTTACAGGTGTGTGAAAGTTGTTACGTCGGTCAACAAGAATTTCAAAACTGCTTGAATATTAGAAAAGCAATAAGTCTGTACGTTGCATTTTCAACGTCAATGTAAATATGCCACATATTAGTGTATTTAATTAACAACTAACCCTGTGTCGACGTCAAATGCTGGACAGAGCCACCATCCGTGTTTGTAGTTAGGGAGCGTTACCAAGCAACACAAGAACCGGATGAGACTACGGTAAACGAATAGGACCAAAAAGGTTGACACTTGTTTGTATTGATTGCCTACAAACTTGAGTTCAAACAACTCACTGTAGTCTCTAAAGTCAAATTAAATAGACTTTTTTTTTTACATCTCTCTCTCTCTCTCTCTCTCTCTCTCTCTCTCTCTCTCTCTCTCTCTCTCTCTCTCTCTCTCCCCCTCACTCTCTGACTCACACAAAGCACCTATTTAGGCTCCTGGTCCCAACGCTTCTTAACTTCAAAGTGCATCACTAGAAATCAGGCCACTCGGTGTGCAAAAATAAGTTACTTGGTCAAACCAAATACTGTTACTGATGTGATGGGAGAAAATCGTGAGGCAAGGCAAACTACAGTGGCACTCCCTGCCATGGACTCGGGGTTCCTAGTTAGAGGGTTAATTGACAGAAAGATGTATTACCTGCCAGAATTTCAAAGCAGCATAGATAGCTCCTCAGTGGCCCTCAAGCAAAGTTGTTGAGCAATTCTTTGTGGGACCGGTCTAAATATACACACAGAGAGTATATTCACCCTTTGGGATTGCTTTAAATATATAATATATTATTATTTGCTGGAAGAGTCACTTAACCTACTTAATGGTTTTAGTTGGTGCTTTTATTTGTTGTTTAAAATGTCACAGCCATCAAAGCAGCGCTTTTGCTGATAGGCAGCAGTTTAATGTGCGCTCAGTGTTGAGTTGCAGAGGGAAACACCAATATGCTGGACTCCTGGTCATTTCAGACAAATTACTGTGTAACCCTGACCCTCTGAACATGATTTAGTCAGGTGTACTTATACATATATGTGATGTAAGATCTTTTTTCAGTGCATAATACCTACAATTTCAGATACAACCATGGTCATTTTCTCCTGCCACCTATACTGTAAGTGCCCATTTAAACAGATGAAGACATAACATGCACAATCTGCCTCTGTAGGATTAAGGTACAGGACAAATAGTTTTGTTTCATGTTGGTGACATAATCAATTCATAGCAGAGGAGGGTGTGGCTGGCTTCACAAAGCCCGCAGCCAGGCAAATCTGGCCAACACAGATGGTGCTATATGAAGATGAATAGGCTCTTAAAATGCTAAATGTGTTTGTTCAGGCTGTCATCCAGTATATTGCAACAATACACCTGCCCAGCTGTAAAGCTTTCACAAATCTTTACTGCTGTATAATCCTATGAAATGGGATTGAAATGGGATTTAAACAATGTAATGAATTGCTGTAATCTCACAAAATTCTATCAATATCTGTCGATATGAACAGAGATGAAAATATAGAATCCAGAGCCAAGGCTTCAACATGTTTCGTCATGAAAAACCTCATCTTCTTCCATGTATCATAGTTACAGTGTAAAACAGATTATGTCCCAGGAAAGACAACCAGATCATTTTCACTTTGTCCACAACATTTGACTTGAATTCACTGCCACTGGAGCTGCCCCAGGAATGGCTCACATCCACAAAGAAAGACTTAACTTTCTCGGATTACATGAATAACAAGCCTGGACTCTTTCAGAATTTAATTTAACAAACTATAGAGTGAGTTGAAGCTCCATCCAATGAAAGAATGTTAAGCTTCCGTCAGGGCTAAACAGCAGCTTTTTAAAAACTCAATTCATCTCCTGTTTACACATCATTCTTAATACTATCGTGCTGCAACGCAGCACACGTTTGGGTCGCGGCCTCTTGTTAATTGAGAACGGAAAAATTGAAACGCCATGAAGTGATAATCCGTGAGCTGTGTCTGTGAGGTACCTCTGGACCATTGCGTGGACGAGAGATGCGTCTAATGAGGATGTAACCACATGTCACAATTTTGTCAGAAGCGCCGACGCACCCCAAGGCGGAGAACAAAGACAAAACAAAGCACCACCAGCAGCGAAATGGAGTTAATCACCCCAAACATTTTCCAGAGACGCACAGAAGCAAAAGCCCAGAAGGCTGTTGTTGCTCCTGTGTTTCACACCGGAAAGCTCATTGCAAACAAGCATTCAGATCAGCAAGAAGATCAGAACAGATTTGTCACATAGCTGTTGATCTTTTTTTGTTTTTTTTATTCCAGTACTTGGCAGTTATAATGAAACTGTTCACTCTTACAGGCATGTTCAAACTTCATACGAAAATATTTGTTTGCGTCGAGCTACGCACATGCACAGTTCACCTCTCATTCATAATGAATCAAAGCCATTGTGTGGAAGAAACTCTTTTTGCATTATCCAGCCCCCTGATGGGATAACTTCCAACATCTCTGAAAATCCCCACAACACCAGCATATCCTTAAGATGTTAAATCAGGAGGGTGAGATCAATTATTGATCGACTCTCAAATGGTTATCAATAATTGAGCGTTTTGCACATGTGAAGCCCACATACACAGGAATGGTGGCAAGCATGAGCCCAAATCATACGACCTGGTTGTTTCTCTACATACATGCAAGTCCTACTACACTTTATGTGAATGTATGAAGAAGTACCAAATGTCTTGCTTTAGGACTTAAAGCCAAACAGCTTGTATCTTTCATCTCTGATTGCACAGAGAGATTTCTTTGTGAGTCTACTGCAATAGAGGGCAATGCTTAGAAATAGCTTTTCACTAAGATTATCAAACAAATGAGACAAAAAAAGTTTGTAAAATTTGTGAATTTAGTGAAATGTTATCAATATTGTATTCATAAGATGGGGGGTGTCTTAAAAGCTCATTAAAAAATAACTCGTGCCAAGGTTTACGCTGGTCTGAATAACACCACCTCCCCAGTGAGTTACAGGAATTTAACTAAGATTGAGAGCTTAGATCAAATCATTCTCACACCAATGTCAAAATAATGCAGCTGTGCTTCAAAGCTTCAAACTATCACGCTTTATATTCCGCTTTGCACGTGTCAGTGATGGCGTGTCAATAACCTCTTGTTGCATGTATCGTGTCTTTTTCAGAATAAAAGTCTCAGGTTCAGGGAAAAGAGCGCCGTTGACGTTAAGGCCATAGTTGGAGTTGTATAAGCCTTCATTATACTGAGAGGTGTTTCTAATATTTTGCCCTCCTACATTATAAAAGGGGAGTGGTCTTATCTGTTTCCTATACATGGCAACATTTGCTATTAAGTACTAAACACAAAGTACAGCTTAAAGGCTGATGGGAATGCCTTAGTTTTAGCATGTATATTTTGTCTGGTAAACCACAAATGTAAACTTCACGGTGGCACGAGAGGAAAAGTTAGAGCAGCACCAAATTCAAAAGGCCTCATCCTCAGGGGACCATGAACATTGGCACCAAATTTCACCAAATTTTGCATATTTGTTGGGATATTTCAACCTGGACAAATGTGGTGGACCGACGGACATTCCGAAAGCTACGTTGCTAGCATAGCTAATAACACACCCAAGCCTGTATACTATACACATGCACACGCACAGGGAGTGGTGACGACAAGTGTTTACTGCACCATCGAGTAGCTAATCGGCAGGACCACCACTCATTTAAGATGTACTCAATCAGCACCGGATTTTAAACGGATATACGGGTGTTAGTGGTTTAAATGAACGCATCCAAAATTCGCGGTGCATTTGCAGAGAAAGCCCACAAGACATAGAGTAGCAACAGTCATTGATTGGATAGAGAGCCTCAGGCTAAATGTCTGACTGGCCAAACAAAAATGTGGCAAACTATTGGTGTCATGATGTCTGTTTTTATTATTATCTTAGTATTATACTTGTGTATTTATTATGTTCACTTCCCAGTATGAGGTTCTCTATTAAATAGGTGTAATTGGTAATGTGAACCCTTCTTTGGATTATTTTACATCCATTTGTTACACCTCATAGCAGTTTTGGCGCACAATACCACCCTAAGGAATGCGCCATCATCATTTTTTCCCCTCAAGGTTTATGTAATCTAAACACTGAGTGGGTTAATGTTGCATTCCCTCTGAATTTGTACCCAGCAGTTTGTATGTGTCCTGTGCTCCTCAAGTGTCCTACTTTATGCACATTAGGCAAACACACTTTCAGGATGACGTGACTTCCCGATCTGCAAGCTTAAACAATTTGACATTTGAAAGTAATCTGGCCTGTCAGAGCTGGACCGTCAGACGCACAGTTTCTTATCTACGCAAGCATGTGCTCAAACGGCTAATGAGGGTATTGACTCACTGCTTACGCTCTCATCGGAGATGACGGTTGCCACTGATTTGTTAAAACATCATCGGCTTGGGGATTGGATTTGATGGCACCCTGGATGCGTACTTAGCAATAACTGACACGATGCCCAATCCTTCACAGTATGCATCTGCTGATGTAGTTACACTCCATAGCAATTAGCCAATAACATCAAGTTGAACCGATGACAAATGAGCACACTCGAGCTGCATCGCTGCATATTTACATGTATGCTCGCATTCGTTTTTTGAGGTAGATTTAATGTATGCCAGCTGAATGCATACACTATGTTGAGGCTTTGCTAGTACTTGTAAATCAATGGTAAAATAATACATGCAAGTACATGCAGTTTTACATCCTACTGATGTCCATGGTGCTTCACATTTCGCTGCACAAGCCTCCAAAGTAACGTGTTATCTTGTTCCAATGCAAAAAAAATAAAAACATGTCTGCTCTGGCAAAGTCTTTACTAAGACACTTCAGTCATCACTCAACAGTTTTAGTTCCCGGCTTTGCTGCAATTGCTCAACAGACTGATTAGAAAGCCCTAATGCGTCTGATTGAGCTTGATGATCCATTGGGAAATGATTAATCAGTTGTACTGTGAAAGATGGATGAGATGTTTTATTCACCAGATGTGTTTCAGCCACACCAGAGGCGTGACTCTCGGGACGGCAATTTAGTCTGTTGGTGTAACACATTGGAACAGAGTGATATCGGATAACTTCTGGATGGATTGCCATCACAATTGGTCTGTTTATGGCCCACAAAGATGGATTCTAGTGGGTTGATCAAGCGCCAACAAAAGTGTTAGCTTTTCCCTTGTGAAATAAGTCAGTTGACTTACAGTATACGGCGGTAGGCAATTTGCAGAGGGATAATGAGGGAAGCAAGCCCCCTTGTTAGTGTTAGCAAAATGACAAGAATGCCTTGCCCCTTGTTATCTGGCCATCCCCTAGCAGCAGAGAGAGTGCAGGGGCAGAGGGGTTGTATATTTGAATATGCTAGTGTGGTCTGCCTGACTCATTGATTTGTTTTATCTGACTGAGGTTTATGAAGATAGAATCGATGGCCCCCGAAACATCAGTAGCCTAATTGTGCTATGTATCGATAAATCCACGGCGCTGTCCATGATGCTGAATGAGCTGACATATTTGCAATTGCCTTCTGTCAGTTTCATCTTGGATCCGTAATATTCTATAAACTATTTATAAACTAGTTATAGCTACAATATTGCTCCAATCCCATTATAAATTAACAAATCACCTACCTAGCTAAATTTAGCATTCAGCAGCTGATTCTGAGAACACTGTCACTATAATAAAAGTTGTCTGTGAAGCTAGCTGCATGTTCAAATTTACACATTGCTTCTAGACTCGGAAGACTTATTAACAAGCACAAGATGCAGTGATTTTTATTTCAGTGAGTCAAGTTGGTCTGCTGTTGGCATCAGGTGTCCGGTACATCCCTTTCTGTTAATTGGTTGGATCAACAGGAAACTAACTAACTTTAAGACTGTCAGATGAAATATGAAGTGAAATAAAGTGGCTTTATAGTGTGTATTATTGGGCTAACTCTGCAATGTAGGAAAGGAAAATGGTTTTTTTTCCAATAAAGAAAAA
Source organism: Anarrhichthys ocellatus (assembly GCF_004355925.1). Lineage (NCBI taxonomy): Eukaryota > Metazoa > Chordata > Actinopteri > Perciformes > Anarhichadidae > Anarrhichthys > Anarrhichthys ocellatus. Next base: position 17,472,771 of record NW_022280033.1, on the reverse strand, counting down.
AAAGGGTGAGGGTCCTCCGCTGAGGGTTTAGTGTGAGAATTATTGATTTTACCTGTCAGAAGCATTCAGAAAGGTCTCACTCAGAAGACCTGTTTTAATGCACACTTTCAGGTTTTACAGAAGCAACCTGAGTGGCAACGCTGGGGGAAAAAATGCTTAAGAAAATGTTTCCTTCACGCTTGGCAAAGGTGGAAGGGTTGATGTATTGATAAAAACAAAATACTACGCAATGGAATAGAAACAGACATCGGGCATAACGTATGACGTACATGAAGTATCACTCAAGAGACGAAAATGTCAGATCTGCGTGGAGCGATGAGGATGAATGCATGAAACAAACATTAATGCCATACTTCCATCACGTTTTCTACATTTTGCATCCTTTAAGGTTTGACTGGTGCTGAGAATTGACACCACCAGATTGTCTTGATGTGCCAAACTACTAATAATGCATAAAAGTAGTCAATGAAAACATGCATCAATTTGCATTTTCTTTTGCGGTTTTGTGGAAATGTTGGTAAATTAGTGCTGCGTTCGGATGGAAACTTGGATGGTGAGACAGATGTGGTAAACATTTTGGAGTTAGCGGTATCTGTGGCAAATAAAATCAACCCCTCTGACTTCAATCTTTGCCCCACTCATGGTAACAATCTAAGAATAGCAAAGCTGCCTCTCCATTATCCGTCCAACTATACTTTTCTGATGCGTAACGATTATTGCAGCCTCACAGCTCAGTGGAATGCCTATAGACTTTAAGTCGTTTCCATTTAGATTCCTGAAAGGATCAGCCAGGCTGATTGATCTACTGGTTAAGAGGTTCCAACACCTCCGTCTTCAGCCCATTCACTCAGTGCAGGGACAGTGCGTCGGTAGTGATTAGCCGCACTATCGTTGACAGGCATCAATAAACCACTTAAAGACACGCGCTGGTTGAACTTTTACCTCCCGTCTTCTGCCTCTTGACAGTGCTTGAGTACAGCTTGACCTGAACATAAACCGCATCTCATATTCAAAGACGTAACTGCGCCCTGAGCCACTTCCCTGAAGGGATTATCATTCATGCTCATAACTGTACTGTAGCGAGTGCATTTACTCCCCATATGGGCTGTTTCTTGAGAGTTGCACTTCTTTACAGCCTATTGCTTTCCTGATGGCGGGGTAAGGTCAACGGTCTGGTGATTGGACTGTTTTTTTTTTTTGCATTTTTTAATCTTGTTGTCAAATGAGATTTCGAGGGGCCGAGCTGGCAGGCATGAAGTGGACTTTTCAAGAGAAAAATTAAACAAAAAATGTACTAAATATAGCCAGCTATCATAGACTGAATCAAACTGGAAACAATAAGCAGAACCAACAAAACCAAACTGTCGGGAGCAAACAATGCTCAGCTAATAGAGGAAACTGTTCAGGGAAGAACTGGCCAATGGTTCATCAGTTTTGCCATAAGGTGACAAAGCAAGATTACCCATCAGTCATTGCGCCTGACTGGAGAGCCAAAAACAAACAATAGAGCTCACAACGGAGTTTTAATGTCTTTGTAACTAATGATATCATCATTGTGAGTATTTAAGGGGAGTTGAGATTAAAATGAAGATCCAGTTTGAAGATGGATGTGGTCTGCGCCAGGGGGGCAAAGGGGGCTGGACTATGTCCAGGAGTGTCTTTGCAACAATGCTCAAATAATCTACAAATCAAATACACTTATATCTTTTGGGAAACAGCATTACTACACAATTCACAATGATCAAGGACAAAATAATATAAATATTACATAATAATATTAATCTCTTTAAGAATGATCGTAATCGTAAATCTTGTCCATTAATCCAATCAATGCATTTATTTCGCATACATTTCAATAGAATACGTTTTGGGTTTTTTCAATATACTGTGTATTTAATATTTAATTTAAGAAGCAGCAACAGGTATCTTAGAAGACATTGCAGGGTGTTCTGAATGGAGAAATTGTGTTCAAAGAGTTTGCTTAACAAACACCTTAAACCGGGAGGTACAGAGTAGCGTTTATGTACAGAGTGCAACGGAGAAACTACTTAACAAACTGAACACAAAGGGAGAAATATATAGAAGCTGATCAGACCATTTTCTAATAAGAAAATGTATAACACAAAGACAGACACGACCACCTAAACTGCAAATAAAACAAAAATGTAATAATCTGTCCATCAGTATGAATATTTTACAACTAACCAAACCAAAGACATCGACACACTAATATAGTTTAAAGACTCTCTGAACTCTTAATCCCCCCCTGTGATGTGGCATGCAAGTGGTACATTCTGATTGGCCACTTCATATATTCAAGCAGCGAAATCTTCAGAACCGATAACGAAAAGAAACAAAAAACAGAACAACCTAAAGCAAACATATCTTAAGTATCTAAACTAAAGTGTGAAGTTAATTACAAGCTAGACTCCAAATAAAAACCAATATACTGCCAAGAATACTACACAAACAATGAGAGTGATGTGTGAAGCAACACTTTAGTGTCATGTTTAATCTGTTTGTTGATGTATGTGGGATGTGCATGAGGTCAGAAGGTTGAAATTGGAAAGGAGTGACGATGTATAAGCAGTCGATGTATATCTCCAATAATACGTGGTCCGGGGAATTTAAGGTGTCATCACACAGTTTGAGTCGCCTTTCAATCATCACATTTCGGTGTTTGTGTTGTTCCCATTTTCATTGTCATTGCCATACAGACCTAACAGCAACTTTTGTCAGTTAATTTGAATTTATCCTAAATTGCTATCCTAAGATAAGATAAGATTTTTCCCTCAACAGCATTTTCTGTGGTAGCAAAATGTCATCCCAGACTGAGATAAGATAGGATTTCAGCCTTGGATTGCTTACCTTACATTATCGGCTGTTGAGCGATTGACGGTAGCGTACTTGCAACTGTTTATTAGCATTTACATTGGTAGTTTGACACGAGATGGCAAGACGTTTCCCAGCAGCATGGCTATTTATTTGTGATCTCCATCTAAATCCTTGGTTTGATGGCTTTATTATACTTTGTGTTGTTGCTGACACATTCTCTGCTTGAGCTGTAACCCAATAGTTTGAAGAAAAAAAAAAAGAAGACAATCATTAGCAATGCAGACGGAATAATACGTCAAATATGTTTTCTGTCAGTTCACGCCAGAATTTCCACCTGGCTCATCGAGTTTACCGCCTTCTCTGTGAGACATATGAGATACGTGTCTCCCAATGTGGAAATATGAGCGATGCACGAGGGCACGGCTGTTGGTTTTTGTTTGATTGAATGCGCCGTGCTTTAAATTGCCTGGATAAACAGATGTCGGCTCTACATATTCATTCGTATTATTTATGCTAGTATTTCTGAGAACTGTGGATCCTTCTTGCATGGAAATGTTGTTTTTTATACGACAGGGCTGCTAATGTTTTATAAATTCAAAGCAGTGACAACAAAAAGAAATCTGGTTTCATGCACAGTGTCATGTGAATTTCCAAATTCCACAGATATCCGACTTGACTGTATCAACTGTGATAAAAAATCTCTTTCAAAAAGAGAGAAAGAAACTGAATATTTCAGGAGGAACTTGACTGATGAGAGGCTGCATTTCATCATTTCATCATGCCCTTATGAAAGACATCGGTTCGTGAGCGTGCGTATGAAATTTATCTCTCTTCTCAGGTGGCTGATGTGTTTCTGCAGCCAGGTGCCGGTCCTGCCAGCAAGCCTGTGTGACTGGAAGAGTTGGATGAAAAGCAAAAGGACCCTCAGTGATATTTAATACTCCTGCAACATCGCTGAGCTCAGGTGCCATGGTAACCAGCCAGAACCCGCCCTCCTCCCTCTCACACTGTCCCATTTTTTTTATCTCCTTCTCCTCCTATTGCTGTGCTTTATATCAGACTGCGTTTTAAAACTGGTAGAAACAAACATGGCGGCAAGTAACCGGTCATCAAACTGAACATTTTACCCTACGTATAGCGAGCTGTTGACATGCCATATTGCTGACAAAGTTCATATCGCAGTCACATTATGAAAGCAATTTCTGAGGGAGCTGCTCCCTCTCTCTCCCCCTCCCCCCTCCTCCCTTCTCACTCTTTCTTCCTTTTCTCTCTTGGATGATAAGAAAAGTGACATGTGCTTGAAGAAATTTATAATGCGACGCTGTCACAATGGGATTGAGAAAACAACAATCTCAGATGTGTCGAGGAACAAAATCGGAGAGCAACCCGTTTGGATCAGATATGAATTATATTTAAAACCTTTTTGGAGGGGATCTTCTTTCCCGTAAGCGTTATGTTTTCTTAATACAGCCTGGTGCTCTGTCTTTTCTCAGTTGCTCCTTGGCCAACAGATTGGCTCTGGCCTCAGGACACGCGCCAAAATATGGCATCCCACTGGCCCTCACTGCGTGATCGTTCTAAATAAAGCACAATTTCACTCACAATTTAATCACAGGAAAGTCAACGTAAGTCCTAATAAACTTAAGCCTCAACCACTCCATTGTTTTTTTTTCTTGTTCCGTTTTATTCTTCAAATGAAGAGTACCACTACACTTGATTATAAGTTTAAAAGAAAAGCAAATACAACCTCATTTGAAACCGCAGGAATTCTTGATCTAATGTGAGTGGACCGATAATGGAGAGACGGCAGCAAAGCAAGCGAGGCACTTAAGTCTTTTAATGTCTTTAAGCCCAGCCGTAGTGCTGTGACGCCTTTCAAGCATTCCCTTCTTACGCCACACATTATGTAGCCTACGACGGCGGCAGATTTAGCACTCCACTTTTCTTTACTCTTCAATTATTTCTTAATAGCTATACATGATGTAATGCTAAAAGACTGAGTCCCAGGCAAGAAGGCATGGAAATCAAGAAACCGCTTTGTTCTTGTATAGCAGTGTGGAGATAGTTAATCTTAGAATCATAAGTATAGATTTATGCTTTATTGTTTTCAAACACTATGTGTTCACTTTACGAGAGGAAAAGGGTTTCAGGGTTAGGCCAATCAGATGTGTTGGTGATTGTAACACTATCTCAGATACCAAAGTATCTTATCTGAGGTTGCCTGACAAAACTTGGCCAGATCCGTGAGAGCAGAGCTGCTAACGCTGGCCTGCTCGCTGATATAACAGCACTGAGGACAGTGGGACTGGCTGACAGAGGCTGGGAAGCAGGGATAACATATATTTGTAGGCCAACCAGAAAGTTGTCATCGCACTGGTTCCCTCAACAAAAACCCAATGGCATTTTTCCATCTCGGATTATATCAGAACATGAGCTTTGTGGCAATGACAAGTTTATGATACTGACAAGTTTTCTGTCAGCAAGATCATCATCCCACTGACCACTGATTTTTAAAGCGCGAACGCAATCGGCAGGAGAGTAAAAAAACGAATGTTCGGCAAACATTACTGTTATCTTGTACCTACGAACATTTATATACAAGTCATTTTACTTTTATTTGAGTAAATATTCTAGTACTCCCTGGTCCATCCCTGGTGTTTACTGTAAAATCACTAAAACGACTGTAGTGAAGGATGACAGCCAGGGATCAGATAAGAGGGGGGGGGTACCTCTCTGTCATCACATGCCCTTCAGGATGGTCCCAGCCTTTTATACGGTTCACGTGGCTTTTCTCTCACCAGACTGAGCGGCGCAGGGCATTTCCCTCTCAATCCACAATCCCACTTGAGGGGAAACACTTTATGTAAGGGGACAGATGGGCTGTTATGCTCTTGAGAACCTATCCCCTGTGAGCCAAGACATCGAGTCCAACCTTAAGTAGGCTACCCCCCCTCACTCTTTCTCTCTCTTACTCTGTCTGTCTCTCTCTGTCTCATGTCCACACCCTCTCCGTAACTCTGTCACTCAACTGGCTCTTTTGAGGAGCCTGCAGGGGCCGGGTGGACTGAGCCATGCATGGCACTGTAAAAAAGAAAAAAGAGACTACCCTGGCATCCTCCATCCTTGTCCTCCTCCTCCTTTTCCTACAACACACTGGCCGAGGGCTGACTGCCTGCTTCATCCAGTGACCCTCGACAATTTTTATGTCTGAAGGTCATGCTGTCATTCCATTACTACTTCATTCAGTGTTTCCTTGAATCAGGGTCACTCTGGCCAAGCTGTCATGGTCCTGTCATGTTGCCAGAGAGGTCCGGTCACGACCCGGGCATCACGTAGTTTCTTTTCAGGCTTCAGTCAGAGCATGCACACTTGACAGCAGTATAAAAAAAAGAGACGTACAGTAAGGCAGACTCGTGCTGAATGCTGGCTGGAGTAAAGAAGAACCAGAATATATATATATTTTATTATTATCTTAGATCCTTTCCTTGGTGTGACACTTATTGCGCCCAAACCCAACAGATCCTGGGGGCTCAGATCCCAGCTTGAGGCGTATTATGTCGTGGAAGGATGTTGAAAACACCTCCTGTGAACAGACAGCCTCTCTGCTGCTTACAGCAGATGCAAGGACATCTGAAAACACTGCTGGCTATATCCTATTAAACTTACCGTACATTGTGTACTTCTGTTTTTATGTTGCACTATGTGCCATCGCAGATGTTCTCCATTTCAAGCACTGAGAAGGGTGATGTTTTTGTTAAAAAAACGAAACACAAACAAAAGTTCAGTTTTATTGGTCTTTATAGTGACTGTTTTTTGTTATTAACATGTCCTCATACTGCATCCATCAAACAGTATGTCCTGGGCTCTCACAGCTATATCCTTGGATGTTCTCTAGGTCTGGGTGGCACTCTGACACGGGGTGTTTTCGTTGTGGAAGATTGTGCAGAAGCTTGATGTTTATTTGAATCCAAATCAACCGCAGACGATCTATTGTATGTGTGCAATTTATTTACAATTTTGGATTTCCAGCTGTTCATGGTTAAATGTTGTGTGATAGTGATCCTCGTTACCCGGGGAGGTTGGGAGAAGATCTAAAATGTTGCGTTTCTACTTTAACGAGCATTAGCACTTCTATGTTACGCTAGCCGAATGTATACTGAATGCACATGCTGCTTTTACTTGTTATCTCCTTCAGGAAGATTATGCGATTGGTTGCGTGTGTGCCGTCCGTGTGTGCCGTCTGTCTGTGCGTCTGTGAGTGAGTGTGTATGCACCTCTGTGTCTGTCCACGGCTAATCCTGCATTCTGCTGCAGCAAACTGCAAAATCTTTTTGGTGCCACTTATGGCTGCATGCTCAATGGCCTGGTTGTGGTGGCTCACATAAAACACCTTTGTATTGCCTGTTTTATACTGCCATTGACTGCCTGCTGACACCTAACTCACTACTCTTCACACAGCTGGGTGCATAGCCAATTAGTCCATGGTGGGTCGTATTCATTCAATCATACAATACAGCAGAGGTTGATCCTCCATTTCTATTTTTCTTCTGTCTCGATCGATGATGTGGCGGTTTACTTTTACATTTTGATCTGTAGGCTTTAGCTTCTATCTTTACTGTTTTCATTGCTGAATTAGTTTGACATGCTGATACATCCTTCAAAATGCATATTGTAAACCCTTCTCTCTCTGAAATGGCTTTTTCGTTTTTCCAAAAAAAAAACATTATTCAAGGAGTTAGTGACAATGTGGACTCAATAGTAGCTTTGACAGCTTGACGATGTAGCAGCGGGGGGGCAGGGCTTAAAAGAAGGGTGAGGTGAGTTACCTGCTGGGTACGACCATTGATTTCAGCTCAAACAAGAGCAACGTTGTGGTATGAATACAAATTTATTTATATATTCTTTCAATTTTGTAAAAAAAAAAAGAAAAGTCCTATATGTGATATGACCCATCTAGACTGCCCTTCCCCCAGCACCCATTTTCATGGTAGCTGCCATAACACACTGGCGAAGGTGTTTTTATGCTTGACTTCTTTGAGTCATGCATGATAAAGTGGGACGTGATGTGTGACACAACCCTCAAGACACTAGTGGTGCAAGTTGGCTACAAAGAGCAAGAACATCACGGCCTTCTTTGGTATCTCGATCCTGTATGAAAAATGCTTCAAATCACAATTGCTCAAAATGTAATATTCCTGCATATAAATGTGTGTTGGTGGTGGAAAAAGCGTAAGCCTAATAACACTGGGGAATGCTGCAAAAACAGCTGCAAGTATCCCACCAGCCTGTTTTCTTATTTTCTTTTCTTTTCTGTAAACGTATCAGCAGAACATATTTGCCATGCAACCATGAGCAAATTACAATTTCTCACTCTCATCCTCTCCAGTCCCTCCACCCACCCTCTCTGTCCTCCTACCATACGCATCCCAAAATGATCAGTGACTCTCCTGCTGGAGCCCGTTACACCCACATTTACTCACACACAGTCTCTCTCTCTCTCTCTTGCTTTGTCACTTACACACACAAAAAAAACACACACAATGCCACTCGGTAAGTAGATGCATTTTTCACATTTACCCAGTCAGACAAGACAAACCCAATCAGATACCAGGACTTATTTTTGTCATTGCATGGCTGTCGTTCATTCTCCCGCAGTCTGACAACAACTTCAGCAGAGCAAGACTTCAACAGTAAGCATCTACTCTTAATTTGATTCCGGGCAAAGTTTCTTTTTAATCTCATTTCAACATCCCTCGGAGTGTTTTCCTATCAGTGCTGCAATTCTCTGCTCTGTGTTTTCTGCCAGTCACCCAATGCACACACAGGAGGAAATGGATAGAAGCAATCCCTCAAAAGCAAACTGCCTTTCAAACCCAGTGTTTGTTTTCATTGAAACCGCTCTCATAGGTGGCACAGCATGTAACTTCAAGGTAGGCTTGACGCTGTTGAGTTTCCCCCATCTTGTTCTGTTAATGTCGTCGCTTTAAAGCATCACAGGCCGACCAGACTGGGAAGCACAAACATTCTTTATGTAGTAACGGGTACCACCTGCTGCCATTTGTGATACACAAGGTGTAAAGTTTTTAAAGGCACCAAGGGTCCTACATCAACACAAAATGAATGGCAGAAGGCAGAATACTTCTGTGTTTTGTGTTTTTTTTTTTTTAAATCCATCTTGTCAGGCTTCAGTTATGCATTTGTGTCTAGGCCGATAAGCGTCCTGTGAGGAGCTACTGGCAGCGATGCAGGAAACGGTGTGCCCCTTATGTAGCGAGGGGTGGTGGTGAATTGGCTGTAGCGCTTCTGACTCTGTGCAAACGATTGGAATTTGTGTCCCGTTACGGACACGCTGCATACATTTCGGGAAACGCATTCGCTTTCTTGCCGAGAGTTAAATTAGAAAATCAATACCACTCTTATGTTTGTACAGCAAATATGACGCTATCGCCAATCAGCTAGCAAACTTAGCTTAGCACAAAGACCGGGGGGAAGAAACATACTTATTAATATCATAGATCTCCCTAAATGCTATACACGGTTCCTTATACAATGTGTAAAAAATGACAAGTTGTTATTTTAACCGAGTCGCCCAAACTCAACCATAGACGCCACTATTGATCAGATCTGATCAAACTGCACCCACTCACGAAGAAGCAAATTTGTCTTTTAAACTTTTACGATTTCTAGTTCTTATTTATCGATTTCGAAAAATCTCTTCTATTCTACTACTGAAATATAACTTTTTGACAGTTGATTATTTTCATGTGCTTCAAGTCTATGCATTATAAACTGGCTGTCACATTCTAAAAATCCACATTATCGACTAAAGCCTCAACAGCCAAGCCACCATTTGACTGTTACTCGGGCATTCTCATTAAACATTTGAGAGCAGCTGCTGTTTACTTTGCTGTCGCACACTGTGTGACCTGTTTCGGCTGTACAGAGGACTATTGTCTGCATATGACTGATTACCAGGCATATGCTTTCTTTTCTTTTTTTCAAAAAACCTGCTGAACTGTGTCGGTTTGGCGCTGCAATGTTTGCAGGGCCACGGACGGAGAGCGCGTGGGTGGCTGTATTTGGGCTGACAGAACTCAGCGTGTGGGTGACGGGGGAGGGAGTGATTATTCTTGAGTATCAGCATGGCGCTTTGCCTTCTTCCACTTCTTCACCCTCCTCGGGCTCTGCCGCGTATTCCTCCCGGTGACGGAGACCACGGCCTTGCTTGCCAAATGGCCTCGGCTGCCTGCCACACCAAACACGCACAGTTCCTCTCAGTACACTGATCTTCATTAAGGGCTTAGCTGAAATATTGGTTTGTTTTTTAATGAAGACCTGTAAATATGGTGGCTGTGATTAATTTGTTTCATTACATGTTGATTTGATAACGCTCCACTGTCCACACCAAATTTGGATTTCCATTATTATTGTCATGAGTCTGAATTTCAGTGCTTTATCTTCTAAAAGCTGTCCCAGAGGCGTGAAATTCAAACGGCGAATAGTATTTCCAGGAGGTGTTTGGCATGAAAATGGTCAGTTTTACTGGTATTCAGTGTCTGTTTGAGCTTTCAGCAGCTTTAGTCCAAAACGTGCTGGTGCCAGCCTTTTAAACCTATTCCCTTCAACCCATCGGACTGTCTCAGAAGAGCGAAATAAAGCCGGAAATCCAGTCAGAGAAGGGGAGACAACAGAGCAGAAGGTAAAATATCAGCTAGAACAGAAACTTCATGCCTGTTAACTCCGAGTTTAACAGACAGATGCTTTGTTATGGTCGAGGTGTAAGCTGTTTTCTTTTTTTTTTACAGAAATAGACACTCATACGTGTTGTTAAGCAGCTTTATCCCCTGCTTCATGCCTCATCTCCGCATTTGAAATTCCACTCAGACCTCTGTTTGTCTTGTGTCTTGTTGGGGCTTTGGACAGCAACTGCTTTGCCGCCAAGTCTCATTTTGTTTTTAGTGGATTGGCTCCCAGTAGTCTCATGTGTGCACCAATGTGTGTGTTGATAAAGACAGCAGGAGAGCGAGGAATTGTCAGTATTCTGTTGTGCTTGTGCTAGAAAAACAGAGACATTTATGCCAGTTATGCAATACAAGCACACGCCTCCATGCAACATTTGTAAACAACAACCGCTACTCTGGTGATTGAGAGCCCCTGTCTAATTCAATTTGTACGATAATGCTGGGGTTCTCTTAAAGTGCAGGTACCTGCACAGCACACATATCAAGGCTTGAAAAGGGATCTCCATCATTCTAAGTGAGATACTCGGTAAGGGTTATTAACGATCACTGCTGCTGTGTCTGAACATTCTGCATTACCAGTGTGTGCGCTCCGTGGACAAAGTCGGAGGTAGTGAAGGCAAAATGTTTTTTATAATTTTTGACACTTGCTTGTGCTAACATACTATAAAAAAAATATGTACGCAAATTACGTAACATGTACAAAACCTTTCCTATGGCATGTTGTGTGACATTTGTATGAAAATGTCTGCACACAATATCTTAGTTACAGTTAAAGCTGCACTAATCAACATGTTGATATTAACAATTGTTTGAATGACCACGTGTAAACCAGAAAATAATGATTACAAGTTCTGCAGTTCCAGCATTTTAGTGTCTTTCAGCGAGTTGTTTTGGTTTTACAGCCTGCAGCTTCATTGTTATGGTATACTGTCACCACTCTTATCAACCTAGCCAGGAGACTGAAAGCTACCCGTCTGGCACCAAACATCAGACTGTTAGTGACTAGATGGTGAACATTGTTGAGCATTTAACAGCTAAAAAGTGACATATTTCCCTCAGCAAGTTGGAGGAGACCAAAACAGAGGTAAAAAGAGAGTTTAAAGAGGCAACTATCACCTGCTTCCAATGTTATCAGCCAATTGAAGTAGTTTTGTTGCCTAAACCTAACATTGTTTTGTTTCAATTAAACTTTAACTTTCACTTTCACAACTTGGTAGGTGCAGTTTGGATTTCGTCTGAAGCATTAGAATTGGCTAATAACATTCAAAAAGGGTGCAAATGGGTTCGCCATATCAACTTTACTATATAAGGACATAACATCCCAGTGTTGCATTTACAGCTTCATGCACTGTCCTAAAGTAAGAAAAAGAAGAAAAAAATCAATTGATACTGCTTTAACATTTGAGTAACGGAGAAAATGTACTTTGTAACAAATAGTGCAGGTTTAAACTGAACATAAAGCCTCATGACAATACCTGGGTATAGATCTAAAAAAGACAATTAAAGATTCTCTTTTGTATACATGCACCTTTTTTATTGTTTTCACAATCTACAAGCATCAGATGAAGGTGTTCTTTGGTCTAAAAGCCTTTTTTGCAAATTTATGCTTCATTTCGCTCTATACGGTTAACATTCACATTTGCATCCAGCAACATGTCCTACCGGCACTTGACTGCAATTTGGCAATGATACGGGGCCTTTACAAGGAAAAACCAGCAGTCTGAAGTTTGTTGCTTACCAAAAGATATCTGTACGTGAATAAACACTGCGTTTGCAGTCCATGCGATGTAGTATTACTGCAATGCTCTGAGTGCAGGGACTGTAATGGTTCCCTCTCTGTTTCCCCATATTCACTGTTAGCTATCAGGTATAACAGGCAAAATGCTGTTATGTAAAATTGATATTGTACTTTTAACACTGGGATTTGATCAAAACAGAGCCAAATCTGTTGTTTTTCATATCGTGACTCATGCAGGACATGCCTTGACCCCATTAATCGTGTTTATTAGGTTTTTCTGCTATCATTCATGTTCATGAATCGAGAGGTAATCGGTCACAGTCTTTAGTTTGACGTGATCATGATACTAAGAGTACTTTCAGACTAAAACCGGGCAAAAGCAAGTTCTGCTGTACTGTATGAGCCGAAGAGGCTTCTGCAAGAAGTAACAGTATAACAGGAGTTGATGATCAGCTCCCATGCCTAACCCTTTCAACAAAATTCTTCTTTTATCTAAGTTCTCGGTACGTCTTCGTCTTAAACATCTTTCCATTGATGTCTACAGCTTTTTGTTTGTCTAAGTATTTCATATTTAATTGATCCTGACAACCCAAGACATGCATTAATCATGATTCAGAACAGATAACACACCTTCTGTGTACAAACGCACAAACTTTGTTTTTTCCAATTTCTCGTGTTTCTTGACCCACTTAAAAAAAAAAAAACATGCAAGAGGGAGACATAATGTAATTGGCTTCACAAAAGTAGGTCACCCACTGAGCTTTGAAGAGTCAATTTATGGTGTTTTGGAGCCGTGAAAACTAGATCCTCTTCATCGTGAACTTTCTAGATGTTCTCCCGCTCCCTCTTTGGCTTTGATTAGGTGGTGTTTTGAAGGGAGGATGTGTTCACTTCTGGTGTTGAACCACCAGAAGTGCAGAAACCTCTCCGGAGATGGACTCCCAGCAAAGCGGGTGGATAGCACTTGAAGAATGTTGTGAGGAAATAGCTTACTGTCTTCGGTTTGGGGTCGTCCATTAGCGCCAGTAATTGGCTGACATGTCTGGTTGGAAATATTACATAAAAAAATGATGCAACACTGCAGTATTCTGAACTAAATCTGTTCTCCCCTCCCACAGCAAGAATTTGTCTAACAACCGATGAGGCTGAGAGACATTTCACTAACATTTTGTCGTCTCCTGATGATAAACCCTTTTCTTGACTAATCCTTTGTAATCACCGTGGTCACGACTGCACATTTATATTGTTCTTCACTTGTATAAAATCACTGCAGCTTAACCTGATTGGGCCGAACATGGGAGTTAAGAATGGCCCCTCTCCCTTATTCTCCTTTTTTTGTGTGGCGTTGCATAAAAACAGCTGCTGTGTCTTGCGGCACAGTTTGTACTGAGATTATACAGTGAGCCCCCCGGCACTTGACAGGGCTTTGTAGTCTCCCACACATTTCTGGATAATATGGCAGACTTGCTAATCTGACATGGTGTACCCCCCCCTCCATCACCTGATCACTGGCAGAATCCTGATATTAAAAAGACAGAATCCCAATGTGAGGGAGACAGACGGTGAAAGAGAGAGACAATACATGTGAGGCAAGAGAGAAAAAACATGGAATGAATCCCCAGACAGATGGCACATGCATGATAGATGAGCAATGCAAAGCAATACATTTTACACTGGGTGCATGCTTAGACAGACAGGAGCTTGCCCATTGCATTAAAGTGATCAGCCATATGTTTAACTATAGTTCCAAGCCCTCATAAACTTTATATAGAAAACTATTTTTTTACTCTATTTTTAAGTTCTAGGTTTGATGAGATAATTGATTTTGACAACTCTAGATGGGTGCAGAACATAAAATAATTCTTATTCATTTCACTTGTTCATATAAACACTGACTGTCACGGTGGGGCAAAAATACAACTGGGGACGGACCCAAATGCAGGACTGGACAGGGGTGAAGCAGGGAACCTCAGACTCATGGTCTGGGGGGCAAAGCGGACAGGCAGAACCCTGGATGGGCAGAACCGTCGTGGGGGGGGGTTGGCCAGGAGGACGACCAGGCTGATGGAGTTGCTCCGGAGGATGGGTATGAGGGTGACCAGACAGCCGGAGCTCGTCTAAAGGTCAGAGCTCTGGCGTTTGGGTCTCTGGATGTCGGGTCTCTGGAGGTCGGGTCTCTGGAGGTCGGGTCTCTGAAGTTCGGGTCTCTGGGGACTAGGTCTCAGGAGCCTGGGTCTCCGGGGCCTGGAATTCTATCACAGGGAGAAAAAAGAAATCCTTGTTGGCTTTGTGTGAGTGTGTGTTTGTGTATCAGAGAGAGTGCACTGTAGAGAGAGCTATAAAGTGATTTGTGTCAGTCTGGTACCAGGATAGTGCGTGAACCCCAGGGCCAGGCTAGGGCAGGAGTTTTTGACCCATGTAGGGCTCTAGTGCAGTGATTCTCAACTGGTGGGTCGCGACCCAAAAGTGGGTCATGGTTTGGACCCGTTTTCAGTGGGTCCCGGGCCTTTGCCTGGAGAAAAAAATAAATACAATTCCTGTGCGGAGAGTCGTCTATTCACACTCCTTAACAATATTTGGCGTTAATGCCTAGTAATGCTAATATAAGCAGAGGATAAACTGAAAACTATAACTCTGTCAAATGACACTATAGGTAGACGAATTGAAGACACGTCGGATGACATCAAACAACAGACCACAACTCGAATTAAGGCAAGTGGTCATTTTGCATTACAAATGGACGAATCTGCAGACATAATAAACAAAGCAGTTTTACTCGTTTACGTGAAAGGTGTGGGACGGGGACTTACAGGAACAATTTCTCTGCACAAGAGAGCTCCCTACTACTACGACTGCAGAGGACATTTTCAGCTCAGGTTGAAACTGCACCATCTTCTCATTAAATACATTTGAGAAGTTGAACATTTTCCTCAATTTGGCTCGCGGCTTGTCATTAAGGGGTGATGGTGGGTCCCGCAGCCAGACCAGTTGAGAACCACTGCTCTGGTGTATGTGTAAGTGTGCATATTGGGGTGATGTTGGTCTACAGTGACGCAATTTATGTATTGTGTATGCTTCACTGTGGCTTACAATGATTGCTTGGGGGGGAGTAGGTGATGGTGCTGTGAAAGTTGTAGCCCCAGAGCCCATGGTACTTTAATGTTAGGCTCGATAACTCCTGCATGTTATTTACACCCATTAAAAGCATATGTGTTACAGCCTTGTAGCCAAGCACCCATAGCTATAATTACAGCAAAAGCAATGGCCGGTAATCGGAGCTAAAGCCACAGCAGGGAATGCAGGAAGTATTGTGAGGCATGACAACAATTCACCGTAGTGTTGTGATGATCTAATGATGAGTTAGCCCATCCTTTATCATGTTCATGACGCCTTCATTGAAACACACTGAGGGCATGCTGTGATGAGCAATTAAGAGGCAGAAACATACAGTATGTCTTTTTATGCCTGAAATACTGTGTTTGTCACATTGAAACTACAGTGCTGCTAGAGTAAGCTGTTCAGTGACCTAGTTTGGCTAGTTGCTAGTTTCCCAGATAAAGATGTTAAGTGTGGAGGTCAGGGTGTTGTTTATATGTGTTTGAAGTTCATAACATAGTGCAGGTCAGTGTAAGGCCATATACTACTTCATTCTCCCCGAAGAACAGTACAGATCTTTTACCATCTATTGCATGCGCTTTGGATCATTAGGACAGTCTCCAAAGCAATGTGTATGGAATATATAATGTGTCTTTATCTCAGGAGGCCATGTAATGAAATGCAGTTAGAAAGCTGTATCGGATCTTTCATTTTTGATACACTGTCTCTGGATTTAAGTATCAAATGTTCTGTGACCTTCTGGTCCCCTAGCATCTCAAGCTGTAAAGCTTTTACCTTCTTATTAACTCTGCCAAAGAGGTCATGTTTTCCGTTTGTTTACGGAAAAACTACTGACCCGATTATCATGTAACTCAGTGGAAGGGTGTAGCATGGGCCGAGGAAGAACCCATGAAATTATGGAGCGGATGCAAATCACGGGCCGGCTCTCTGAGTGCCCTTCTAGTATTATTATGTCCTGCATCAAGTTAACAAACTCCATAGGGAGAAGGTCTTTGTTTCAACATTAAGACAAGATCAAATGGAATGTTTAGTATTGAAGAATCTTGCTTCGAACTCAAAATAACCTCATACAATGCTATTATGAAAGCAAATGAAACACAATATGTCCGCCTCTACCTCTTCTCAAACATGCACACAGTTTTAGCTATGCCAGTCATGTGGCTCTTGGGACGGCAATGGTGGTTGGTCCGTTGCTTTGGCCCGGACTGATATAACTTAACAACTATTGGATGGGTTGTCATTGTACAAGCATTCATGGTCCCCACAGGATAAGCTGTGACAAGTGATTCCCTGGTTTTTCTTTTAGCCTCATCTTGAGATTGGCCTTTGTGGTTTGGAGTGAATCAAAGCCACTGTTGGATGGATTGCCGTAAAATTTGGGACAGACATTCATACTTTGGTTTGGTGCAGAATACTTTCACAATAAATTAAAGTGTTTTGTGCTTTTTAATAAATGTTAGCGAAACATGTTAAAGAAAGATGGTATATAGCACTTGCTAATCATTAGCATGAAAGCACGTCACTACAAGCATGTTAGCATTCCTTAACGGGGCTGAAGACTCCGAAAGCTGGACTTATCCTATCATATCCTACAATTTTCTGCTGATAACGGAAATACTTCAGATACGCATAGATGTGACATAACACTGCGGTTGCTTAAATGTGAACTCACAGCTTAATTTTCCTATAAAATGAAAGTGAGGTTATGGAGGCAGCATATAGTAGTAGCCACAACTGTATAATCATGGTGCATCTGAGCATCTTAAATAAAATAAACATTTGTATAACCTCCCTGTAAAGCAATTTAATAGCAGTTTTACATTATCATGCTCTACGGATAAACTAGTCAGGGACGCTGCATTATCATGAAGCCTAGGAGATGTTCAACAATCCATTATTCAGAGTTTACAGTCATTTAATCAGGATCACATTCTTAATCCCTCTCCAGCGTATTATAGTAAACAAATGTGGCGCAAAGACAATGTCTGGCTCATTTAGGACATTTAGAAATGCAAGATCAAGCTTGTGTCATGAAGTTAAGTATTCGTGTTGTGTTGTCTCCTCCTCAGCCCTCAGGGTGCTTTTAAAGGGAACTCATTACAAAGTTGAATTCTCATGAATTTCTTAAGAGTTTTAAAATTGTTTTCTCGGATTGACGATGCTTTCTTTTTTTCTTTCTTTCTCCCTCTGCAGTGAAATTATTATTTTTTCAATCAACTTGGATGGTAATTGTGTTTAAATATCATGATTAAACACATAAACTTAGCCTTGATTAAATGTCAACATGTTACACGATAACGTCAATTACCACAGAGTTACATTTATCACCTTTTTAATTGGAACTGTCGTGTATAAAGAACGGGGAAGATGAGGAATTCATTGAGTAGGTTGTGAGATAAAACCAATGAATCTTCATTCATTCATGCACTTTTAAAGTAAGAGTCCTTGTTCATTTTACTTGAGAAGGTCAATGAGTACAACTGCAGTCTCTGTATATAAAACCCATAATGAACTGCTTTAGTTTGAAAGTAACCGAGGTCTATTCATTTCAGTGGTCATTAATCAATGTAATTTCTTTATAATTAGTTGCTGGTGTTTATTATTTAAAGAATGTACATCCTTTTACAGTATGAGGAGCTGGTAGAGAGTGTAATTACATCAGAAGCTCCATACCTCAACACAGACTCTCATTCCATAAACGTGTGGGTTATTAATCATACTTCACAGACATAAAGACAATTGCCTTTCTTTAAATGGGTCCCCGCAAGTGGCCCCTCCCTTCTTGGCTTTGAGTGTCACACATACTCAGAAAGACAGACTTTCACAGAGACCGTACTACCTTATTAAGGCGAGGAGGGGCCATGATGAGACTATAATTGTTCCCATTTGCTTTGAGCATATTTATATCTTTTCACAAAGTATTTTAGGTAACATTGAACATTTTTAGTCACTTTGAAAAGCAACTTCAAATACATGGTGCAAAAACACAGTACTCTTGGCCTTCCTCGAGTAATCATGCTGTGAGTCATGAGGTTATCAGCTATGTATCTGAAGTGCGTCAGTCAAACCTCAAGGAGGCATTAGTGACATCTGCGACTGTACAGACAGTATGTTACTCATGAATGTGACAGTATATACAGCAAAATGCATTAGGGGAACATATATGCAACATTTGTGTGTATATATATTTACATATATATATGTGTGTGTGTGTATATGTATATACATATATATGTGTGTGTGTGGGTGTGTTTTTCTTGGTTTTCCCTCCGTCTCATGATCCGTTTGTGTTGACAGCATGCTGACAGAGGCAGTATGATGGATTCTCCCTCATGGTGCCACTTTATGCAAAACTGTGTCCTAATTACAGCCCATAAAAAATGTGGAGCAGACAGCCCCCTAACACAGGCGAAGCAGACTGTGAAAAGGCGTGTTAATAACTCTAGTGTAGCTGCAACCGTCATCCATCATAATCAATCATCTGTCAGTCAAAGCCAAACTACACATCCCCAGATCCTTTAATCCCTTTAGCATCAATAATCATGCATTACTAATGTGCATCATTTCTTCAGATCACATGACGTCTTCGGCATGTATGTATTTTCTTGTTTGGATTGTTTTCTTTTAAGTGTCGTGAGCCTCACGCCCAATCCAAGCATTTTATATTATTTATTTATATAACCATTATTAATGCATACTTTTAGCAGGAGGCAAGGAGACACCCTGTCCATCACAACACTAATTCAGAGTGACACTCACTCGTTTTCATGAGAATTTAGTCTCACTTGACATGTGGAGAACTTACATTAGTGTAATAGAAGAGCATTAAAGTCTTCTGTCAAACTTGAATTGGTGATACTTTGAGCAGCTGATAAATGATTAATACATGGTTTATCATACACTATGAAGTAGCTGGAAGCAAATATATAAAAGTGTTTGATTGTTGATTAATGTTTGCCAACCCCTTTAAATACTTCTGTTCAATACATTGTTTTGTGAAATACAGCATAATTGGTGTACAAGCTGAAATTAAATGTATATTATATATATATATATATATATATATATATATATATATATCACATTAAATTACACAATTCTAATCATATAAAATTATATCAAATGCGATGTATTGATTATTTTTATTAGTTAAGTATATATTTACGTATGTTCAAACAAATGAAGAAATTAGCAAATTCCATCCCCCGATGTAGGCGAGATGCGGTTGAAAGCTCTGAGAGAGGCTAACAGGTGGACATTGAGATAAGAATGTAATGTCTGACCACTATTTTCAAAGATCAAGAGTGAACATCAAGCTTTTCATGGGTTTTGAACCCATTTATCGAGAATGATTGATGCTAACGTGCTGATGGGAACGCTGTTAGTTTCGCAGGTATTTGGTTACAAACCAAAAACTTGGACCAATTGAAATTTGGACCAAATAATAGCCGTGAATGTCTGAGCCAAATGTCATGGCAGTCCATCAAACAGACGTTGTGGAGACACTTCACACAAAATAGCAAACGTCAACCTCATGGTGGCGCTGGAAGAAAAGTCAGAGCATCACCAACATCAGTTGTAGTAGGATTCATCCTCTGGTGACCACGAATGTCTGCTCAAAACTTCACAGCAAGCCATCTGATGGACATTTGTGTGGTCCAGCCCACATTACCATCCGCTAGCGTGGCTAAAAGTAACTCATTAGGATTTTGGAAGAAAGATGCCGACAGTAAAGTGCACTTTACATACAACAACATGTTCTATTGTCCCTAAATCACCTAAAGCAAAGCAACAACACTGTTCAATATTCATTCTGTCACACGGGGTACACGGATGACAGGGATTGTAGGTGACAGTTGCAGACTCCTAATTTATGAGGTAAATCTAAATTCTTATCCCAAGGTCAGGAGAGTGGAAACGCTAGAGTATTCTGCACAGGTGTGATACCTGCAGGCAGGCTCCTGGATAGCAATGGGTTGAATAATACATGCAGTTGTTGGACAAAAAACCAAAAGCATAATGCAGTCCATCTCTCTCCATGCCTTTTTTTGGTGAGACTGGTGTTGCTTTAACAGATTTTTTGAGGATGTAGCTCGTGATTTTGTTGTATTAGATTGCATCATATTGTGCTATGACACACACAAACACACACTTTGGTTATCTGCTATTGCAGTTTCTTGTTTTTCTGACCTGATTGGACCTTTTCCATGATAGTTTCCAAAGCAATGTCTAGCCAGTGTGTGATACGTTACCAGTGTGTGTGTGAGCTGACTGCTGATTAAAGCATCTCTCCTGGTACCCTGTTCTACTGTATTTTTCAGCAGCAAACTGTGTGCCAGATACCCAACAGAAAGTTCTCGCTCTCCCAGGAGATGATTAACGCACCAAAGTTTTCTCTGCCAACTATCAGTGAAAGAAATACAAACATTTGCAGAAGCTCTTTTGAACCTGTGGATTCAATTCAGCTGTAACTTCCCGTCACTAAGAATAGAGTTGTTTTCACTCAGGCCCTGAACAGGCCGCGCCTCATTCCTTTGTTGTGTCAGTTGAAATATTTATGTTTCTGGGGTTCGAAATCTTTACAGATACAGTACGAGGTGGCTTGGGTTTAAAAATTTTAGTTGTTGCTGGCAGCTCATTATTTGCTGGCAGGCACTTTGCCTTCAGTTGAATAGCCTGAAGTGTATTTGCAACCTCTCTAAATAATGTACGTAGGTACGGACCGGTGGTCTTGCAATCTCTGTTTTCTTTCAGATGTCTACGTTTCAAACTTCTTATTTTTTTGGACAAAAACATAATCAGAGGGAGGGAGAGTGTGTGTGAAAGGGAGAAAGAAGAATTGAGAGACGGTCGGGGAGGAAGTAAATAAACTTACAAAGAGGTGCCACACAGTTCCACTCTGTCACACAAATGCTGCCGAGGTGGCAGAATTTGCTCAAATGCAAAACGCTGCCCAAACAAAGATTCGAGGGACGGCAAAATGAAACTGCGCTGTGGAACTGACACCGGCTCATCCCGCAGAGTGATTTGTTCTTTGCTAATGATGTTTAGACCGTTTGCATACAAGCTCCAGTCTGCTGAAAGGGATAGTTTGGATTTATTATTTTAAGTGGGGTTGAATGAGGTTCTTATCCACAGTCATGTGTATGACCTGCAGTAGATGGCGGTCGGCATGCCCCCAGTTTGGAGGGCAGCAGCAAAACGTATTTTCGACACCTTAAAGAAACCGATATGTTATATTTACAATATTTTCACTGCTTTACCTTGCCGTCGGATAACCCTTTCTGACGGGAACTAAAGTGGTTAACTATCCTCTCTCCGAGGCCACATTGACAAAAACAAGGTAATTATACCTTGTTGAACACAGCAGTTGCTGGTCCACCGCTGCCTCAATTGGTTAATGGCGTTGTGTTATTGTGTGACTTTGGTGAATCCGAACAAACCCTTTCCAACACCACAACCACACAATAATGCAAACTTACTAAGGAGGCCGCAGTAGACCAGCAACTCCAATGCTCTGCGAGGTCAAATTACCGTTTTAGTCAAAGGAAGCATAGATAATGGCTTCAGTTCCTGTCAGAGAGGGCTGTGTTACGTGACGGTAAAGCGTACACAGTACTGATAAAGATATATTTAGATGGGCCGTTCTTTTAGGTGCCCCTGTCCACAGCGGTACGTTGCTGTTGCAGACCGCCTTCTACTGAAGGTATTACACTTGCTATTGATAAATAACTCATACAACCCCACTTCAAAAATAAATCAATCCCAATTATTCCTTTAAGGTCAGAGATAAGTTGTTTTCGAAGCCTCATAATATGCTGTTCACCAATATCCCTGCAGACATCAACACGCAGTGTATTCAGGATGTTACCGTGGAAACAAAAACATACTCTGCATGTATCAGCGGTAAATTTTGCATTTGCCTCGGTACATTTTAGTGTTTAATTGGTGTATTTGTCAAACAAAACAAGCAGATTGGGAGTGCACTTGCTATTGTTCTACTTAACTGAAAAGAATGTTAATGTGTATGTTAATATGTGGTAGTGAGAATTCACCCACATCTGCAATTTTTCAGCAGCTTATGAAATGTGCACTGTATGGTTTATGTCAAATCTACACTATAATAGCTCAGTATAATTATTTTTTTATTTGTATATCTAACAATAATAGCTGGGAGAGGAAGCCTTGACAGAATGCAACCCTGGATATTTCATTTTCTTTTGGAGATGATCTCTTTACACACCTTGCCATCCTTCCCTCCATCTAGCTGTAGCAAACACTGAAGTGTGGGCCAATGTGCTGTTCTTCAAATAAACCTGCACTGGATTTGCAGTTTAGTATGTGAATATTTGCATTTGAATCGCACTCCCCGTCCCTTTGGTTTCTTGCTGAGAGGAAGATTGATAAGCACTATCGTGCCTGCACGTTAAACCTGCTTTTATTCACAGGTTTGTTGAATGTCCAATTCAACAATGTCCAATACATCCTGTAGTTACGGAGCAAGATTCTTATCTAGTGTCTTTTTTTCTGGCCCTCTGGTAAATGTAGGTTCAATTTTCATATCGTCTTTTATCTCAGTGTTTGGTCTCCACCCACTCCTGGAGCAAATCTCCGCCTATTTAACTGATAAATCCTACGATGTGTTCGCACTCTAGTTGCTAACTATGTCTGTGTTCAGTGGGCTTTTACAGCTGTTCTTCATTAAAAATGATGCTTAGAGAGTGAACAATAGTCCTAGAACTGCATCTGGCTGCTGTCTGCTAAGAAATAATTACAGTAGCCCCTGCCTCCGGTCTTTATGCTAAGCTATGCTAATTGCCTCCTGGCTCTAGTTCTGTACTTCACATAAAGACATGAAGGTGGTACTGATCTTCTCCTCTTAACTCTTGGCAAGAAAGCGAAAAAAAGAAGTTTGAACTATTTCTTAAAGAGATCTCTGCAAAATGTGCAGCAAGAAAACAGTAAAACAATAACAACTCTCAAACTACTTGCGAGTACTGGTGACTTGTTTTGATGCCTGCCCTTGGGTCATTTGTAACTGAGCAGCTTCGGGTGAAGTGAATATGTCTAGAATGTGTTTGAAGCAGAGAAAAACAAACTGACGGTGTGAGTATACTCAAAGTGGGATGGTCTCCAGTGAGCTTGGATGACTCACGGAACACATTTTAGAACATCAGCACAGTTCCATTGCCAAATGTAATGTTCGCTCTTCTCTTTTTATAGCGTTTTGCTTACCTCAATCTCTGCAAGGTGAAGAATTCTTTGGTTTGTCAAACTACAGTACGTCATTGTTATGACTTGATGAAAAATCCAGTCGATCAAATTAACAAGCTGACAGACTGACAGGCGATGCAACCTCAAGGCTATTTCGACAGGAAATCAGATCAAAAATGAAGAAGATGAAAGAGATTTGTTTCCTTTCTCCACGTAGATGTGTCTATTAGGAGCGAATCTTCATATTTGACGCTTGCCATTCTGAATATGCCTGGATTCTCTTTCTGCCCGATGAGCAGCGCCAAGCTTTTCCTGGGTATATGTGAGTAAAACAAAGGTAGAGGAAGACAGAGATAGAGTGGGATCAAATGGGGAAAATATTTAAAGAGAAGAAGGATGTCATAAGGAGGGGAATAAAACAGAAAAAAAAAAAGTGTTGTGGGAACCAATTATGCTTGTTGTGCTTCTACCTGCTCCACCGACGGTTACGTCGGTTGTGCTAGAGTCTTCTTTTACAAAGAAAGGTCCCTTTCTTATGTCGCTGTTTAAAATTCCCCATCTTTAAAAACAAAATAAGAAAGCATGTGTACTTTTAATGACCCAAGATCCCTTCTGGCTATGCAGAATAAATGACATGTGACATTATTAAGCCGGAAAGTGATCATTTATCTTTGCTCTGTAATTACCTTCTCAGCTAATGGCACACCATTGAGACATGCATGGCTGATTGTTCCAGTGCCGGGGAACACGAGACACAAAAACAATTTCATGTAGATGCGGCAAAATAAAATGAAAGGATGGAAACCTCAGGTGGAATGACAAGGCGGCCTTAGCTTCCTCTGACAGCTGTTCCTGTAAAAGGAAACGCGAGGAACGCCACTAACGGTTTACCCCAGACACCTCGGTCCCCTTTGACGGCGGCATCTGTCTAATGAGGGTGCACGGGGAGTTCCTGTGAAGCCAGACATAACGGCGCTTTGATATCAGGAGGTTTGCAACTTTTCAAGGAGACACCATGCGCAATGAGGATGAAAAAGCTTGAACGCTGAAGTGTCTGGGACGTCGAAAAAATGTCTGTTAGTGTAATGTCATTCTGCCAATCTATATCCAGATGCTTCATCTGTTATTCAATATACACAAATCTAAGTGAGGCTTTGCATGGAGAGCACCGTGACTGCGTGCTTCTAGTCGATATTTCTTTGTCTATTTTCCACAGTACAAGCCAAGCAGTTGGCTCCAACCAATGACTCTATATGGTGTGACTGAGAGCTTAATGAGGGAACTTGTGGTCTTACTCCATTTAAGATCATCAATATTGCAACACCTCTTCGGTGTGCATTGGACTTCTTTTCTAGTGATTATAGCCATTATATGACATGGGGCAGGTTTAGCATCTTCAGAATGCAGGGAGAAGGTTTAAAGCCCTGGCTCTTGGCAATAATAAAATGTATAGGATTAATAGTGTTTTCACTGCAATAACAAAGTAAATAAAATATTTAGCCACTGCTGTATATGTAATTCCAAATAGCCTACAGCCATAGCAAATTATGAAACAGTGGCCCCCAGGACATTTAAAAGCCCCACCCATCCTACACAGATAAGAGACGTCCAGACTGTAAGAGACGAAACATCAACTGAAGATGTTTGTTCTAGTCATTTCTTGTATTTTTGAGGTCATTATCTGTCTCTCTGTATTCGTTTTGTGTCTCTTTGTTGTCGTTTGATTGACCTTCCAACAAGAAATGTTAACTGTTACCTCATACAGAGGTTTCGGTCCGGCGGCCTGGGCCTAGTTGGCCTGATCGGTTATCTATCAATGATACTATTAAAGGACCAGTGCGTAGCATTAAGGGGGATCTACTGGCAGGAAGGAAATATGATATTATTTTGATATTATAATCACCTGAAAAAAATAAATGTGTTTTCGTTACCTTAGAACAAGTCTTTTATCTATACACGGAGTGGGTGTTCTTCATAGGGCTGGCCGCCATGTTGCTACAGTAGCCCAGAGTGGACAAACCATACACTGGCTCTTGATTGGGCCATCTTTTTTTTACGTTTTTTGTCACGTCTTTAACCTCACCGCTAGATGCGGCCAGATCCTACACACTGGCCCTTTAAGCAAACTACTTAAAACCTTCTGGTTCTGCTAGGGGCGGGACTTGGGGAGGCCATTGATAATCTGAACACGCACCTGTATATGCCTACAGCTGTATGGACACCGAAAGTGTTCAATAGTATAAATAATCACAATAATATGTCAAATATATGTAGGAAATGAATTGGCAAAATTCAACTCATTATTCTGCAATTGTTTTTTTTGTTATTATATATTCATTACCCTTATTTATCCTAAGAGTTTTATGGAGTTCTTTTTTTATTTAATGTGAATTTTCATTTAAAATTTTCAATCAAATATGCCCTTTTTAAAAGGGGCGTTTCATAATGGCACGTATGGTGACATGCTACTTAATTAGCCGTCTAAGTAGCTAGTCGGGGTTGTGAGCTAGGTGTATTATTCAGCATCAAAACAAAAAGACGGTGTTTACAGGAGCAGCCAACGTTTACCGGTTCATTCAGTCACTCCTGCCACATTTTGAATCTAAAGATGTCCTTCAGAGAACGACACACAACACTGTGAAGAGCAGAAAGACAGAAAGTCTTTCTCTGTGCGAACTCAAGCCAACAGGAGCTAGCTAACACGGCTAACACTGGATTCCATACGGCTGTAGTCCCTGCAGCTCACGAAGATAAATATTTGCTGTCCATTCTGAATTATTGCAAATTACAGGGCCGAGATAAATTTGAGAAATAATGATGCTTCGATGGTACACAAATTGTTGCCATATAGAACCTCAAGGGCAGCAGATCCCATGGTTGACAGCATGGAACCAGCTCTGCAAAGCCCACGCGCTTCTGCCCAGGAAATACATTGTGGCTGAGTGATTTCTGAGGCTTTGCCTCGAAATCCATCACGCAGTTTGGGGAGGGCAAGGTCACCTTGCAAACTGATGAAAATGCTTTTGTTAAATTGATTAATAGTTCAAACGTAAGGATTGTGGTTGATGGAATGTTGCATTATGTATGACCATGCTAATATCCCTAGCAAGCTCCACTGGCTCTGTGGTCGAACGTTAAACGTTGCAGCCAAAACGCTCCAAAGACGTACTTCTTACTTGGGGAAATATCTTCTTCTCTGCATATGCAGCAGCTCGTAACTCCCTGAATATGAATAACTGATCGCGCTCTTGACCCTTTGAGGGCTCAAGAGATCACTGGACAAATGCATGAATGCTTCGGTTTCAGGGTGTGCGCCTTTCATCTGGATTCCACTGGTGACCCAGGTCTAAGTGATGGAACTCGGAGAACACAGCACCACATAAATCATGCATAAAACATGCGCATGGCCATGTAACCCCGGGTGGAATGCAGCAGCAGATGAATGAGGGCTCAGGTGGACGTGACATGTACCAGGATTCAAATGAGACAGGAAAAGATATAAAGGAGAGATTCATCACCTGTCATTGGAGGAAAAGGTTGAGAGCACCATGGCCTTCAAGTTAGCGGCCTCGTCTTTTTCACCTGTCCATTCCTCTTTGCATAAAGAATGATGGGGGAATGGGTCCCCTGGTGGATCTTCAAGGATCTTCAGAAGATATTAAGCCCATAACACGAGACGGGGACGGCAAGACATGGCAGGTGTCATCGTCTCTGGACGTGAATTTTTATTTCTTTTTGGACTGTTAAAAAAGCAGCAGCAAGATCTCAATAGTCACACGACCATACTGTATTTTTCTATTACAAATGAAGTTTTATCAGTTCCATTTTTAGCTCCATACAACAAAATGACAATTACTATTTGTGTGAGTAACAGTTAGCAAAACAAATTGTATTTCAAGAATATGTAGTAGGAGGTGGAATTGTTGGAAAGAAAAAGAAATCAAATATTACAGTACAAATCTGAAAAATGTAGGTATGGTATTGTTACAGAAATGTGTTATTTCTGCTTTTCTACTTTGTTACTCAATTTGTGACCACAGATTTACCTTGTGAC
The DNA here is from genome assembly GCF_004355925.1 of Anarrhichthys ocellatus. Classification (NCBI taxonomy): domain Eukaryota; kingdom Metazoa; phylum Chordata; class Actinopteri; order Perciformes; family Anarhichadidae; genus Anarrhichthys; species Anarrhichthys ocellatus. Next base: position 17,445,071 of record NW_022280033.1, on the reverse strand, counting down.
CCTTTTGCGAGACACTTTCTTGAGAGATAAACTGGCTAATATCTGTTAATGGTAAACGTTGTGTGCCATGATAAATAATTATATCATTAATATAATGTGACATCAAAATAATAAACAAAAATGATAATTTAAAAACATATCTTCATATCTTTTCCAAGAGTTGTTTTTCTTCCTTACCAGTGTTTGTGGCACAGTAATACACACAATAGAGACAGCTAGGGAACACTGGCTGACAGACAGGGAGGCATGAACAAAAGTGCCAGGACACATGGCTTTGACCTTTTAGATGTTTTTAGCACCCCTGTGCAACTGTCAGTGAAAATGAGTAAAAAACACAACACAGAGTGTGAATGAGGTCGCTACAATGTCAGTTCCTCTGACTGTAAAACTATTTCTGATCAAAATACTTTTTTTTTTAATGTATTTTTATTTCCAATTCTCATTACACTGTATGTACATTGCACATCTTAAACACTGGATGTCGACTGTGAATGGCACAGAAACCAGTCATTTACCAATTCTGCCTTTTCTGTTTGTTACATCTGGATATTAGACCGATTTACATCTTACGTTTACATTGCTATGGTTATCTTTTAAGTGCCATGGACAAACAACATTATTTACAGATTCACACATAACATCATAATATATTTTAAGTGGACACTTAGTCCATGTGTTCGAGTTAAAAAGTGTTGAATCAACGTAGTTTTTGTAATATGTGGGCACACCAAAAAAGGATTGTAATTTAAAATGTTAAACTGTTTGTTGCATATTTGTTTCGACAGAAATGTAGTTTTTATGGCTCTTTGGGGTTTTGTGGTCTAGAAAACATACATTGATATAGTTTGGCCTCTGGCTCCTTGTCAATACATGGCCCACAGTAAAAAGTTTGGTCAACCCTGATTTAACTTAAGAATAGAATGCCTCCAGAGTATCTCTGCCTCTTTGAAATGCATGCTGCCGCTCCATTCTAAGACCTCAATGATCCCCATGATGAATTCCTCCTCTTGGTTTTCTCCTCTTCCGCTATGGTCAGGGGTCAGGGGTCAGCTAGAGAGCATGCAGCCTCCCTGGAAGGGGAAGCTTAATACATCCAGGGGCAGAAGGGATTTCTCTGCACTTTAAGCATGCTTCAGTTGAACAGCCCGTGCCACTCTTTATGCAACCTCATCAGAACCGAGTGGCAACGGTTACGGGCACACATGTGAGGTAAGATCGGATCAGCTGCTGCCTGACTGACCGCCCTTCGCGCCCCTTGGGGTGTTTCGGACGAGTGTTCCCAGCGCGCCCACGCTGAGGCCCGGGGAGGGTTGTCGAGCTCCATCCATCAGAGGAGAACACCTTGGCACAAAGCTCCTCCGCCCTGACTTGTAGCCCTGAAGCCTCCTTTTAGAGCGACCCGTGTTTCTCTGCGACGCTGACTGAAAGTGTAATAGCTTCAAGTGCTGCTGTGAAGCGTTCAGCAGGATTATAATGTCACTTGATTTCTTCAAGGAACCAAAATAGAGACATAATGATAATAAACTTAATGTGTAGTGTGCCAATATGCATCATTCTCCTGTATGATCTCTTTGATTGTTGTGCGTATACACTAAATCTCTTTGTCTCGTGTGAAGAGGTTCTTAAAAAGTAGTTGGGGCACAAAACCCTCATGCTGTAATGAAAGATGAATTGATGCAAAGCCGACATCATCACATCACGACGGACATGTCGGATATTCATCTCGGGCAGCTTTGGAGACTCCAAATCAGCTGCGAGTCCACGGCGTGCGTCATTGCGCAGCGGCGCGTCCAGCCCACAGTGGTTAATGGGAATCCGCTTACGGAGCACAACCAGTTGTTCGCGCGGGCACGTGTATGCGCGGTTCAGCAGGTAGCCGTCTCCGACAAAAACTGGATGGAAAGTCACGTTTGCGACCACACCGATCTGACGGGAAATTGTCTTACGGCATACGGACTGTTATTTCCAGGATGCGCTGACATCTGTGACGTGCTCACGGCGATCCGCAGTTCCAGGTAAAGTTCGGATTCTAACTCCATAACCCTGGCTGACTTTCTTTTTCTTTGTATTTTGTTTTGAACGGTGGATGGCACCTGCTCGCGTTTGCTGCGCCTCGAATTTTGGAGTGTCTTCTCGTGCGCCTTTTCTCACCAGCGCGCCTTTGAATAGCGGATACAGGCTGGACAGGGAAAAAGTCTGATGATTCCAACTTTGAAGTATTGGGTGATACTTATCTTATTATTAAATCCGGAAATATTCTAAAATCCTTTCGAAAAAGGTTCGTGCGTAGTCATGACTTGGTGTTACTTAACAGCCAAACATGGTTTGCCTGTATGTGTGTGTGTGTGTGTGTAGCTCTCTCCTAAATTCTACTGCTTTCAATTAAGTCTGCCTGTGTGAGCTGTTGTTGGTGCAGCAGCACATACATGATGCTCTCTCTCTCGATGTGAACGAGGGCGAGAGGGTTAACGAGTCTTTGCTTAACACTTTATTCTGTGATTGATTTCCCCACCATTAATTACTTATTTTTTTGGGGGGGTTGAGCTCAGTTTATAATAGGAGCAACATTTAACTATTTCAATGTTGCAGCCTTTAATTGGGCACAGGGGTGATTTTCTTAAGGATGACAGTTATTTAGGTGATGGTCAGGGCTGAGTTTAATGGAGACCCTCGGGCTGATGCAGAGACATTCATGCAGAATGAATCGGGGTTAAACCACACAGCCTGCAGACATCCACAAACCAGTCTAACCTATTTTAGGTAGCTCTTATCAATGGGGACGTCTACTGTGGCCAATCTTCAGCCAGCGGCTCTGCATCAGATAAAGACAGTTAAGCTGTCATGTCGACATACACACACACTAATGCTCCCAGGGATGCCTCCGTTCCACTGCGATAAAAAAAAACTAATCAAAATCAGGACCGATGCTCCGTGATGCCTCGAGACGACTCTCTCCCTCCTCCATATCCTTCTCTATTCCCCCCCCTCCGTATCCTTCTCTATCTTCTCAAACTAGATTTACCTCAGTGACGACGCCTGCAATCAGCGCAATGGGCACAGATTGTGAAGGCACGCTTAATTGGTGCAGATTTTTTTTTGTTTGTTCACTCACTGGGTATAAACTGCCAGCTGCCCATTCAGATTTGTGTATAGGCCGGCTGGCGCACAAGAAGGAAGGGAGAGGAGAGAGATTTACGTGTGTGGAGATAAAGCAGAAGTCTCTCAGTTATCATCAAAACTCCAGAGCCCTATTTTCTCTCCCCCTCAGATGGACAGCATGCAAGAATAAAAAAACAAACAACAGTAAATTGGCTGGAGTGGCTAGTGCCTCATTGGATATGTGACAGCGTTGTCCTCCTCGTTAGTCGTCTCTCTCTGTATTGATTTTCCTTCCTCTCAGTTTGCTTCTTCTACCTGCTTATTGACTGCTTTCTGTGGTCTTTCGAGCTTTAATGAGAGCATTGCCTTCCACTGGAAGAACGATCCATTTGGAGCACGTCCCTTACGTCAGGTGGCAGACCTTATGACCCCACTTTCTGATATGTTTTATTCATCAACTCAAAGCACTTCTAGACTCATCAGGTTAGTTTGCGGTGCAGGTGCATCGGGCCAGCAGTTGCGTCCCTATCTTGGTTTTTGTCTCACCAGATCTTGCCTCGACTCAGTGGCACAGTGTCATGTGTCATGGGTAATATAATCTGATGGCCCGAGTCCTGGTACTGTCCATTCTCGAGCTGTCACAGTGTCCAGATGTGTCTTCAGATCAACTGGTTCCCCTCAGGCTTTTCTTTTTTTCTTCTTTTTTCCAAGGATTGCTAGTAATTACATGTGAAATGTGGCCAAAGCCCAGAGGTGTGGTCTAGAAGGAACAGATGCTCTCAAGCAGTTCCGTACAGTATGTTCTAGTCTATTGTGAATGAGTCCGGTATATCTTCATTTCTCATTATTTCTCAGAACCCTCAATGTTGCCAATAGAAACACAGGATTCTCCTGGATGACGTAACAACCCTGTAGGCTAATGTTATAGCATTAGAATTATTTCAACCAAGGTTGTGATTGCCAGAATACACGATGAAGAAGGGTGTCTTGCCAAATTGGAGTGCCGTCTTTCCTTTTTTAACTTCGTCTCTAAAGTTTTGTCCGTCATGTTATACTACAATACCCATGATCCTTGGATGCTGTTGCTATGAAGAAAAAAAGCCAGATTTACTGTAGCAAACCTGTTTCCTACAAAATTACATTCCCGTACAACTAAAATGCATTCTCAATTATGTTTCGAGAGAAACTATTTTTCTCCCATTCGTCCAAACTTTGCTCAGAATCCAAAAGTGATATAATTTTATATGCGGATCGCTGTCGTAAATCTCAACAGTGTAACCTTTAGCTCCACCTCGCCCTCAGTGGCACACAGAATTTGCAGCTCTGTGATTTTTCTTAAGGCAATGCACCGTGGGAGTGGTAGTTAACCTCTCTCCCAAAGAGTTTAGGTACACAAGCTTGTTCCTTTTAAATTTTTCATCAAAGAATCAGAAATGTTCTAATGTAGATGTTGATCTTTCTGCTGAGGAGAGTTTCACTGTCCATTTGAAATACGGAAGTGTGTCAACTGTTATGTAACATGGTCTATGGGGAAAAATGAATGGGACTTTACTTCTGGAACCAAGGGCGCTCAAAGAAACAAGTTTGCGATTCATTGCGTTCATTAGTGCGCTTTTCATGTGGACCCCTAACCTCCTGGCTGTAGCTATTTACCATACGAACATACATCAGAGCGATAACATTCTTCCAATCATTCTCGGCAAGAAGGCAAATACCACCAAGGGTATTTCTTAAAAACTATTCCTTTAAACACAATCCCTACTTTATCATTATAACCTCCATTTTTATGACTTTTCCATCTCGTCCGATTCCTCCTCCCCATCGTCCTCACCACTGCTGTAATTGCACGCCTGCAGATCTCCTCCCCGTACAGTATGTTTGAGGGGCAACACTGCTGACTCATCCCAATAATAATGCAGAGTGATGGACACCAGAGACGTGTCTGAGATGATGAGAAGTAGAAGTCACTCAGAGCATTGCATCGAGACTTCTAAACCCACAGATGAAACAGGGGAGGAGAGGCCTCCGCCTAGACTAAGTCCACAGGGCCCCTAATGTTCCTGAGAGACATTGCCTTTGTGTGTTAGAAAGGGAGAGGAAGAGACAGAGCAAGGAAGAGAAAGAGACTGAGAGGGTCTCTGTCGGGAGTTCTGAGGAGTACTCAGAGTAAAGTCACTTTTACATAATAAGAAATGTTGGTTAGACATGTGGCAAGAACCTTAAAGACTCAACATTGAAAACCTCACTAAGATCATTTGATGACAGACATGAAGATATTCTATGAGGATAGTCTACAAGACAGTGAAATACTCCATTACTCTATTCCATCACTCTCACATTAGCGATTCTTTTTTACTCCGATGTACTTGTGGAATTTTGAAGGAAATCCAATATAATTGAACTGGATTGAAGTTTGAGAGCTGGGAAGAATGCTTCAATATCATGTGTGTATGAAGCATACTGGCTGAAATGTCATCAGACTCGTATATTTAGGTTCTGACCTAAAGCTGTTAGGGCAGAGATGGGGCTGGGCCGATGCTGGTAGAGGAGACCAGATAATAATGTGCTCAAAATATATCACTTGCTAAGGCAGAGAAGGCTCCTATACGAGAGCGCTGTTATCAGATTGATGCTCAGCATTAGCTAATTCCCTGAGTTGAGCTATCAAAATCAGTGTGGGAAATATATTTTCTGTTTTTAAATGATGTATTTTACTATTGCACTATGTTAATGGTCACACACAAATCACCGAGCCAAATTCCTTGTATGTGTACTTGGCAATAAACCGTTTCTGATTCTGATTCAGTTGGATTTGTGCATCCCAAGGGATTTGTGAAAGCCGGGACTGAAGGTGACAAACAAGGCCGATAGAAAAATATGTAGCCAGGAACACAATTTCCTAATTAGTAAGCTACTTATAGATGATTCATAATATTTTCATTCTGCCATTTTAATAAATGCCTGAATTCGAAGTGAAGATGTATACACTCATTTTGCTTAAAAATAAATGAGAACCCACTCTAAATGTTGTTGCTTTAATAAATCTGTAAAGAGGCCTTTTTCACAGCGAAATTTTTGATTTGTCACAGCAAGAATATAGTACCTAATAACATGAATGGTGTCCCTGTAAAGCTAGTGAGGCAGCGTCCTCAACAGCAGGGCCAAACTGTAGTGGACTGCAGGCATCATTAATTGAACCCATTACACCTGTGCCTCTCCAGCTATAACATGTCAAAATGTCTGCTGGGAAAAAGACCTGTTACAGCTATGCAGCACTACTGCTACTCACCTAAACTACTTAGTGTATTTTATGCAGCTATTAGTGAAAGGAACAGATGGTGAGAGGAACACGGAAGCTATATTTACCTATTGGGTAATTCTTTAAAATAGTTTTATTTTTTATCATGTTAAGCTAACGTTAGCTGAAATATTTCAGCAAACAAATGCAGCTGCGTTGTAACATGTGGCATGCTAACATAACTAGCTTTTAGCTGTACAAAGTACGTTAGCATGTAGCATACAAGGATGGCTAGCTGACCAGACACCATGTTTGTAGCAGAAAATTATTTTATTTTTCCTGTTGTGTACACTTTGGTTAGCTAGCCAAAATTATACATGGTGCAAAACTTTTTGTATGTTGTCATTTTGTCTTGTCTTTCATCAAAACCATGAAATAAAACAAAAAAGCTTTTCTTGCATGGAACGCCACTACAACAAGAAAAAAAAAGTAATTATTATCTCATCTAAGTATGGCGTCTGGTTAGCTGTCCCTCACTTACTTGTTTACATGAGTAAACAATGTTAAGGTATCTTGAAAATTAAAGAAAAATGAGAATAACTGGGGGAAGGTGTGCGTTTGGGTATTAGCTAGCAGCTCGGAGGCCACAAAGATTGACATGCTACTGACGTGACTCATCCACTCTGCCAAGAATAAGTACCTTGAGAGAGCGACAAAAGGAGAGAAAAGCCAGAGAATTAGATGGAATGACTCAGTTCTGCCTGACATCTTTTTATATTTCCTACTGCCCTTTTCAAGTCAGCTTAAAATCAAACTGCCAGCGGTCGGAGTCACAGCTGAAAGACAGGCTTCACTTCGACGGGCTGTTAGCCGTCCTCCCGCGTTGGAGAGTCCTTCACTTCATCATGATGGTCACCGAGCTCGGGCTGATGCCAGATCAGATTTAAGAGAAAAACATGGGCTGAAGAGTGGAGATGTCTGTGCGTTATCTGGAGCACTGCCTAACCTTGGGGCGCTGATAAAATCCCTGCCTCATCTCATAAAATAACAAGTAAGCAAATATGTTGGTGCTTTGAAGATTAGGGTTAAAACAGCCGTAGTCAAGAGCCAGCTTTCTATGTGCACGGTTTCTCATCCAAATGTGTTTACAAAGGTGCTGTGGTCCGAGGTTCTGTACCCCGAATGTGAAATAAGACCAGGAAGGCTTGTCTGAAATCTGTGTGTAATTTATTTACTTTCTTTATAGATTAAAACGTTATCCACAGACAGTGACAGATGAGTTCAATTACACATGGTAGTGACAAAACCAAAAATAAATGATAGTGTTGTTTTTTTTCTCATTTACTGTCCACCAGATCTTCTCACTGAGTAACTGGGGCATATACACAAACGATCATATGTCTGATCATTTTTATGATGGCAGTCACAATCTTTGTGACAAGAGGAGCTTTGAGGAGGGAACTTTGTCTTTATATTTGTCTTCACATTGAGTTGTACACAGAGTCCAGATCTCAAGCTGGTTGCATGGATTCTGTTAATTTGCGTAATTTCCCCCATGCAGTTTTCCATATTATTGCTCTGGAGTTGAAGCTAATTTGGATCAATATGTGGTGAGTGATGCTGGAGCATTCAAATTGTTGGTTCACATGTTGCAAAAAGCACGCCTCTAGCAGCAGATCAAAATAATCCATGTTGCTTATATTGTACATAGCATTGCATCTTTTTCAATCAGTTGGTTTGTATTTTTAAATCTTGTACCATTGTTTTAGACTAGCAATCTTTTACTCTGTCAAAACTATCCTCTTCCCTTCCTAGAATATATAGCGATATACGAGGCAGTCAAGCATTTGCATTGAATGAATCTGCGTAACCAATTAGTTTTGTCACTTAAACTAAGTCGTTTTTTGTTTTATTTCAATTTACAATGTTCACCATGTGTTACAAACTGTTTAAAATGGCAGCCAGTATCTGGGAGGAAATACGTAATTGAGAGTGCAATTTAGGTGTATGGGAGCGTCATTTTGCAGGAGACAGGGTTGCCAGGTTATGCACTGACTGAATTGCTTCCATATGCGAGTGGGCGTCATTTGAGTCCTTTTTAATGCTTTGCCAGGCTGCATGTATAATCATTTATAATGGCAGTCTACAGTGGGGGTCCAAGCACAAAGTGCTGGTGAAGATGAATACACGTAATTAAGTATTAAACGTACAAATCAGCACCTTGTAAATAATATTTGCTGGAGCAGGAACAAATCTGAATGTATTTTGTATCAGGAAATGTTACGCGTTTAAAAAAATGCTGAAAAGCACTTTCCCACTAGTTCCCCTTGTTTGAGTTCATACCGTCTCCAGTGCATTGGTCCAAAGGTAACACATTTATATTTGTTTTTTTGACACCCTTCATTGAGCTGTGATCACTCAGAAGTGGTGCACTCTGGGGTGTAAGTGGAGCACGCTCAGTCATTTGCTCAGTCTTTGTGTGAGTGGCAAGTCAGCGAGGAAACCGACGCAGTGGAAATATGAGGATTTCACTTTTTTTTTTTCTTGCTGATGTACAGCATTGCAAAAATATTGCTTCAGCAGCAGCTGTGAATTTGGAAAGAGTTCAAACGAGTTCACATGATGGTGATCACTTTTCTGGACTAACAGGCACGGCACGTAGCCTACTGATGGGCTGATTCCTCACATGAATGATTATTTCCAATGCTAAGCTCTCACAAGGGGAAACAAATAAAGATATATAAATTGCACACTAATGCTAAACTTTGTCATAGCTGAAGGCATTTAACCAAGAAACTGAAGGGGACGATAGATGCCTGACTTCTTGTTCATTTCTTAGTTTTAGTGCTCCTTGTATATATATATATATATATATATATATATATATATATATATATGTTATATAATGCACGGCTGTTGAATGAGCTTATCTGCAGCGTTTGAAACCTTTAACCATTCGTGCTGCACTTCTTCAGGGATGTCATTAACTGCAGTCCGTTTGACTGTGACAAAGTTGGCAGTAAAGGCAGAAACAGAATGTTGCTCAGTACGAGTCCTAATTGTGTGCAGAGCCGTAGCCCTGACAATTATTGTTCTGGAAAAACAAAACAAAAACAACGTATTGTGTGGTTTGCATCTGTCCAAAGCAGCTTAGACTGTGCCGTGATTACATAACGATATTATAGGCTTGGTGGATAAGTCCATTGTCAGTTGTCAGTGACAATGCCATGTCTTAGAACCACACACTGCGTATTATGTAACCACAGAGGCACCGTGACCACCGACGGGTCTTACTGTATTTCAGGCCCACGCCACTGTAAAGTCACTTTTATAATGCCACAGCCGCAGAAGTTCGCTTTCAACTTCACATTAAATATTTTCGCAGCCCAGCTTGCCGTCCACATTAGTCGGGTCTCATTCTGGTCTCTGAAGGTTTTCTGTCCACTTTCATCTTAAAAAAGGGAAGAAGGAGAGAAAGAGAGGGAGAAGGGGGGGAGAGAGAGAGCATGGAGATGTAGGCGACAAGATAACTCTCTTTGAAGGAAATGCAATATGCTTTATTACTTTTGAAGCTTGCAGTGCCAGACTTTTGGTAAAGTCTGTAACAAGAGGTCATTGTGCTGCTGAGAGAATGGGCCTCGAGCAAAGACACCCAAACAAGGAGCAGCGATAACACCATCGTTACCTGGCTGACAACATCAATATTTGTGGAACTGTAGAAATAAAAAAGGGGGCCACAGGCCATCTGTGATGTGTGCCTTCATAAAGTAGATTCAGGTTGAAAAAGGGGGAAGATGTAGGAGTCACTACTATCTTACATTCATGCTGAAATGCATCAACCCATGTTATGTTTCAAAAGGAGCAAAATTTCCTGAATCTACCATCGTCTCTTGCGCCTCTCTAAATTTTAACGTTGTTGTTGTCCTCTGTGTGCTTTTTTTTTTTTTCATGGCAGATAAACTCCACCTGCTCGTCTCCTCTCCACCAGCAGCCATGTCTCTCTCTGTATCTGGAGGGACCGTGTTCGCCATCCTCCTCATTAGCAGGTGAGAGCGCATGCAGAAACACAACCGCTGGGCGCTGCAGACACACAGCTGTCTCAACAGGCGGGGTGCATAATCAAGTCACGTCACATTCTAATTTGCAGCAAACACCGACACTTTGCAGGGGGAAGATGGAGAGGCGCCCTCTATCTCGTCTTATCTTGGTCGTATCATTTTCTCCTCAGCCATCAATACTCGTTAACAGCTCCCCACGCGTCAGACTAGAAATCATTGAAATGTCATCGCCACAGTGAAGGGCGCCGCTGAGCGGAGCAGTTGGAGCAGGATCCAGCACCGCATGTATCAGTCGTCGAATGCAATTGGTGTTATAATCCCCACAGAGGCCGCACGGCGAGAATGATAGGGATGTTTTTTTGGTGCACTTTTGTCTGTCACCGTGACAGAGGAGCCTCTCCTCTTCTCGCAGTTTATTTTTCAAAGCACCGAAACACACTTTGCACATTTCAGATAAGGCAAACCCTCGGGGTCTCGCCGAATCCCGCTGTAGGACATTCTCTTTATATTCTCTCTTCTTTTTTTTTTTTGCACAATCAGCTGCGGGATTAATGTGCTGGAGCAGGTTGCATGCCGCACTGGTATGTTTTTAGTATAAACGTCATATGCCGGACCATTTCATGAATCTGTGAGCTTTTCAAAGATGCGAGGCGGATTACTTTAGAGGTGATCATTGTTTGTATGATTAATGATCTGTAGTCACTGCACTGTGGACATTAGCCAACGCTGCCTTCAGAAAATACAGCTGTACAAGTCATCTCTGTTCTTCATCAATTAGTTAAAAAATGTTATTTTAATGTGAAAATATAACTTTAACTTTCATCCTACCAACATATTTAACATACAAGGCGACCAACTGGGGTCCCCGAGGAAACTACTGTAACAAACAACCGTTGTAGCGAAATTATATTTCTTCCCAAAACATTGTTAGTTATGTAATTAATGTCATCTGAAGAAAAAAACCGAACAGATTGTCATTATTATTTTAGGAAAGTTGCAGTTAATTTGCATATTGCGTAAACAAAAATAGACACTTCAAAATCACTGACAGAGTGTCGCTGATCGTGTGTGATACTTCAAAGGAAGGCCTGTGCATGAACATGAACATGAACTCAATAAAAAAGTTCTAAGTTCTAAAAAAGAGTAATCGCTTTGACTTAAGGTTTGCAGCATTTCAGCGTCATATGTTCGCATGTATGTAGGACAGACTTTGACTCGGACTCCCATTTGTCCATGAACTATATTGAGAAGGAGAATTTTAGGATATTTTATTTGAGTCATTTTGCAAAGTATAAGTGCCCTTTCATCAGCATGCCACATTACCTCTTTCCCAGCCATTGGCGGTTGCACGGTCTGTTATTTACGGTGATACGGTCATTTTTATCCCCACCCGCGAAGACCCGCCCTACTCTGCCTCTGATTGGCTAGTGCTCTTTCCCTTCTTCGCAAGATTTGTTCAGTTGATTGCTGATGAACACGATTGGTGGAAGGTTGGTAGGGTGATTTCATTTGAGATGTAAATTTCTGATGTTTTCATAATGATGGCAGCCGTCTTGTATAGAGATTTAAAAATGTTTCTATGCACTGTCTATACTATACTATGCAGTATCTTTGCGTATGTGGATGGGATAGGATTACAGATCTGTTGGAGATTTAGTCTCGATGTGGTGTCGTAAACAAACTTAATGTTAACCTTAATGTGGATTTGGCAAACTGCATAACGAGAACATTTAAAAATGGCACTTGCTTAAGCCTGGTATATGCTATCGAAGGAGAAAATCCTGTATGACCTCTAATTCTGTTTTCAATTCCAGATCTATACATTATTACCACAAATGCACCACAATGTAATAAATCAAAATCCTGTCTTCTTTTTTATCTGGTGTGTTTAGTGAACTAATCGTGTGTAATGTGATGATGGAAATCCAATGATTGCAAATGGTAACAAACAACACAGTGTGTAATTGATATGAGCTGCGTGATATGAAGACCCTGGGAAAGTAGATTTATCGTGGCCTGGAGCCCATCAGCACACCGTGTCAGCATGAGGTGTTCAGCTCCGGAGGCTTGATAGCCTCGGTGATTTAGTGATTAGGAAAACGCCGCTCTGCCAGTGGAATACAAATGCGCTATACAGCCATTTTCACCAGCACAAGCGGCGCCATTATTGACCGAGCGGTTTTATGAAGACGACCCATGACCTTGACAATGCTGAAAACTGCCAGGACCCTCACCTCGTAGTGAGCAAAGAGCTCGTAGAGGGTCGAGAGAGTCGCACATTCATCCAGCAGAAAAAGACTCACGGGGACACAAATGCCCCGCTTGGACTCGGTGGAAAGACGGATGTCCCGCTTTATGTTGAGGATACAGTATTATTACCAACAATGCAGCAGAATTCAATAATGACACAATGGCAAGTGCTTGAGTGTCAATTCAGCCTCAGAACAAACCTCCTCTCGTGATCCTGTGGCGCTCGGTGAAAACCCTGGCAGAAGAGAAAAAGAACAAAGTATAAAATTCAAGAGGATCAAATATAAAAAAAGATAAAAAATAGACTAATTTTTATATGAGGCAGTCAGCCATAATACGTATTTACTGATGCAGCCAACACACATTTACTTTTTTACCTGTTGAATTTCCTGCTCTAAACTTAGCTAGATGTTCACATCGAGGCTGGTGTCTTTTGCAAGAGAGATAAAAGATGCAGAGACTGGCAAAGTATTTCATTCCTGAAACAAAAACACAAAATAAATGTGGCTTTTGTAATATCTAATTCACCTTTGCTTTGTTGCTGTTGCTACCCCTGTCAAGCTTGTTTTTTCTGTGAAGGTCTTGCACATCTTTTATGCAGTTTACAATTATAACGGTTGCAGATTCACAACTCTCAATCATTTGCTCTTTTTTAAACAATTGGTAACACAGAGACGGATACAGGAAACAAGGGTAAGTTCAAAAGCAAAGTCTTTACTGAGAAAGCGGGCAGTTAAACACCGGGGGACAGTCGAAACAAAGCAAACGAATCCAGGCAGAGAGTATAGGAAAAAAATCCAGAAACCTGAGAAACGGGCAAAGTCAAAAAAATGTATTCTATATCCTATAACACTTCTGCTCTCGAGTTTCTGGTGGTGGAAAGGCTTTAAAAAAAAAAACGCCATCTTTCAAAACACTTCAAATGCCAATCGTTGCTCTTACTGATGCGTAATGCTTGCCGTAGCCGAGTCTTTGTAATTGTCTTTGTTAAAACAAACACAGGGTATGAAATGCACGCATTTACAATGTTGTAACGAAACGTAACTGCGTCCCTCTGCAAGTCATCTATAAACCCAGGCAGCAGCATCAAAGGATTGATTTCTATTTTAATCTCTCTCAATAGAAGCTTAGTAACATAAAGTTACACCGTAGGACTGCATCTAGGAAGTGATGGTTTGACAGCACCGGTTACAGAAAGCATGGATAAAAAACACTTCTGAAGCCTATTACAGGCAGATTAAAGGCTTACAGTACGCCTTTACTGGAGAGACACTACTTAGTCCTGTATAGAACTCTATTCCATGTCAGCTTTTAAAAAAAAAAAAAATGTTTTATTGATTGTCAGTGGAGAGATAAGCATACCCCTGTGCTCAGATGGTTACGTGACTGAATTGTCTCAAACCCACACAAAAGTGAACATGAGGACAAAATAACTGGCTTGAGAGTTTATTACACCATGCACTATGTTAAAAGGGAATAAGTAGTGTTTTTAGTGTCACTTATTTAGATGATGTTTATCATGTCTTTGAGGAGTTGTTAAAGTTGTTGAATAAAAGGATTTTTGGGTTTGGGGGAAGCGTATTACATTTTCACCAATAACACAGAATCAGACAATGTCTCTGCAAGCCGTTTGAAGCCATGTTGAACTGTGAGCCTCCGGGAGACTACAAAAAAACTGAGATTGGCACGTTGATTTGGAAGAGTGATGCTCAATTTGACTTCGTCTGACAAGTCAATGCTTGAGGCTGCTCACGCTGATGGCACTTGTCAAGGGTTACCAAAATATAACACCACTGACACGTCGGAGGCGATGCCACGGCCCATTGAATGCCCGACTGAAAGCCCAAAAACACACATAACATCTGACTTCAGCTCTCACACTAAAGTGGGTTGAAACCCTCAGCCTTGTTGCCGTTATTGCAGCTGTTGCCATAGAAACGCTAGATAGCCGATGTTATCCACGGGTTTGTCGGTGATTTAACTAAAAGCTTCCAGGTTTGTGAGAAAATAAGAGCTACAGTTTCTAACAGTTGAAGAACTTCCTAGACAGGTCAAAGAAGAATCTTTAATAAAGAATATTTGAGCTTTTTTACTCAGAGTTAAATAAGGAGGCAATTGAGGTTCTTTTTAATTTCACAAGATCCTCTTTTGTCTTTCCTACAGCGACTGTCAGAAATTCCCTTTTCCTCGCCTATTTTGAAATCCATCATTTATCATTTTCTGCAGCAGAGAGAACTGAGAACCAGTTTTTCATGTTCATTAAGTTTAATTGTAGCTCCCCTATCTGGAGCAATATCTCGTCTCTGTTGGGTTTCTCTGCCATTTCCATTTTTACAGCGGTTTGTCATGACACCATTGCCCCTTTTATTTTTTCCCCCTCTGCGAGACATTTTCTCGTTAGAGACCCTGATTATTCTACACTGTTCAACTTTCTCAACCACAGCGCTGCGCATGTTTATTGGCCTCTTTATTTCTGTGAGAGCAACTCATAACAGTTTACTGGGTGTCAAAAAAGAGTGTTGAGATCCCAGGAAAGCTGCCTTAAATGAAGGAATACAGTTCGATATGAAAGTAGGCTAAAGGGACAAAAAGCATATAAGAGTAAAGGATGAAATCTAATAATCATTTTAAAGCAAGTATGTATAACATAAGAATAATGAAGTGATTTAACAAATGTAAAACTGACAATAATAATGTATGTGTAACTGAGTAAAGTGAAGTCTGTATGTGGGTGGAAAGAGCTGACGTAAGCAGGGTGGGGGCATTAAAGGCTGAGATCACAACAGATGTTGGGGTGCTAAAACGCGCTCGAACATTGAGGAAGAGCATCCACAGAGGGAAGTTAGGTGTGTCCAGCATGCACACACACACAGAAAGTTAGGGTGTTGTTCGCAGCACACACACATAATCAATGATGTCATGTAAATCACATGCCGAGTGAGGGAGCGTTGGGGAGGAGGGGGGAGAGAGAGCTCAAAGTGTTATAAAAAGAGAGACTTGCAAAGAGCAAGACGGGATTCAACGCGGGAGCCACCCAAGTGCTCCACGGAGGAAACACTGGACCTCGACAGCCGCATCGGAGGACTTCGTCTCTGTTCACGGAAAGAAGACAGCCGTTCGTGGACAAAGATTGAAAGACGGAGATTTTCCTCTCCCCCCTGTTTGACTTTAACAACCGGACAACAGATGGACGCAGCCGCCCTAAAGACTTTGTACTGAGCCTGAGAGAGTGCTGAACGGACTTCGTTGGCCGCGCAGGAGGAGCCGATGGTCAGGCCTGGCCTTCGCTCCTAAAAACCCCAAAAGGACTTTTTATTACATCGTGAATCCAGCTCCACCGAGCCGCCTCGGCATCGAAAATTAATGAGTATAACCTAAGAAGAAATTGTATCCTGATAGAATCAAGTATAGTATTATTTTATGTGAGCTGTAGCTGTGCCCCTGCTAATAACCTGCAATAAATATCTAATCTGCATTTAAAGTAAATTTCTCAAGAGAATTAATTTGCTGAAGTAGTAGAAGTTCCTCGTGGCAGTAAAAGGTTAAATCTATTGTATGTTTAACAACAAGAGTTCTTAATGGTTATCCTAGTGACCAGTCCACTTAACAGTCCCTTATGGTTTTAGTTATAATCCTAGCCGTTATAATCTAACCTGGCAATTTACCAAGAGCCCGGATCCAAAAGAGGAAAGCTGCCATAACTGACGCGACTAGGTAGAAGCGCCCGGCCAGGGTGGCCCCTCGGCCGAGTGCATGTTACCAGTGGAAGCAGGGTAGACGTCAGGAGTAACGGTAGTTAGCAGAAGCCAGGCGAGTTTCCTCGACGGAACACCAGCTCGCCAATCTTTTAATAGAGAGCTGAGTCAGTAGGTAACCCCGTATCGGGCCAGAGAACCCCCGGATCTAACAATACAATACAAACACTTAGCCACCGCTCAGATCTGTGAAGGAATAGCGAAAATGCATTTTGTCGTTTCTTGACAGGGTTGAACATATTCCTCTGAAGCTGAGTCTTCTTTAGATATTACATTTGCATGAGGAGCTGGTTTCACTCCCTGCTGCAGATGACACATGTGACATTTTTGGGGCACAAGATTTGAAGTTTAACGTTCTAGCCATAAAAGTAATTTGAATTTTCTGAATTTAATTAGCGTGCATAATCCTTTTTCTGACTTTCTTTCCCCCCTGGCCGCTGGTTCCCCGTCTATCCCAGTATCCCCAGGAATTATGTTCATATTGGACAACTCAGCACCTCACAATCGTAATATATCCAGTGCCAACATAGGAAATGGTGTGCCCATTATGTAGTCATTTTGAAAGTCAGTTTGGGGGGGTGAGTCGACTAGTAGTGTTTCTAACTTTCTTGTTGGAGACCAGAGTTTGCAGCTGCAATAATTCTTTGCTTATTTTCAACCTACCCCAGATTTTCCCCCTACCTTTAATCAAGTGTTGCCTAAACTTAATCATAAGTTAATTTGCCACAACCACAACCTTTCTCTAACCATAACCATACTATTACCCTGTGCAGATACTGTAGGAAGAAGGAATGAAGCAATCATTGGTATTGAAGATTAAAAAAAACAAAAAACTAATTTGGCCTCATGCAAGAACGTTCCCGTATCCTAATCCTCATCCTGAAACTCTCTTACTTTTGTTTTTCAGGTTTTGTTCGTACTAGTGTTCCAACACGTCATAAATTGCGTGTTTCAGCCAGAGTAATGCCGCCCGTTCATGAGGAGGTGCGTGCTTTTTAGATTTCATCATTACCACAATCAACGACCCTGAAATCGCCATTAAGGCTGCCGTTTGTGGGTGAGCTGTATTCACAAAAGTGTTCCAACAAGAGTGCGAAGAAGAGGAGTTGCAGGTTGATCTTTTGGAAATGATGTGTTGTTGAGCTGTGGCAGAAATGAGGAGGGGAAAGGTTTGATGCTACGAAACGTCTTTCTGAAGCAAATGGTTCCATGACTAATCAGCATACACGTGAATATGTTACGTTTAGAGCAAGTGACGTGCTATAAAAAGTGAGAAGGACTACTTGGTGGGTCAGATAAACCCAGGACATTTACCCAGGAGACCGGTGTTAGTGTTGAGTTATGTTGAAGTTAAGTTAGTGATGTTTATGACGTCTTTTCTGTACTTAAGTGCTCTGTTGATTTCAAGCCCTACCACGAGACGTTTCCTGAACCTCACTAAGTGGTTTTAGAATCACAGAGATATTAGACATTTAAATGTTATAGCCTACAGTGGGTGATGTCCCACTGTCAGGTGTACCACAGCGACCTGCATGACACTTTTCTCTCACTCTGAGCTTTATGTTCTTGTGGGGAAATATGCCTTTAAAAAGGAAACGTAAAACAAAACTCTCAGTATATTAGCAAGTGTGGAGGGTTGAATCTTACCCCACAGAG
Source organism: Anarrhichthys ocellatus (assembly GCF_004355925.1). NCBI lineage: Eukaryota > Metazoa > Chordata > Actinopteri > Perciformes > Anarhichadidae > Anarrhichthys > Anarrhichthys ocellatus. Next base: position 17,427,015 of record NW_022280033.1, on the reverse strand, counting down.
GGAAGGCCGCAGCTCACGCTCCAACTGCTGTTTACAGTAGAGACGCTGCGATAATAAAATCTACCATAAACTGGTTTACAATCAAAAAGTATTTAATCCTACTGAATCTAATACAAATACAGAGTGAAACACATTAATTACAGTATCTATAGATATATATTCTCTGCGCAGAGAAGCATCTCACCCTCATCCCAGCTGTTCCCACCTTGAGACAAGAGCAAAGAGACTGATTCTCTTCCCCGTAGTTCCTCATACAGTTTGAAATCCCCCCCCTTTTGTCCATCTCAATTCCTATTGGCTAATTTCGGTTGCCTCCTCCTGGCGTCAGGCTTAGTGGAACCTGCAAATCACTGTCTAGAAAATCTCTCTTTCCCTATTCTCCACAGTTAAATACATTCAATGACTCTTTTATGGCTTAACACTTCTATGATAAACATTCTATATAAAGATAAGGATTTGCAACTTTTGGCAAAAACTTCACAAACAGATATAAAGGTGCTACTAAGATACACTTCTAACTACAAATCACTTCTAACTACAAATTCTAAAACACTTCTACAATTATGAATCTTCTAATTATGTATTCAAAACACTTCTAATTATGAATCATTAAACACTTCTATTATAATTTCTTAAAACACAGTTCTAAACCCAAATTTCCTACACAAGTCACATTTCCGTGTTACATTTAAACTCATTTAAATTCAGATTAAGACATTAGGATTTTGAATTAAACAGGTGTTTTCCCCTTTGCCGAGGATTGCCTTAAATCACTCATACGTGGCAATGTAACTGTTCATACAAGCGGTTCTTGCGTGCCATTGAATGTAATTTCTGGATTCATTGTTGTGATTGGGGTCGCCTGGTCCCCTTTTTCAATATGCAACATGTTTATTGCTGGAAATGAATACAACAGTACCCTGGTTAGTAACATTCATATCTGAGCTATAACTGGAAAGGTCAGCGCACCATTTCTAAGACAGCATTAAATAGAAAAACAAGGTGTTACTAACAGCCTGCATGCTCCCATACCAAAGCCTGGATGTGGGTTTTTTTATTTTCTTTTTTTGTAAATTTAGATAAGCGACTCAATAAAGTTTAAGTTTAAAGAAGTAAGCCCGAACAGTGTATACAGTATCCGTGCATGAGCTCCTCCAAAGCTCCGAGGTCTACAAAGCTGGAGCCGGGGATAAAAGCTCTTATTACCGCGACAACGCTTTGTTGTGTCATTTTAATTAATACTAACTGAGATCTTATTTTGGCTTTCCTTTGAGCTCCTAAAATCTCACAGCTCGTGTAAAAGAAAATGTATTAAAGGAAGCACATGCTCGCCCCAAAGAGGGCTGTTAGCGGATAGCTAAACTCTAGATCATAGAGGTTTGCTTTGTAGCTCCTTCACCAACAGAGCCTCTCTTTCTAAGGGCTGGAAGCTAAAACGCTTATTGTCATGTGTTCAGTTGTCGCATACACCACGGCTTTACAGACTCATGATCCCAGGATATAATTCAAGAGTAAAACAGCAATTGAATCGTTATCTGCTAAGTTCAAGCTGTGGAACTTCGTTCCCGGTTCACTCAATGTTGAATAATCAGTGCGAGCATGTTCTTGCTATGATCTCAAAGACCTCGTTGAATTTACTCATTGAACACAACACCCAAAATGACCTCCTTAATAACGCAGCTTTATTAAAATATCATGTAATTGCTGTAATTACCTTCTTATACTTACTGTGACACATTAACAAATAATTATTTACTGTCCAACACTGTATACACTTTAGTGAGAATGGACAAATGTCCTACAAAACAAACCACAAACACTTGAGAAGATTTGAGAAGATGATTTTATCCACAAAGGTTTGAGCTTCTCAAAGTTCAAATATCCTCAACTTTATTCAAAGTCTTATTGCAGTATTTCAAAACATACCATTGTCTCCACAGTATCCTTCTTGCTGCTCTCTCAGTCACTGGTATCCCGCTGTACAGAACCTTTGAACTTTCTTACCCTGATGGCATCCCGGATGTGAGTCTTTCCTCTGGTTTCCAGTGTCTGCGGGTTTATATTCCAACGATGCGTTTCTCTGGCTGATATGACGAACTAGTTTCTCTGGCTGAAGTTGTGATTTTCTGTGAAATGAGCTGGTAAACTAGAATGGGGGCCCCCATGAAGACAATGGATGTTTATTGTAGGTGTGTTAGTACAGGTTTTGATGAATGCAGTTGCCCTTTAACCAGACAAGAACATTAAAAAAAGTCCCATCTGATAGAAGTGATACTAATGATCCTCACTTTCTGGCTCGTTTTCCAAAATAACTTGTTACAGGTGCCTGGTGTCCTCTTTCAGTGCATTCAGAGTGAAGAATCGCTCTGGCAACATATTGCCCAAGAGGGGATCATCCCTATGTTCCCAGGGCACGTTGTGTCTCTTGACAAACTAACATGGTAAGTGATTGGTAGGGGCTACCCTGGAGATGGATGTTTCAAATGCAGTTTAAATGGTGAGGATCGGTTCAGCCAATGTGGAGATATAATTGAGTTGTGGAGTATAACATCAGCTCCTCAGGTTTAAGGAAACTGAATACATGGAACAGCAGTAAGTACTTAGGATATAAAAAAGGTACATTTATTCCATTACAGTTGCAGAAAAAAAAGGCATATTCAGATTGATACATTTAATACATATGGGGATTATTAGCAGGATTAGAATTTGAAAATAAAGAAGAAAAACAGAATGGTATACTTCCTTGCCAGCCCTCATAAAAATGATGTTACCAAACAAAGAAACTGCATTGTGAATTACGTTTTGAGGAAATCATATTTCGCTTTGTGCGGCACACACTCAGTAACTGGGATGATACCTCTTCCACAATAAGGAATCCATCAAAGCTTTAAAAAAAAACAACAACAAAAAACATATTAAACAGAATGATGCAGTTCTAATCCCTGCCTAAAAAATGAATCTGGACAATGATAGCAGGTTGGTGGCTTTTTGAGAATATAATTAGACTTTTATTATACTCGCCCTGCAGATATCTTCATTCTCCGTACCTCAATGTTTCAGCTCTGCAAAAAAAACAACTGTATTAAGTGCTGCTTGATTATCTGATATACCCTCCGGACCTGATTTCATGTGCTCTCTGACGGATGTGACGAAACTGCCGCCAACTCTCCTCCAGTGTTGTGTTGTTTGACGGACTCACTTTTGACAGCCTGTAATGAGAGAGCCGGGGGTGATGGAGGAGGTGTTGTGACCCGGAAATACAAACTTCCGTTTGTGGTTGGTCTTCAAGTATTTCTATAGCCCTTTAAAAAAAATATAAAAATACACCTTTTGTTATTCCATGGTTAAGTCTAACATGCACTGCCGGTGTGTTTTGCATCCACATGTTGGTGCAGCAGCTCATATCAGCTGTTTATTTTTAATATTTATCAACATCCAAACACATATCAAGATGCTGGTATGATGTTTTATTTCATATACGGTTGGATAAAAAATATCCCATGAAACCTCACTGTTGTCAGTACAGTGTTATTGTTGTTTACGGCACGATTGTTCTGAATTTGGCAAAAATCTGCATGCCATGTGTGGACCGGTTGGGTGAAGGCATCCATTAGCACGCTTGTTACTCCGTTTCATCTGGCGTCAACGAGAAAACACAGTTAATTATCCCGCTGATGGGATTTTTCTGGATGGTTAAATTTTTCTTCATAACTAATGAGTTTTTTCCTCAGTAATGACTTAACTCTGCATGTAATGGGCAGGAACAAAACGCCAAATGTACTTATAGATTACCCACAGAGGCATTAAATGTGTCTCCCCTTTAATGAAAAGCCAACTTGTTGATCACAGTCTTGGCAGGATGACGTCAAACAGTTTCTCTCAATATAACTTCAGTGTTATCTTTTAGTCCATTTGATTAGATTTAGATACTTTCTGCGAAATGTTGACATCAAATTTTGGATTCTTTTAGAAGTTTTAGTTAAAAGATTGACTTTTGTTTTTGGGAGCTTTAGTTTTGAAAACACCAACATGACCAACCTTGAATTCAAATCGCTTTTTGATAAATGTATACATTGCAAGTTCAAACCTCTTTTTATTGTTACTACCTTCTAACCGTGTTGCATTTGTGTTTGATAATTAGAGTTTAGACTAATGATGAGAAAGATGAGAAAACACACCATGAGCCTCTTAATGGCCTGACCCAACTGATGAGGGGTGTCTGGAACACAGCTGAAAAGCAGGCGCATCAGTCGCTTGTTTCACCCTGTGTAGTGTGTCACAGTAAAAGCGTCATACTGTCGGTACAGAATTGAAAATTTGATCTGATTGTAGCGCTACATGAAAGACCAAAAGTTCACCGAAATAATTACACTTCATCCTGACGGGAATGTGAACGTGTACAGTATATTCTGAAAAAAAGCTCAGAATATCACCAAAAGATTTTTGTGCTTGACAGGGCTGAAAAGGTTGGTTTATTGACAATAAAAGAAAGTGTGGCAGAATGCAATTGAAAGAGACTTGGCGAATAAATCATGACGTGCATGAAGGATGTGATTTAATTGTCGCTCAAGCTTCACTAAAGTGACGAAAATATCAGCTTTGTGTAGAGCGATGAGTCTGTACGCTTGCTCAATTTAATACATGAAAGAAACATGACGCCATTTTTCCATCATCTTTTTTACATTGTTTACCGCTGTTTGAGGTTCAACCATAGAATGTACTGTGTATATAAGCAGTGAACATAGTCACTGTGACCTCACCCATTGGTTTGTGAACAACCATTTTGAAGCTGTGAGTTTGCCTTTTTGGCCATTTGGCCGTCGCCATCTTGGTTTTGGGTCGTTGACATCTTTGGTTTTTTGTTGCCCCCATCTTGGTTTTTGGCAGTCGCCATCTTGGTTTTTAGCCATTGCAATCTTGTATTATTTACAACCAGAAGTGACACGAGAGGGTAGAGCTAAGAACAACTGAGCGCTGAACAAGACATTTTTAGATGACCGAAAAAGTTACAATTAATTTTCATGAACTGAAAACACACTATGAAAGGGTAACAATGTTAAGACCATAACACAGACAACTCCCAGACATTGTAGCGTCAATCACAAGGTAGGCAGTACGGTACCCTGCTTTGTCATCTATTTGACTCTAAATGGACCATAGTTTACTAAATGAACATCATGCTGTATTGAAGAAGACTTGAAACTAAAGATTGAGACCATGAAGTCGTTTACAATGTTTACTGAGGGAATAAATCCAGTGAGAAGTAGAGTCATTTTCTCATACACTTCTATACAATCAGACTTCTTTTTACAGCAGAGGAGTCGCCCCCTAATGGCCATTCGAGAGAATGCGAGTTTAAGGCCCTTCCCCATTGGCTTCACTTTTCAGACCTGGAGGTTGCAGCCTGGGTTTGACTGGCGCTTCTTTAATTGCATTCAATGTTGTTGCGTCCTCTTATTCTGCAATGGTTTATTGGCAGCCAAATGGAGAATTTACATCACTTATCTCAATTGACCAACTCCTAATACTTGCTAAATAGTAATGGATGGAAACGCACATTTAATTTGCATTTATTTTGCCAATTTTTGCCAAAAAGTCTGTAGCTTCCCAAAAGTTGCTAGCATGGCAATAGAAGAAAAATGTCTGTGCTAGCAGTAATGTTCTGCTAATGCACTGGCATCCATACAAGCATATATTCATATTGTCCTCATCTTTGCAGTAAAGGAGCATGTGGAACTTGGATAAATTGTTTGGCCACTCATGAATCCCTTTCCAAGTCTTCTCTAACACTGCAGTCTCTAATTAAAACAGGTAAGGGATGAGCCCCGTCAGTTCTCACACAGTGTTTGTCCTCATGATTCTATATATTTATATATATATTGTACTCTGGAATTCTGAGTTACTTTATGTCAGTTAAACCATTTTCCTAAAAGGCATTCAAATTTGCATCAGTGTTTTTCCAGTCAGAGGAAAATTGCATTATCTCGCAGTGCCGGCTCTCATTTTCTTTAGCATTTGATGCGAAGCAGCAAGGGACCGGCTCGCACTGCATGACAACCAGCCACCCCGCCGAAGTTGAGCCACTCAGGAGACTGTGCGCACATTCAATCAATTACTCATGGCTGAGCAAGAGTTTGGATCTATAAACATCAGACTGAAAGCGGGCCAGCTGATTTAATGCCTGCTGGATTTGTCTCGCAGCGGGATACCGAAAAGCTGTGTTTAATCACTCCGAGAAACTCGCTGAAGAACATTTTGTCAAACCACGCACCGCTTGTTGCTGAGACAGCCATATATCTCTTTTCTATCATTTTGTGTTTTCTATTTTTGTCCAGATGCATATTCCAACACTCACACACAAACAATACAACTTTGCAGCTCGTTGAGTGACAAACCGCCTCCGGAGAGCAGTCTTGTATAAAAGCAGCGGCTGAAGCGCGTTAACAACACAATTGACACGCAGACATGCTGTAAAGCTCACACGAATAATCCATCCAGTTTTGCCGCAGCGCCGATTCACGACACCGGTTAATTTCTGATTGTGCCGGCGCCGTAATTGATTAAAAGCCGCATGGACAAGAGAGGGCATGACAAGTTGATAGTGCAAAGTGAGCAATACTTCCTCTTAATTGGCTTGGGGTGATGGAGCAGAGCCCTTCATTGACAAATCTCACTCTCAGTAATCAGCAGAGCCGAGTTTCCAGGCCTGCATGTATTATTAATGAACATGAGGTCAGAATAATATAATGGAATGAGCAAAAACGTTACATCCATATCTGCAAAGATTAAGAAGTGGTACTTTAGCATGAAAGAAAACCTATCAGGATTGTCAAGCATATGAAGTCTTGTAATCCAGGCAAAATTGAAGACGGGTAATGAGCTTTTTTTTTAATTACAACTAACTTGCCAAGATTATTCTACAGCAGGCGCCTTCTTTTTAACACTCTGAACCCCAAAACAGGCAGGGGGGGATTGAAAAGCATGCTATCTTTATTAAACAATCGTCAAAACCGTTTATCCTACCCACAAGATTTTCATCCCCATGGTCCTTGAACACATCGTGTGTGAGGAACGCTTCCGTCAAATGCTTCCAATTGTGATATTTCATGAAATCTTTTTACTCAACATGTGTCATTTAAAATCAAATAAACTTGCTTTAGCCTGATTCTGTAAAACTGACTTGCCTGAGACCAACAGTCACGTGACAAAACATTCTGTGAAACTTCAACTGGACCGCAAGCCACTGAGCACAGTGCATTGAGAAGAGGACAGCAGAGGTTGTAAGTAGAAGTTTAAATAGTTCAGTCTATACAGCACGTAGAGCCTCAAGTGTCACCTGAACATTGGTGACACTTCATTGTTCCAATTGTTCCATTGTTTCCATTGTTCCATTGTTTCCAATTTTTGCAAAATAAATTAAAAAACAAATTCAACTTGCATTCTCTCTGCTTCTAGCCATGATTGTACCATTTCCGTAGAGGTGCAGGATATACATATTACCATAAACAACAAGAACAGAGATTAATATCTGACAGGAGAGGGGAAAAAAAGGCTCCAAAACTGCTGAGGATATACAGTACATGAGACTAAAGAAGCCAGAACCATCTAAAAGTGGACCAGCAACACTTGCCGATTTTCCTGAAATATAGTCAGACATTTTTTTATGTCACAGCTCCCATTTTTTCCCTGAGATTCAAACTTCAGTGGGCTTATAAAGACAGTAAATGTTCTGTATTTGGCAGGGGGGGGAGTTCTTCTATTCTCCCATGTGTTGGGGCTCAGGGAGCTGCCTGGGATAGCATGAAAGGGAGAAACAGCTGCTTTTATCCACGAAAGCCTGCGACATGAACTCAGGAGGAGTTTTTTCTTTTCTTTCTCGCGGTGTCTGGTTTGCCTGCCTCAGCATCTCCGAGCCCGGAGCGGCTGCCGAGGGGTCCGAGGACGCTTTGGAAGTCCCTGATGAGCGAGAGAATAATCTCTGTCTATGAGAGCAGCAGCGACTTTCCTCAAATCCCATTTCACAGCGGCAAAAAATAAAGAAAGAATATTCTCTGAAAAAAAAAGAGGAGGCCTAATGCAACCTGACAGGCAGAGCATCCAGTGTGGGGGAAACGTTTCCGGCACACCTTGAGGATCGAGCTAATGCCGTGTGTTCTACCTGTTCTCTCCGGCAGCCTCCTCGTCAGACTTATGGCCTACTGTACCGAGGAAGCGATTTCTATGGCTTCCCATTTGATCTGCAGCAGTGAATAATACGCACACGTCATTAGCCGTCACGTAAATATGAATACGCTTGATTCTCTGCCCTTGAAGGTCAACTAAGGGTTGTGCCTCATACCATACATGACCTTATTTACTGTAAATCATAATGGCATAACCCACATAATTAGAACCAATCCAATTCTGCCATTTACTAATATTAGGGAAGAAACGAAACTAATATGACCAACAGTAGAGTCTATATAACTGATTTGCTTGCAACAAATCAAATTCTTCTCATGAAAATGCACCGGGGAACCCGTCCATGCGCCACTCTGGGGGCACCACTAAAAACAACAACATATTCCTTATGCCTTATTAAACCCGGCCAAGCTCAGCTGATTTGCACAATGCTCCTGAATAAGGTAATATTTTCATCAAATTGCTCCCCGTGCGCATACAGAACACACATGTGTTACTTTTGTGGCATGCGAATGACTGTGGGGATTCCTGCAGCGGAGAGGGGGAAGGGGCGGGGGGGGGGCAGCTGAGGGAGTTTGGTGAACAGAGAATGACATGAATCAATGAGGGGAGAGTGAGGAGCGGATTGGAGATGAGCGTACTGCCAAGTCGGGAGTAGAGACGGGTAAGGGAGAGGGGGGAGAAGGGGGTCCACGGAAAGCGTTACTCAGCTCTCTGTAGGGGTGGTGTTCAGCTGAATTAATCTGTTGTGAAATGTGCAAGTGCTGCCCGGGCTGACGCCTTGAGGGATTGGGATGAAGGAGTCAGCGTGGGGGGTGGGGGTGTTGGTGGGGGGGGCGGTTATCTGGGGAGGCTATGTCATGAAACAGGATCTGAAAAGGCGAATTCCCCCCACAGTGTTTGGAGTCCTTCGTTCCGAGCCACCCTGTGATCCCTGTACAGTATTGCTCTGTCTGAACCTATTCCTCCACCCACACATCCACCATCATTAGGCAAGCCTACGGGCCACAGAATGTAGAGCACAGAGGCCATCCTGCAGTGGTGGAGGTCGCTCATGGCTGGCCAGATGTTTTGTGTGCACTGTGTTCTTTTTTGTTTGTTTTTATATCCATATGTCCTAGCATTAGCTAACCCTGCTACACTGGATGTTAACCAGCTAACTAGTGAATGTGTTATGAGGTATCATTGCCCGACATATGCACTGCTTTTTGATCCCTTAAGGTTACTGTCAGGAACTTTTAAGTCTCAATTTAATACTGAAGCCTTTATATAACCTACATAAGTAAACAAGAACATCAGCGAGAAGGTTGCCTATATTTCTATATAGTTATTCTTACTGCTTGTCACCGGTGCCACCGGGACCGATTCTGGCGAAATCAGACGTAATCACGCAGGTTCACCAGAAACTCCTACAGATCAGATTCCAGCTGGGCCTTGGAAAGCCACCAGCCCGCCGCAGACAGACCCAGATCCGGCTTTGCCACCGCCTTTGACATGCAGGAATGCTCCACAACCGGCAGCAGCGAGATGAAGCTCTGCTCCTGGCCAGGAGAGGAGACGCTGCTGCCGGTTGTGGAGCGTTCCTCCTCCCACCGGAGCTTCCGACTGCATGTCAAAGGCAGCGGACGCAGGCCGTATCGCTGAGAGGTCTGAAATGAAATGAAAGATTTTGCATATTGTGGTGGATCCAGCCCTAACTAGTGGCATGTTTAACATCTGGATAAAAGTGAGCTCACTGAAATGAGAAGATCAAAATCAATCTCATATCAATGCATTCAGTTTTGAGCTGGAGCCAGGAGGCGAACAGCCTAGCATGAAGACTGGGAGCTGGGGGAAACTGTTAGCCTGGCTCTCTCTTTGAAGTTCAAAAGCTGACTGATATCAGAATCAGAATCACAATCAGAACCGTTTATTGCCATGTATGTTGAACATACAAGGAATTTGGCGTGACGGGAGGTGCAAACATTTAACAATCAACAACAATCAGTGCAAGTAGAAACATATTAAAATTTACAAGAGATATGAAATATGAAATAAAGTAAGATATAAAATAAATGAAATATAAAATAAAGATGAAATATAAAATAAAGTGAAATATAAAATAAAGTGCACAAACGAACAGATAACAGGACTATAAACAACGAACAGACGACAGGACTATAAACAAGTGAGATGTAAGTGTAGTGTAAAGTGTCGAGTGTAATAGAAGGGATGCAGGGGAGTGACCGGTGGGAATTTGTCCTGGGGTGACAGAGTCAGTGGGGGACCCGGGCTCTGTTAATGAGCCCGACTGCGGACGGGAAGAAGCTGTTCGTGTGGCGTGAGGTCTTGGTCCTGATGGACCTCAGCCTCCTACCAGATGGAAGTGGCACAAACAGTTTTTGTCCAGGGTGAGAGGGGTCGGCTACAATCTTCCTTGCTCGCTTCAGGGACCTTGAAGCGAACAAGTCCTGGAGGGACGGCAGATTGCAGCCAATCACCCTCTCGGCAGAGCGAATGATGCACTGCAGCCTACCCTTGTCCTTGGCAGTGGCTGCAGCGTACCAGACTGTGATGGAGGAGCAGAGGATGGACTCAATGATGGATGTGTAGAAATGCACCATCATTGTCTTTGGCAGGTTGAGTTTCTTCAGCTGCCTCAGGAAGTACATCCTCTGCTGAGCCTTTTTAGTGATGGAGCTGGTGTTCAGCTCCCACTTGAGGTCCTGGGATATGATGGAGCCCAGGAAGCGGAAGGACTCCACCGCGTCGACGGGAGAGTCACACAGGGTGATAGGGACATGTGGGGCTGCAATCTTCCGGAAATCCACAACCATCTCCACTGTCTTTCGAGCGTTGAGCTCCAAGTTGTTCAGACCGCACCAGGTCACCAGATGGTCAGTCTCCCACCTGTAGGCGGACTCATCCCCACCAGAGATGAGTCCAATGAGGGTGGTGTCATCTGCGAACTTCAGGAGCTTGACGGACTGGTGACTGGAGGTGCAGCTGTTGGTGTACAGGGAGAAGATCAGAGGGGAAAGAACGCAGCCTTGGGGGGAAACGGTGCTGATGGTCCGGGAGGCTGAGACGTGTTTTCCCAGCTTGACGTGCTGCTTCCTGTCAGACAGGAAGTCTGTGATCCACTTGCAGGTGGAGTCGGGTACGTGCAGCTGGGAGAGCTTGTCCTGCAGCAAAGACGGGATGATGGTGTTAAAGGCAGAGCTGAAGTCCACAAACAGGATCCTGGCGTAGGTTCCTGGGGAGTCCAGATGCTGGAGGATGAAATGAAGGGCCAAGTTAACTGCATCGTCAACAGACCTGTTGGCTCTGTAGGCGAACTGCAGGGGGTCCAGGAGTGGGTCAGTGAGGGTTTTAAGGTGAGACAGGACAAGGCGCTCAAAAGACTTCATGACCACAGAGGTCAGGGCGACGGGCCTGTAGTCATTAAGTCCTGTGATCCTTGTATTTTTGGGGACGGGGATGATGGTGGAGACCTTGAAGCAGGCTGGTACATGGCATGTCTCCAGGGAGGTGTTGAAGATGTCTGTAAACACCGGAGACAGCTGATCGGCACAATGCTTCAGGGTGGAGGGGGAGACAGAGTCTGGGCCGGCTGCTTTGCGGGAGTTTTGTTTTTTAAAGAGCCTGTTGAAGTCACTCTCCAGGATAGAGAGAGTCGTCACTGGGTAGGGGGGTGTTGGGGACACTGTGATGGGTGATACAGAGGCATGGGCCCCTGCTGGGATGGGGAGGGGGGTTCCTGGTGGTCTGGGGCTGGTTGATGGAGCTGTGGGGGATGGAGTCTGGGCTGTCCCATTGTCCATCAAAGCGACAGTAGAACTCGTTCAGCTCGTCTGCCAGGCGGAGGTCGTTCATGGAGTGGGGGGTTTAGGCTTGTAATTGGTGATCTGTCTAAGGCCTCTCCAGACAGAAGCAGAAGTCATTTGCTGAGAGCAATTTGCTGTCATTTGCTGTCATTGTTGTAACACACCCTGGTGCTTGATGGAACACAGCTGTCCTCACAGAAGCTGATATATGAAGTCACAGCCTGTGTACTCATCCAGACTGTTGGTAGCAGTCCTGAATACATCCCAGTCTGTGCAGTCGAAGCACGCCTGAAGATCCTCCATAGCTTCACTGGTCCACTTCTTAAATTTCCTCACCACAGGTTTACAGAGTTTGAGTTTCTGCCTGTATGAAGGAATCAGATGGACCATGACGTGGTCAGAGAGACCCAGTGCAGCACGAGGGACGGCGTGATAGGCCCTGCTGATTGTGGTGTAACAGTGGTCCAGAATGTTCTCCTCTCTGGTCGGATATTTAATAAACTGTCTGTATTTGGGGAGTTCATGGCTGAGGTTTCCTTTGTTAAAGTCACCAAGGACAATAACTAGAGAGTCCGGATAGGTCCGCTCCACACACAGTATCTGGTCGGCAAGCGCGCGCTGTGCCTCCTTCACGTTGCCCTGCGGCGGCATGTAAACACCGACCAGTATAAATGAAGCGAACTCACGGGGGGAGTAGAAGGGTTTGCAGTTAATGATAAAATATTCCAGATCAGGAGAACAGTGCTGGAGAATCACTGTCACATCGTTGCACCAGCCACTGTTGGAGTAGAAACAGATTCCTCCACCCTTCGATTTGCCGGAGACCTCCGTATCGCGATCCGCTCTGAACAGCTGGAAGCCAGCCAGCTGGAGCGCAGAGTCGGGTATCGATCCACAGAGCCAGGTCTCAGTGAAGCACAAAACGGAGGATGAAGAAAAGTCTCTGTCTCTCCTCACCAGTAGCTGAAGTTCGTCCAGTTTGTTGCACAGTGAGTGGACGTTTGAGAGAAATATGCCCGGCAGTGGTGTGCGGAATCCACGTGTGCGAAGACGCACGAGCACGCCGGCCTGTTTCCCTCTACTACGGCGTCTCACTGCATGGGCTAAGGCGAGCGCACCTTTGTCTAGAATGTCCAGTAATTCCACAGAAGTTAGCAGAAAAGTTGGGACTAAGTCCGCTGTAGTTGTACCCCTGATGTTCATGAGCTCATCTCTGGTGAAAGAGCTCCGGGTATCGCAGCATAAAACTGAATTATGTAGCTGAGTTGATGTAGCTTCGCTAACAATAAGCGATAGACTCCTTTCCCATTGACAGTCGACGAGTATGTGAGTACCTCTGCTTCTAGTCGTTATGCTAAGTTAATCATCAAACTCTTGAAAAGAAAAGCAAATGAAAACATTGTCAAAATGATGAATTATGATCTTTCAAGCTACGCGGTAGTGGATTTCGCCTTACTCTGGGACCACTGTCCACCTGTCCTGTTTTAATTGGCGGTTCGTTTCTGGTTTCTTCCTTTCATTGGTGACTACTGAGTAATTACAAGCGTTACTGGTGTTTTCATGCTTATTTCTCATACAGTATAGCCAGCAGTCATATGATGGGTGTAACAGTTTGACTAATTATCTTCATCACGGCGCAGTGAAGCAACCCAGACATTGATTGTTAATACTGTGACAGAGAGAGAGAGAGAGAGAGTGAAAGAACAAGGAGAGAAGCAGGCGCACAATAAGCAAACCAAAGGGCTCATTACCGAGAATAACAGAAGACTCTGATCATGACCGAAAGAGACGCACTGATCATTGTCTCCCGCTGGCACTTCCATCCCACCGAGTTCAGGGGGGGCCAAGAAGAAGTGATCAGCGACGACTGGCCAATTAGCACGTTAGAAGACGATGTTTACATCCACGGCATAATGCGTCTGTGCGGATAATGTATATCTGTTCCAAACGCCATGACGGATCAAGCACTCAGCCGACGTTCCTGTTTCAGCAGGGAGTCAAAGTGCTGATCTGCTACATGCGTTTGCGTCCATCTCCCTGGTAGATGATCACCAGAGATCACGTGTCTGTCACAGGGTTTCGCTGGCGTTTAGTTGATTAGTAGTGGTGTAACGGACCGCTGTCGATCCGTAAACGTATGGATTCCCCCTCGGAATAATTACACAGTTTAACGTTAACCATCACAGTGTGAAATAAAGTTTGACTGACGATCGTTATCCGCCAATATTCAGTCAAATCTGCGATCAGGACATCGTTTATGCTTTTCTAGTCGCTGATCTCTGATAATGTTACATTGTGAACAATCAATCCGTGTTGAAATTGATCGTAGGAGAGCTGGTAGTGTTAGCAGCACCGCTAACGGCAAAGGAACGGAGGTTAAGTTCAGTTACATTTTTAAGCGGTCAGGCTCTGTTCATTGAACATGAATATTGGGCGAAGTTCAATTATAACGTTGCATGATGTGTTCAAATGTAATCTCATGAAATGTAGTTTTGATGAGAAACTTGAATAAATCCAGTTGTTACAACAACAACATAAATAGATATTAGAGATGAATTATGAGCCGTTTAACTTCCTAACACAAGCTCTAAGCAGCTTATGATACGTCATTCAAATTATGACAAGATTTGTTTGAATCAAACATACAATCTTTTATTTCCTTATCATTATAATGCTGTGTTTTTATGAAGAAAAAAACACTATAAATTACTACAGCAAAGTAAAAGCATAACATTTAGAATGTTTGATGGTTGACTTCAGAGTGGTTGAAATTAATTTTGGGACGGTGGCAAAAAAAAAAAGTCTGGAGCCGTGTAGACCAGCTGCTATAATCAAACAACAAAGGGATTCGTATCTGCCAGTGAGGATCATCAATGTTCTGCAATTATAGCGGCAAAAAAAACCTGATTAGGGATCTGTAAGTCATATTTGCTCCCTTTTTTCTTTTGTACTGATCCGATCTGTGACTCTGATCTGTGATTCGATCCAAACCGCGAGTTGTATGATCCGTTGATTAGCTTGTCTTTAACACCAAATGTAATGTGAAAAAACAATGCGCCTGTCCATCCATTTGACAGATGGAGCTTGCCCCGTTCAGGGTTGTGAGCCGGCCGGAGCCCATCTCGGGGTGCGACGGGTCAGAGGCTCCCTGGACAGGGTGTCAGTCCTCATGGGCAGAGAGACACACTCGGGTGGTTTAAGCGTACCCTGCATGTGTTTAGTTTGTGAGTGGAAACCCAGCTGGTGCCGTCACATGATGAAGTGTGAGGCGGCACTGCCTAATCTGCAAGTAGACAAATATACACATAGTCATACCCTGCTTAAGCTACTTTACTACTAGTGTACATTCAAATATTCCCGCAATAGCCTATAGAATACACGGTATAATATGGCAGCTAACGTACAGTTCCTCCCGGGCTAATATAGAGGCATACATATAAGTTTATATTTAGTTTTTTTTGCGATTGTGTTGAGAGCGTTAGCTTGTTACTTAGTATGGCAGAGGCCCCTCCTCAGCTCGGTTGAGGGCATTCAACGTGTCATCTTGTTATTCTTGATAGACAGCCTGGTGAGCAGGTGTGTCAGGTGCTGTCAGCGTGCATCCTGGGAAACGGTGCACTCCACAGGCTGCGCTTTCATCTGGGTTGGGAGAGGGACCCTACAATACATAAATATGAGTGTTTGTTTGTGTGTGTGTGTGTGTGTGTGTGTGTGTGTGTGTGTGTGTATAGGTGTGTGTTTGTGTGAGGTTGCCAGTCACAGTCACAGCCTAAATGTCCTCTTGTGTTCACCACAATGCCGCCTTTGCACGAACATAACAAGGAGGAGTTGATCATATTAGTGGGATTCTGTGAGGGTTCAATATCCTTTTCTTCTTATTATTTTATTTTTTCCCCATTGTCAGGGCTCAGTGGATAGCGAGTGTTTTGGCAGGTATGAGAGCTCAGGTCTCATACCCGTCTGCAGGTGAAGGTTTAGACAGCCAAAAGTTCGAGAGCCTGGGGATTTGCAGAGATGGATAGCGTGAGAGGAGCCGGAAGCTCTTAGCACACATTCTGGTCGGAGATGCGTTTCATTATCAGATCGTAAAAAAAAACATCAAATATAAGTAGCTCTGTCGCTAACAGTAAGTGCTCAATAAATTTTGTTTTCTGTATTTGGCTTGAATGCTACTCCTTTTTTTATTTTTATTTTATTTTTTTATCACATTCCTCCCTCTCACATGTTTTATTTTTTCCCATTTCTCTCATCTCTGCCACGGCACAGACACATTCAGGAAAAAAAACCACACACGAAACCACTTATACAGTTACACAGATGCAAAACCATTTTGTGAATGTAATGAGGGTCACACAGGGCGACCCAGATTGATAATGCAGCATGCCGGCACTAACATAGCTTTCCCATCCGAGTCTGTTGCCTGCTGAAACAACAGGCTGCGAGCCAAGTGAGTGAGACTATATGCGGCACAGCAACAGTGCGCTGGGAGCGAGTTACCCCACAGTCTAAGCTGATTTGACACAGTCAGGTGAAACTAGTTATGAGTCTCGCAGAGGAGACTTTTTCAGTGCCTTTTTTTTTCTGCATTTTTTTGTAGAAGCCTGTGCGGTTAAGAAGTTTCGGCTCTCGGGCCGTGTGGTGCATTCACAGCCCGGCCTCTCATGGGGAAGACATGAAAAGGGCTTTGTGATTCATAGATCTGTGTCCTGTGTTTGTTTGGTCCATCCACCACCCCTCACTCTGGCCTTTAGTGGACCCTCTTGCTCTTAATACTACGCCTGTTACTCTGAAAATTGAATATTGACGCGGATGGGTTTGCAAAGGTGCTTAAGGGGGGCCTTGTGCGTCACTATGAAGACACCGTGGGGCAATGACCAAGCATCGGGATTTGACGACCTGGAAGTAACACCAGGCTGCCCTGACTAAATGTCCCATGAGGTTAACAGTCTTGGTTTTGTGTGAAATGTCTCGACAAATACTGAATGGATTTTGATGAAATTCCGCAGAATTAATCAAGGTCCCCAGAGGATGAATCCCAACGAGTGGCAACCTAACTTTTCATCAAGCGTTTCTGGTTTTAAATTCTTCAAAAAACGTTGAATGGATTGCCATTCCTGTTCCCCTCAGGCCATAATGAGGCTAAAATATCACTGTGTCCAATACGATAGTGTATGACTTAAGCCCTCCAAAACAAAAAGTAGAAACTCTCGTAATTTTCTTCAGTGCTTTTTGTTTGGTGTTATTTCGCAAATGTTAGCGTGCTAACACACTAACCTAAGCCTAACCTGTTAAACAGCAGCATGTTAGTGTTGTCACTGTGAGCATGTTTCTATGCTAACATTAGCATTGAGGTCAAAGCACTGCTGCGCCTCGGTACAGCCTCACAGAGCTGCTAGCGGTAAGTGCAAAGGCTGCGTCTCCCTACAGAAAGCAAAACTTACATGCAGCATTTTCTCATCAATAAATCATTGCATCCATCCTGAGACATTTCTATAATTAACATATACAGGGTCATCACCACCAGGAAGCAACGGCGTTCTACAGGGTCAGAAATAGCAGGAAAGCTACTGGATTGCAAAAGGAGGTTGCTTTATAGCACAAAACAAAGAGGGCGTTGCTTTTCTGCCACCTTATGACAAGAAGCAAAAGCGTTTATAGAACAAGACTGGCACGACATTGAAACTACTAATCATCTTGAGTCAAAACGATTAACTTGTTTACAGCAATTAACGTGCCGAAATTCATTTTCAGTAACACGCTGGTGCTTTAAAACGCGTAGCACTTTCTTCACCCTCGTGGCGATGAATGACTGAATGTGTTGGCATCTGATGAGTCTGATAAGAAAAGCATCTGGCCTCTGTGTTCTTGCTCTCCTTGTCACTCATTTGACGACGGCGGCGCACAAGTGACAGAGGAGACTCGGAAGCTCTGCCAGCATACGGAGATGAATGTTTCCTGCCTCTGCACATGGCCCGATCTGTCTTGCCTCTGCTCCTTCTTACATCATGGCACGTGCCTCAGGGCTTCCTCCACAGAGCAGGCGTTTCCGTATTTAGAGCCCGATTCATACACAAACACACACACACCACTGGGGAAGGCGCAATGAGCGTTCTTTTCCCCGCCGCAATTGCCAGCAATATAATCATCTTCCCACACTTCAATGTGCCTTTAAGGATAGCATTGAGAAACAACGGAGAAAGAAATATCTCATGAAATCGAATGGTAATTTTAAAGGCGTAAGTGAATGGCAAAAAAATAAAAAACAGAGAGAAGGGTGGTTTAAAATATCCTGAACCCGGTCAATCTGAGGTAACCAAATAATTAAAAGCAGTGTTTTTGTTCTCCTCTTCCTGCTGCTTTTCAGTTGCCATTTTAGTCTCCCACCTTTTCTCCCAGCCAGCATGGTTTCTAATATTTGCTGTGGAACTCAATCGACACCCTGCAGATTTCTGTGAACAGTGAGGCGCTCGTGAAGAGGAATCCGCCTGGTAAATGCACGACGGGATGAGGAATAAAAAATAATTTTCGTCTCTGTGTTTTTTCCTTTACCTCCTCTCGCTCTTTCCTTCCCCCCCCCCCCCCTCTCTCCCTCTCTCTCTCTCTGTCTGTCTTTGTTCTCAGGTTGTTAGAGAACTCGATGCTCAACGCAGAAGTGAAGGAGGGAGAGATTCTGCCTCCTACCATTCATAGGCTGATGAAAGGATACAACAAGTACCTCAGGCCTTTCTTTGACAGTAAGGAAACTGCAGACACATGCAGCCACGGACACGACAGAACACTCCCGGGAAATGTGTGTTTGGCAGAGAGCGAGAGGGGTTCAAATTGCAATTTTGTGCTCGCCTGTCCCTTCGGAGTAATATAGTCTGACATGCATGCATTTCAATTTACTGCATATGTATAAAATGATATGAAAAGAAGTTTATCTTTGATATTGTCCCATAAATCCTTTGGAAGTAATGAAATGGTAATAAGGAAACACATGCAGAAGAGAACAACAAACTCTGGTACGAAGCCTGTAAAAGAGTGCTTTATATACTTAAAATACTAATATCTGTATAAATGTGGACATATAACATTGTGAGCAGATCAGGGCTGCTAATACGTGTCATGATTTAGATTCCAATTTTTTTAGTGGGCGACTAATTTGCTTTCCAATAGAGAAGCAGAGTCTATCTCAGTGTTTGCTCTCAGAGGAACGATGTTATGTCATTCCACCGCAAAATCCCTCGCCGCCGTTATTGTTCTGGGCTCCGAGGAATCCGCCACAATGTGATTATGGTTTGTTTACTCGCTGTTTGATCTGTAATAGCACCTCGGACTTTACCAAGGCGAATGCCATTCAGCATAATCGCCGCTCCTCCCGCCTTGGAACGCGAGCTTGGCACAAATTGGCGGCAGAAGCACTGCGAACACACACATTCACACACCCACGCACATGTATTTGCATTATGCTCTGAGAACTTACATTGATTTTATACATTCCCTAAATGCTTCACGAGATATGGGACAGCTGTAGCGCTGTCAACACACACCCCATCTCTGGTGCTTTGTGTTTTCATGGCATTTCCAGCCACAAAAAAGTGAGAATATTTTCAACATTTTGGTGCAAGGTGCAGGTTTCACTGCCCGTCACTGTCATCCTCTGGCCAGACAGCCGCAGGCACAGCCAGCAGGTTCGCTCCATGCAGACAGTTCTGCCCTCTTACTCAAAACGTAATCATTAATTCTCATGCTGAAGAAGTAACCTGAAATGATTAGTTCGATGTTTTGGGTTATATGCTTATTCGTTTTCTTGCTGAGAGTTAGATGAGGTGATTATGTTGCTTTTTCATATGTCAGTGGACTAATTTGCCTCATCTTTGTAGATCTTTAGACCGCTATTGAAACAACAGTGGGCTAAAGCAATGTTTTAGTTCCTTGAAATAGCCCTGGGACAAAAATGACCTGGAACTTCTCGGTGGAAACCAGGCAGCAACCTCTGGTTCCGAAAAGTGAAGCCAGTGCGGAAGTAACCTATACTTGCATTTTCTCTAATGACCAGCAGGGGGCGACTCCTCTGGTTGCAAAAAGTCTGATTGTATAGAAGTCTATAGAAAATTACTCTACTTCTCACTTGATTTATTACCTCAGTAAACATTGTGAACATGAGTTTATGGTCTCAATCTCTAGTTTCAAGTCTTCTTCAATACAGCATAATGTTCATTTAGTAAATGATGGTCCATTTAGAGTCAAATAGACCATAAAGCAGAGTATGTTTAAGGGTGTGGCTATCTTGTGATGGACAGGTGTCTACCACAGCGTTATCCTGTCTGGGAGTTGTCTGTCATTTTAGAACTTAAACCCTTTGACAATGTGTTTTCTGTAACATTTTTGTCACCTAAAAATGTTTCATTCAGCATTTGGTTAGCTCCACTTTCTTGGAATACATCTGATTGCAAAAAACCAAGATGGCGACGGCCAAAATGCCAAACTTTAGGCTTCAAAACAGCAGTCCACAAACCAGTGGGGGACGTCACTGTGACTACGTCCACTTCTTATATACAGTCTATGGTGGAAACGCAACTTTTGTTGACACTGTTAGCTTGGCTCTGTCCAAAGGTAACTCAATCCAGACGGAAGTGTTTGGTTTTTACACTCCATCAACATCTTTTGTACATAATTCAATAAAACACATACAACATGTTAACAAGTGAGCTTTAGAGGCGCTGGTAGGTGGATTGTTTGCCTTTGGACAGAACCAGGCTAGCTGTTTTCCACAGCTTTCAGACTATTTGCTAAGCTAAACTTAGCTAAGCGGATGCTAACCATCCATCCATCCATTTTCCTCCGCTTATCCTGGGTCGGGTCGCGGTGGCAACAGGCCAAGCAGGCTGACCCAGACTTCCCTCTCACCGGCAACATGTTCCAGCTCATTCTGGGGGATCCCAAGGCATTCCCAGGCCAGCTGGGAGATGTAATCCCTCCAGCGTGTTCTGGGTCTTCCCCGGGGTCTCTTCCCAGTTGGACGTGCCTGGAAAACCTCCAGTGGGAGGCGTCCAGGAGGCATCCTAATTAGATGCCCGAACCACCTCAGCTGACTCCTTTCGACGCGAAGGAGTAGCGGCTCGACTCCAAGCTCCCTCCTGATGACCGAGCTCCTTACCCTATCTCTAAGGCTGAGCCCGGCCACCCTACGGGGGAAGCTCATTTCGGCCGCTTGTAGCCGCGACCTTGTCCTTTCGGTCACGACCCAGAGTTCGTGACCATAGGTGAGGGTAGGAACGTAGACCGAGTGGTAAATTGAGAGCTTTGCCTTCCGGCTCAGCTCCCTCTTCACCAAGACGGTCCGGTGCAGCGCCTGCTTTACTGCTGCAGCTGCACCGATCCGTCTGTCGATCTCCCGCTCCATCTTACCCTCACTTGTGGACAAGACCCCGAGATACTTGAACTCCTTCGCTTGAGGTAGGCACTCCGTCCCCACCTGGAGGGAGCAATCCACCGGTTTCTGGCAGAGCACCATGGCCTCAGATTTGGAGGTGCTAACTCTCATCCCCGCCGCTTCACACTCGGCTGCAAACCGCCCCAGTGAATGCTGGAGGTCACGATCCGAGGAGGCTAACAGGACCACATCATCTGCAAACAGCAGAGAGGCGATCCCGAGACCCCCGAACCTGACGTTCTCCACCCCCCGGCTGCGCCTAGATATCCTGTCCATGAAAGTCACGAACAGGACCGCGGATGCTAACCTTGGCTTCATATTTATAGTACAGACATGAGTCATATAGATCCATCCATCCATCCATTTTCCTCCGCTTATCCGGGGTCGGGTCGCGTTGGCAACAGGCCAAGCAGGCTGACCCAGACTTCCCTCTCACCGGCAACATGTTCCAGCTCATTCTGGGGGATCCCGAGGCATTCCCAGGCCAGCTCCATGAAAGTCACGAACAGGACCGGAGACAAAGGGCAGCCCTGGCGGAGGCCAACACCCACCGGGAACGTGTCTGACTTATTGCCGAGAATGCGGACACAGCTCCTACTGCAGTCGTACAGAGACCGGATCGCCCGTTGTAATGGGTCCGGCACCCCATACTCCCGCAGCACCCCCCACAAGAACCCCCGAGGGACCCGGTCGAAAGCCTTCTCCAAGTCCACATAACACATGTAGACTGGTTGGGCAAACTCCCAGAACCCCTCCAGTAGTCTTGCGAGGGTAAAGAGCTGGTCCACTGTTCCACGGCCGGGACGGAATCCGCATTGCTCCTCTTGTATCTGAGATTCGACAAACGGTCGGAGCCTCCTTTCCAGCACCCTGGCATAAGCCTCCCCCGGGAGGCTGAGTAGTGTGATACCCCGGTAATTCGAGCATACTCTCCGGTCCCCCTTTTTGAAAATGGGAACCACCACCCCGGTCTGCCAGTCCATGGGCACTGATCCCGACCCCCATGCGACATTGAAGCGGCGTGTCAGCCAGGACAGTCCAACTATGTCCAGCGCTTTCAGCATCTCAGGGCGGATCTCATCCACCCCTGGCGCCTTGCCACCAAGGAGCTTTTTGACTACCTCAGCGGCCTCTGCCAGGGATATGGGTGAGCCTCCCCCTAGATCTTCAGGCGCTGCCTCCTCTGCAGAGGACATGTTGATCGGGTTTAGGAGTTCCTCAAAGTGCTCTTTCCACCGCCCGACGATGTCCCCTGTCCGGGTCAGCAGTTACCCCCCCTGCTGAGAACAGCCTGGGGTAAGCCCTGCTTTCCTTTCCTGAGCCGTCGGATGGTTTGCCAGAACCTCCTTGAGGCCAACCGAAAGTCCTTCTCCATGGCCTCCCCGAACTCCTCCCATGCCCGAGTTTTAGCATTCGCGACCACCGCAGCTGCAGCCCTTCTGGCCTGCCGGTACCTGTCAGCTGCTTCGGGAGACCCCTGGGCCAACCAGGCCTTGAAGGTCTCCTTCTTCAGCTTGACGGCTTCCCTCACCTCCGGTGTCCACCACCGGGTTCTCGGGTTGCCGCCACGACAGGCACCGATGACCTTCCGGCCACAGCTCCTAGCAGCCGCGTCCACAATAGAGGCTTTGAACATGGTCCATTCGGATTCCATGTCCCCAACCTCCCTCGGGATGTGAGAGAAGTTCTTCCGGAGGTGGGAGTTAAAGACCTCCCGGACAGGGTCCTCCGCCAGACGTTCCCAGTTCACCCTCACTACACGTTTGGGCTTGCCGGGTCTTTCCAAACGGTTCCCCTGCCATCTGATCCAACTCACCACCAGGTGGTTATCAGTTGACAGCTCTGCTCCTCTCTTCACCCGAGTGTCCAAGACATACGGCCGCAAATCAAATGATACGATTACAAAGTCGATCATTGATCTCCGGCCTAAGCTGTTCTGGTACCAGGTACACTTATGAGCCACCTTATGTTCGAACATGGTGTTCGTTATGGCCAAACCGTGGCAAGCACAGAAGTCCAATAACACCATTCGGGTTCAGATCGGGCAAGCTGTTCCTCCCAATCACCCCCCGCCAGGTTTCTCCATCATTGCCCACGTGAGCATTGAAGTCCCCCAGGAGAACTATGGAGTCGGTAGGTGGCGCCCTTTCCAGGACCCCTCCCACCGACTCCAAGAAGGCCGGATACTCTGAACTGCTGTTTGGTGCATAAGAACAAACCACAGTCAGAGCCTTGCTCCCCACAACCCGTAGGCGCATGGAGGTGACCCTCTCATTCTCCGGGGAGAACTCCAACACAGCGGCGCTCAGCCGGGGGCTCGTGAGTATCCCCACTCCCGCCCGGCGCCTGTCACCCTGGGCAACTCCAGAAAAGGACAAAGTCCAACTCTCTGCCTTGGGAGGAGACCCTACCAGGGGCTAATGCCCCGGACAACATAGCTCCCAGGATCACTGAGCCACTCAAACTCCTCCACCACGTTAAGGTGGCGATTCGCGGAGGAGGTCATATAGATCGTCTTATCTTATCTCATCAGAAATCGCAGAAAGCATATTTCCCAAATATCTGCAGTATGACAACAGACTCATTAGCCTCTCACAGAAACGAAGATTGATAAGAGAGAAGGAAAATGGGAAGATGAAACATAAGAGAGCAACGAAGTTACCCCTCTTTGATGGTGAGCCATCGAGAACTAATTCCCTCAAGGGGGTTCACACTCGACAGACTGCAGCTGCTGATGTGCCAGCGATGTGGGGTCTTTAGCATTTTAAATGTGCTGTCCTTAAAGAAACTGTCATTATACAACACTGTAGATCCCTGTGCATTCTCAATATACCCTGCTGTGTCATATAACTCACCCAGTCACATGTACAGTCGTAGCCATCTGTATGTATGCATGGACACTCAGACATATATTCAATGGTGGGGATTATGCAGTAGATGACACGATCAGCAGTTTATTAGTGGTTTCTTTCTTTGTTTCTAGATGGTCCTGTAACAGTGGGTATGAGCCTGGACATTGCCAGCATTGACACTATCTCAGAGATCAACATGGTAAGACAATATTTTTATATGCTAATCACTCACTTTTTTATCAGCCGTCCAATCCCATTGGAGGAGTGGCGAGACAACTAGCCTTCTGATTAAACCAGGCTCTGTCTAAATAGGCTTGCCCGCTGAGATGTTTCCTCACACGCAAAATCTCATGGGCCCATCACTATACATAATGTCAAAACCAGAACAGACTTGCTGATGTGAAGCAATGCTGTGGATTACTACAGAGGGAGCTTAGGGACCTGACGCCATTAATACCAAACAATGCAAAAAGAAGAAAAAAAAGGCACAAGCTGACTAATGAAATACAGGTTCTCAAAAGAAAGCTTGGTTTGCAAAAACGTCACTTATTTGTCAGCGTATTTGTGACACGCTTGTTAAAGTAGTCCATTAGCTCTGTTGTGACCTCTGAGCCCCCCCCATCCCACAGGACTACACCGCCACCATATTCCTCCGCCAGCGCTGGACGGACGAGCGCTTGGTGTTCGAGGGCAACAAGAGCCTGAGCCTGGACGGGCGGCTTGTGGAGCTGCTCTGGGTCCCCGACACCTTCATCGTGGACTCCAAGAAGTCCTTCCTCCACGACATCACCGTGGAGAACAGGCTGATACGCATCTTCCCCAACGGGACCGTCCTTTACGCGCTGAGGTGGGAATAAAGCACAAAGCTCAGTGCTTTATTGCTTGTTGCTTTGGTTTGTTTGCTCCAACAGATGACGCAAAGGAGGCAAGGGGAACGGAGGATAAATTGGCTGAGGGAGGAAGTGCGGGTTGAATTTGTAGATAATACGATTGCAAGGCAGAGAGTTGTGTCAATTATATTACTTGGGCGTGATCTGTCAATACAATGAGCGGTGGGCCATCGAAGCAACGGCGAGTCCCGTTTCGCACCTTCCCCAGCGTTGATTGCTCTGTGTGCGAGGTGCTTAGCATCTGACGAGCTCTTGGCGAGCCTCTCGCCTTGACTTTCTGATTAGACGTTGTGCCAAGCAGGCAGGTTATAGATAGAAGGGTTAAAGATGATCCAGCAAGTGGATTTGTTTGGCTCTTTTAAGCCCGCGATAATGGGATTTACACATCCCACTGCTTCTATGTTGCGAGCTTTAACCTCAGCCTGTCTGTGAATTGATTTGACTTTGCCCCCCCCCCCCCCCCCCTACCCCAAACAGTCCGTTGTTGCGCCTGGAGCTCAGCGGTGCTGAACTGCATACGAGTTATGTCGTCGTTACACAATGAGAAAGAGAGGAAGTGAGTACATGGGAGACATTCTAGCTAGTTCTAATGGCAACTCTGTAACTATCATGGGGGGGGGGTAGAAATGTACGTGGGCGGCATGTTAGAGTAAATTGGGTTGGGTATTCAGGTCTCGCCTCAGTCTGGCCTCACAGTTAATCATGTCTCCCTACACTGTAAACATCAACAGGGCCCTGCATCGCTTTCTGGAGTGCGAACATGCTCGTCTGTGACTTTTGATTCATGCTTTCATTTCTAACAAGTGCGTGATATTGTTATATGCAGTGTGACGTGTGTTGATTTATGGTGTGTGTGTGTGTGTGTGTGTGTATGCGTGTGTGTGTGTGTGTGTGGGTGTGTGGCCTAGTCTTCACGGACCTTTGCCTCCGTACAGAGAACTGCACAGATTCCGGGCTTTTACCCTGACAGAGGAAATGTGGAGGGTGAGGCGTCACAGTCAGAGAGTCGAGCCTAGTCAGAGAAAAACAAGCCGAAATAAATGTAGTGAAGTTAGGGATGGCCACCTCGGGGGAATTTAGGGCTGTGAAGAGGGACAGAGCCAAGAGTGAGAAATGCGAGGTGTTGAGGACACCTCAACACCTCGCCGGGGGGTGGGGGGTGGGTGGGGGGGGTACATGAGAAAGCACTGAGGCCATCGGAGCAGTTGAGCAGTCAAAATTACCGTATTCTACTTTTATGGTTGACGAGGGTCCAGTTTGTGTCTCTGATGAAAAATATGAAGCCAGAAATCAGATATTTTTTAAGGGGCCCCCTCCGGTTATTTTTCCTTTTATAAGTCAATGTGCTACAGCTTATTGGTGTAGAGAAGTTTAAACAATATAAATTATTCAATACAGAAAATCAGTGTCCCTTTGCCTGGTTATGAATCGTGATTATGTATGACATTTCAAAGAAATTATTTTAATCTTTTAGCAAAGTGTTATTCTAAAGTGCAGACTCCTAAGTGTGAAGCATGGATTGAAGTTAAACCCAAACTACCCTCCCTAATTACTCCATCAGCCAATAGGAAGCCTCCAGACATGATGAGTCATGGCTGCGTCACATCGATCACCAGAGCTTCATAACACTGTCCATCATTAGATGTATCAAACACTTCCATGTTTGATACATTTTCTCATAGACTTCTATACAATCAGACTTTTTGCAACCAGAGGAGTAGCCCCCTGCAGGCCATTAGAGAATATGCAAGTATAAGGCACTTCCGCATTGGCTTTCCTTGTAATACTACTTTGATTTTTTTCTAGGATCACCACCACTGTGGCTTGCAACATGGATCTGACCAAGTATCCCATGGACAAGCAGACCTGCACGCTGCAACTGGAGAGCTGTAAGGACACTTCGCACTTAATAAAGAGAAACCCAAGTGTGCAGCGTCAAGCTGTGGCAGTGACTTGGTGGGTGGGCACGATGTCAAATGAATCTGATCAAACCGAAGGATCAAACGGATCACTTTCTCTCATCTTCTAAACTGCTGGTGTGTGTGTGTGTGTGTGTGAGAGACTGCGTGCTTATTTCACACAGTGGATCAAATAGCAGGGGCAATTCCGGTCACGATGGAGTATTGTCCCTGTGTGGGTTCGTCTGTCATAAATTACCGTCATGAGCATTGGAAAATTGTCTACACTTTAAAGGAACAGCTAGGGAAGCTACCCTGCTCCCAGTCTTTATGCTAAGCTAAGCTAATGGGCTCCTGAAGAATACACGTGATGTGATCTGGCAACCGATCCTCATAAAGTGGTTCGTATGATGTCTTACGAAAAGATACCGCTCATTTTTTGTGCGTTTTCCCACAAGAGCCAGCAACATGTGTTTCAACTTACGCTAAGTTGAGGCAACAAAACTACTTAGTTCGGTTTCGGAAAAGATCATTTGAATTAAAATAACCACGGAAGTGCTGTAACTGAAGTACGCAAGTTATGGGTCAAATAAATAAACCTTGACATCTCGTTTCCTATGGGTAACAAACAGCGGTCTCCTGGGTCAAAGACCGCTGTTTGTTGGACCCATTCATCGCCCTCCCTTACCGCCCTGTGTGGCCTTTATACTTCCTCATATCTGCGAATTGCGGATTATACACGTTATTTTTCGTAGGTATAGCTACTAACGCTGATGAGAACAGCCTGGATTCGGTGAGGTGTTTACACATATTTTTTTTTTGTTTACAACAAAATTTCCCTGCAGCACCTCTAATGCACAGATATCAATCTTCTAACTTTCAGACCAAATACGTGTTTCCAAAAATGTCGATATTAGTCCTTTAATGATCCAACTATGCTTTTTAAAGCAATTTATTTTCATGACATTGACAGTGATTTGTCTTATTTTGACATGCTGTCAATGGTTTCAAATGGAAATGCGGTGGCAGTATGTTTATAAGTAAAGCAAATTGCAATTACGATTGAGTAACATGGATGGATTCTTTTTTTTTGGGCCTTAGCAAGGGGTGGAAGGAAGAAAATCTCCCCCCCCCCCCCCCCCTCCCTTTCTGCTTCCTTAGCCTCCATCCCTCATCTGCCGTATTGCTTCCCAGCTTGCTTTTGCTCTGTGCTATTAAATGACAGCCAGCCAGCCTAAGCTAAGTCTGATCCCTGCCAGAAGCCCACCAGGACCTCGGTGCCAAATAAAACATTTAATGGCAGCTCCAGTCAACTCCGGTCCCACTTAGCAGACAAAAAGACATCTGGAGGTTAAAGTTAGGTAACTGAGAGGATGATGGATCCTTCCTCCGCTCAGCTCAATAATTTCACATTAAATATCTGCATCTCTCTCTCTCTCTCTCTCTCTCTCTCTCTCTCTCTGTCTCTCCCACCCTCTCCTACAATCTCTCTCTCTCTCTCTCTCTCTCTCTCT